>NC_137609.1:43402662-43505162 GCF_963280865.1 Gymnoscopelus braueri | reverse complement strand
GCGCAATACATTGACATGAATACTGTATGTGTATGTACAGCGTTAGGGCTTTCACCTCCCGTTCCAGCCAGACGCATTGTGCTGCTTAGCCCTTTCAGACCGAGAACGCATCTGTGTCATTTTAAGATTTCTTTGGGCTATTCAAAAATAGCAGATCTACAAGCTCGTAGCGCGGCAAGATCGCAAGAAAATTGTGCACAAATCTTTGAATATCTTTTTTTCCGTTGCGCACATTTTTAACTCTGTTACAACGTCTGGGGGGGGTCCCTGGAACAAAATATTTTTAGATGGGGGTCCGCGGCCAAAATTCATATAATTTTGAGGGTCCTTGACATGAAAAAGTATGAGAACCACTGATTATAGCAAAACACTAAGGATTTAGACATTTGTAGAATCCCCCCAGAAGCAAAGATTTGAGTTACAAATGTTTGCTTTAAAAATATAATGTATTTTCAAAGATGTGCTCAAATTTTCATGATTTTTCCCCAAAATAGCAGATCTACAAGCTCATAGCACTCGGTGCCACGCTATGAGCTTGTAGATCTGCTATTTTTGAATAGCCCAAAGAAATCTAAAAATGACACGGAATGCGTCCCCGGTCTTAAATCGTTAGGATTGACCTCCCGTTCACCCTGAAAAAAGAGTGCAGGCACACGGGCACCTTGCATTATTCAAGAGAGCGTATTTGTTTAAAGTATTGTATTCAATCAAAGTGGTTTCGTGACATTTTCGATGACCCCTCTGCTGTGTTGACAAGAGGAACAGAGACGCTGCGGCACCGCAGGGCTTTCTGCTGGGTCAAGGTGCATTATCCAATATACAGTATGTACTGTACTATACAGTATATAATAAGCCTTCCATACATGATCGCAGAGGTTTAAAAAGGGGGCTCGTTAGCCTACATGCTGTAAAAAAAAACTTCTTGTGACGCCCTTCAGCGTACAATTGGTCTGGGATTACATGCCATATTAATTTGAGGCTCGACTGGTGCACAAAAGAGTGCCTCAGTCCAACTCCGTCTCAGCAGCAACCGCACTGAGACAAATTCCTTGGCCATAAGAAGAATTCTGATTCTGAAAACCCATACACAGAGCTTAACAACATTGATACCTGGAACGCATCTGTGTCACTTTAGATTTCTTTGGCTATTCAAAAATAGCAGATATACAAGCTCATAGCGCGGCACCGAGTGCCGCGCTATGAGCTTGTAGATCTGCTATTTTTGAAAAATCGAGGAATTTTTTTTTGGGTTTTTCTTTCAAAAAATTGTTTTGGATTTAGAAGACATTTCTAGAATCTTCTCAGGTCTTAATGGGTTAAGTGTCCTCTTTTCAACCCAGTTTGGCAATGGGTCCGTGTCAGGCAACAGCCACGCCCAGTAGAACAGGGGTTCCCAAACCTTTTCAGCTCAAGACCCAATAGAGGAATAGAAAAATAAAAAAATAACTTATGAATCAACCACTTAAGGTCTTAGACACTTTCTGTAATTCCTGGGGAAACAAAAGAAAGTTTTTACATTTCTGAAAATCTTTTGACATTTTTGGGGAAAATGTTTTGGGTTATGATTTTGGCCACAATTGTTACTCACAACCCATAAGACGGAACGGGGTCGTGGACCCTATCCTATCTTAAAATTGGCTAATGGGAGGACCGGCCACCAGACCATCATCATGCTCGTGTCACCACTCAGCCATAACCATATAAGGAGTTCCCAATGCAGCTACGCCCAAATATGGAGTGTGTTGTCTAAACTCAATGTGTCGTCATGGCATCAGGAGCAAACAAATCAGTCAGCTCTATATATGGGCACATCGGTGGGATCGACGGTGTGGCGTAACGGAGGGGTAGCAAGTGATGCGGTGCGGGGGGGGGGCCACCAGCAGGGGGGGCCCCGCCTGCGCTGATACAAATATTTTTACAGCAAAAAAAAAGAAAAAAGTTGATTTATATTGGTCAAATAGAACCGAATTAGACCCGAATTAGACCGAATTAGACCCGAATTAGACCCGAAATTTTGCATGCATGCAAATTGTAGCGCGCGTGCATGTACGTGGAACTCCCGCGGGGAGGCCCCGCGATTCTGCGTTACGCCACTGGGTGTGACATAGGTGTGAGAGTAGAAAGCCAACAGATATGACTCAAAGGAATCATGTCGCGAAGTGCAGCGAAAGGAGGATGAAAAAGAGCTCTTCCAAGCTTTTTCCATTTCTGTGTTTTTTTATTTTGTCGCTAGATTTCACTACTACATAAACTCCCCAGCCACAAGTTTATGCTCTTATGTCTCATAAACGTGTGACAGCCTTATGATCGTATAGCATCAGCAGATCTTGATGTGCTTGTCCCCATAAATACTCCTGAGATCATTGCAAATCATTGCCTGTACAGGAGGACAGAGGGACCCAAACAACAGTTAATTAAATCACTGTTTGATCTGGGGACATCAAGCACATCCAGAAGGTTTACCAATGTCATCATCTATACTGCCTCTTTGTCCTGCTATCTTTACAAGTGTCCTCGAATGACCACTCCTTCTTCGACGTGTATCACTGCAGCTGTATTATTGTCGTTAAACTGAAACGAGCTGCTCTCTCTCTCTCTCTCTCTCTCTCTCTCTCTCTCTCTCTCTCTCTCTCTCTCTCTCTCTCTCTCTCTCTCTCTCTCTCTCTCTCTCTCTCTCACAAGACTATATATTACAGAATAAACTTATAAGCCTGCCAGCGAGGATGCACTGGGCAAAATCCAAGAGGGTAGAGCAGCACAGAAACACATTTGACGCGCTACATGCCCCATGATCATCCCATCAACTTTGCTTGATGTTGCGAGCGGAGTGAGAGGGGGAAAAACACAGAGTGAGAGAGAGAGAGAGAGAGAGAGAGAGGGGGGGGGGGGGGGGTGGATTATAAAGTGGTGCCATTGACATGCAATATAGGATTTATGAAAAAAAAGCGACGGTTCACTCATCTTCATTAGATCTGTGGGGGCGAAGCGCTGTTGACGTAACACAGACCTCTATTTATAACTGTCTTACAGGGAGAAGGCCATGGGAACGGCGACATCCAGGCGTTAAGATTTGTCACGCCTCTTAGCTGTATTCCGAGTGCCGAGAAGAAAAAAAAAGAAAGAGACGTGACACACAAAGTGAAAAACATCTCTCAAGGTTCTGCAGTGGCCTATATATAAAGGAGGAGCGGTGAGAATATGACACACCATTCATGCCACTGGAAGCCATTTTCTCAGTTGATGAGATGTTTCATGCTTCTTTAAGCACAGATTGCAAAATGAGAGTCACGTTGTGGCCTCCAGTGTTAACCCATTCGATCCGGGGACGCATCTGTGTCATTTTAGATATCTTTGGGCTATTCAAAATATAGCAGATCTACAAGCTCATAGCGCGACACTCGGTGCCGCGCTATGAGCTTGTAGATCTGCTATTTTTGAAAAATCGTGAAAATGTGTGCAAATCTTCGAATATGTATATTTTTTAAAGCGAACATTTGTCAAATATTTTGTTCCAGGGACCCCCAGAAGCAAATATTTGAGTTAAAAATGTTCGCTTTAAAAAATATATATTCAAAGATTTGCAAACATTTTCACGATAAAAAAAAATAGCAGATCTACAAGCTCATAGCGCGGCACTCGGTGCCGCGCTATGAGCTTGTATATCTGCTATTTTTTAATAGCCAAAGAAATCTAAAAACGACAGTGATTCGTTACGGATTGAATGGGTTAAGGGGAATAATTGTGGCCTTGCAGGCAGTCAACCTCCGCCTTGGCGTACACAGGGAAGAACGTGTCAGCGAGGCATGGTGCGTTAAGACGCCATGGATCAGGACATGCACTTATTCTGCTGTTGATGCCCTTTAGCACGGCAGACTCTATAAGAGAGCTCACTACACCATGACAGCCGTTCAACTCAAATGACTGATAAAGGTCCCTCGGCTTATAGGCAACAGTGCAAGATTTACTGATTAATGACGCATCATGGGGAAGGTTTCGCCGACGTAGATAATGGTATTATTGGGTCTTTGATATTGGGTATATAGCAGCTAGGTCACAGCCGTGCGCCTCGATGTGAGCCGTGCACAAGACCTGTGCTGGTTGCCGTGTGCGCGCTTCTACTCTTTGTCTTAATAAGACAATTAGGTCAAACTGTGTAGCAATACATTTGCAATTTGTTTCGTCAGTTATGTTTTATTAATGGAGAGGGTGAGGGTGAGGTTAATACCAAGAACTAATGCGCTTAAGAGAACGGTAATGTATAGAGCAGGAACACATTGGAACGGCCTACCGTGTAATAAAGATAGACAATAAATCAAGCTTCAAAAATAAATTGAAGGAAGCCGTGATTAGTAAAATAGTTAGATTTAGTTAGCTTGTTTAATGTTTGAACTATGATTAATTGGATATAATCTTGATTTAAAGTAATGTACTACTATGTAGTCATTTGTAGCATTTTTGAAGACCGAAATCTTCAATCATTTTTGTTTTGTTTTGTTTTAACTATGTAATGGTAGAATTACATTGTATTATGTTTTAATTGGATTGTGAAGTGTGAATGTATGGACCCCAGGAAGAGTAGTCTTCACGGTGGTTAGTACCAATCATAAAAGTAATGCTTGCTCGGCATTCCAGTAACCATTGGAGGATTACGTTGGCGCTAAAATGGAATACCAAGAGCCACGTAGCCATGTAGCATGTCAGAAACCACAGCATTTTCCACCCTACAAAATGGCAATTTGCGTCCATGCAATATCCGACGTCGATATCCAGATCTCATATGCATGAGCAAGCCAAATATAGATTAAAGCACCCAGCACATGACATGAATATTCAACATAGGGACTAAATAGGCTACTTATTATTTACTGTGATCTATGATTAAAGAAGCATGGATGTAGTTCATGATTGCCCACACGCACCACTGGTTGTGGTTTGATTGTTTGTGTGTCGACCTCTGCCTTCAATGTAGGACACACTGGAGACATGTCTGCTTCGACCAGGAGAAAGTCGAAGAGCTATTCTTCATGTCAATAACCTTTCTGTGTGTATTGACAATAAGATTGAGAGAATGAGAGGGTGCGATAAAGGGAGTGGGGAGGGGTTGGAAAGAGAGAGAGAGAGAGAAAGAGAGAGAGAGGGGGGAGAGAGAGAGAGAGAGACAGAGAGATGGACAAGGCCTTCTGTTTTTTTGGGGGCGGGGACTTCAGGTCTCTGTGCCATTTGATGAAGATGAAGCAAAGCCTTGAAAATCAATACTGGGCTCGATACATCCTTGACCACTGGGCTACCAACCGAGGGATTCGTTTCAGGTGCAAGTTGAATACATCGAGATACCCGCTGCGGCTTCAGTCGATTTCAGTGCCATTGTGGCAGCACGCTGACAGCACCGGATGCAATCAAAACCCAAAGAATCCTTCAAAAGCATGGCTAAACTCAAGTACAAAGGCAACTCCTCTGTAGTCCGAACAAAATAAAGTTATGAAGGTGACATCACTAGTCCAGTCCCATAAAAAAACAATGGCAAACCTGGCAATAAACACAGTGAATGAAAAGCATGTCCTGTCGACACAAAATTACAGAGCTCTGTTTTGGGAAGATAAGTACAATTCTTGCATTAAATCCATGATTTATTATGAAAACAAGACAAAGGCCTAATCTCTCAGGCATGTACTAGACCTTCATCAGACCTCATCAGTCAGCCGCACAACAAATAAAGGCTGATAGATAACGATAAAAAACTGCCACTAAATTATTATTGCCTCAGCCGACTAAATGGCAACCGTCGCGGGGAGGAGGAATAGGTGGGAATTTCTGTTTGTTACACAAAGAGACAGAGCCATTTCTCACCAACACTGCCCTCAATATTGCAAGCTGCTGTGGTGCGACCCCCCCCCCCCCACACACACACACACACACACACACACACACACACACACACACACACACACACACACAAACACACACTCCCCTCCCCCCAAAACAAGAGCCATAATACCCAGGGGAAATGCATCGTCTACACTAGCGCTGTGTCTCACTTGATAGCAGGTAGGTATAGCCCCATAACACGGCCATTGGACCGTGGCCATGCAAACTAACTATTGATCCAGAGAGAGAGAGGAGGGGGGGGGGGGGGAGGGGGGCTGAATATATAGGATAATAATGGCTTCACTTAGTCTGGTGGCTGCATAACCCCAGGATCATCAGGTTAGGATAGACCTGGCGGAGGCAGTGGAGGTATTATGGCGATGAAGGGAGGAGGGGGTTGGCGAGTTCTGCGTATCGACCCCACAGGTCACTTAAAGGGTATCACATGGCGTCCATGATAAACTGGCAACAGTGACATCTAAAATGAAGTGCACTGGTGTAAAGTAACTAAGTACATTAATTAAGTGCCGTACTAAGTACACTTTTGAGGATTTTGTACGTTACTGGAGTGGAGTGTTTCCCATTTGCAATACTTTTACTTCTACTCCACTACATCTCAGAGGGAAATATTGTACTTTTACTCCACTACAATTATTTGAAAACTTTGGTTACTTTGTAGATTTAGATTATTATTACAAAACATATATTAACCACTTCAGCCCTTTACATTTCGGCCATTTGAAAATAGCAGATCTACAAGCTCACAATGCGTCGCGATGATTTGAGTACTTTTCCCACCACTGATCAGGTGATCCGTCACATTCACACACTTCCTCCCTGCTTACTGCTCTTTCTGCTTGCTGCAAATTTCCATTTAATTTGACACTAAACTCTCTGGGGAGGAAATGCAGCCGTTTTTATATAGTTGCATTATATATATTTTTAGTTGTCTTTAGTTGCCCCATTAATTCAGTGCCACTTCGACTACGCCTGCTACTGTATAGTGGACTTTCACTGAAGCGTAAAAACAATAAAAAGGTAGCGCAGAGTTACTGTTATCAGGTACATGATCAATGTTCCTCCCAGGAGACATACATAGGACCTGCAGAAATGAAGGAAGACGGATTATTACTCCTTGAAGATTGAGTTAAACAACTTATAGTCTTCAAGATGTAATTCACAAAAGGGCCCCGGAATTGATGAACCGTCAAACTGATAGGATTGGAAGCCAGCATAATAGGCTCTATGCACAGCAGCCATTTTGGAAAAACGTTATTACTTCCTTCAGGTGTTACCAATGGTACTAATGAAGGCTCCGTTCCATTTAGTGTAGCACAGTGGTTCTCAAAACTTAATTTCAAGGACCTCCATAACTCTGAGAGCGTACAAATGGAACCAAATGGACTTACGGGTCCATTTGGTTCCATTTGTACGCTCGGGCATTTGCACTGTAAGGGGCCATTTCAAAACCCCCTCAAGGAACCCTGAAAGTGTTTCCAGTGAGTCAACATGCATAATATCAGCACCCTGACTCTGTTTGACCAGAATGGAACAGAGCCTTCATTAGTATCATTGGTAACACCTGTGAAGGAAGTAAGAAGAGGCCCAATTTCTTTCCAATATGGCGGCTGTGCATAGAGCCCATTGCAACACAAGAGCAAGCATTATGTCATGCAGTGTTCCTCGTGCTAAAGGCTGCTTGTAGAACGTCTTCAGCGATGATGAACCCAGGCTGAAAGGGTGCTTCAGGTCTTTCGTCGTCAGACACACCCTCCCTTACCCAGGCGACACAGACAAAGGGTGATCGGTCTTTTTTTTCCCGGCAGCCTCCAGGATGTTTTTTAATGGCTCTCATGCTCTGTATACGATCACACCAGGGAAAATCTGTCACGAAATATCTGGCAGCACAGCAGTTAAGATACTGAAATAATAAGTAACCATGTTACTCACATAGTGTCCTTATACATTAATTAACAGTTGTTAACTTCCGAGCTAATTAGACTATTGCAGAGCGAGCATAGTGTGTCTCATTGTGCCTTCATGGCTACCGTCTATTGTATTTCCCCTGTCCTTTCACTCCATGGATTTCGAGGGTTCGGTGCAATGACTGGCCAGCAAATCCCCGGCACCCAACTTTAACTGGTTCGCCGAGGGATTTCCAGCTATTGCCCCTGCACTCCGTCACCAGCTCTTCGTATTTTTGCTCTTTTGCACTCGTTGGCCTCTTCGATCCGGTCTTCCTAGGGAACAGTAAGTTCCAGTAAGATGACTTGCCGACTCCAATGTTAACACCGGGTCTGGGCAGAGTGAAGTGGCTGAGATGTGCAGCGGCAAAAAAAAAGCCCTCAGGAGGAGCTTGGCTGGTGTTGTGCCTTCTCCCCTATAGCTCTGACAAAGGTGATGGACTGCTTGCGGGTGTGCTGGTACTTTGTGTTTTGAATCGCTGTGCTGATTGCATCCGCCAAAGCCCTCGAGGACCTGGCCATGGCGCCAGTGGTACCGCCCATCCCCCAATGCCTTCGGACAGCAACTGAGGAAATGTGCTCCAAAGTGCCTCTCTTCTGGAAGAGTTGGCATGCCCGGAGTGTCTGCCGAGCCCCCAGCAGTGTGTACTGACTGGGCGAGGGAGAACATCATCAGAATGGTATAAAAGAGCAAGAAGCATTTTTTTCTATAGACCAAATCAGAACGTCTGTAAACAAACAGGTATTTCTCGCACACGCACACACACACACACACACACACACACACACACACACACACACACACACACACACACACACACACACACACACACACACACACACACACACACACACACACACAGGCCTCCTCCTGAAGAACCATGACAAAAGATCATACTGCCCCAGTGGGGTGATGTCAGCATTATCCACTCGGAAATACGTTTATTTTTGGGGTGATTTTATGACTCTTTGGTCAATTGGAAATAAAACATTAGGCATGTCTACATTTGATAAAAGTAAAAAGAAACCTGAAGCTATTGGACCGTAAACAAGATATCACATTCACATTTTATATACTGCCGTTCTTGATTATTACTTCTGTTGCTCTTTCTCTTATTAGTGCCAATAAACATAACCTTGAAATGTTGTTGAAAGAATACACAATTGAAAAATATTACATAAAGAAAGGGCTCCTGTAATAGATTATTTCAGACTACCACTGCGAATATTAATTTTTTCTCAGCCAATAGACCATATTCACACGGCGGCCATGTTTCTATGAAGTCAATGAAAGTAGCCACCCCGGGTGGCGGCACTTTCAATGTTAAATTCCAATATGGCCGCCGTGTGAATATGGTCTATTGACGTCAGTAAGAGACTCGATCCTCTTCACTTCATGTAGATGCTGATGATGCCGTTTGCTGAAAAGTGAACTGTTTTTGTTTTGTTTACTTACATGACATAATGGCTGTGTACAGTTTAAATTTGCATAAGTATACGTATTTTATTCCAAGAAAAGAAAAATAAAGAAATAAGGTGGCTTTGTGGGGAGTGCTGATGGCTCACTTTTAAGGGAGGGAGTTTGATTCACGGGTGTTTTTATTGTGTGTATATGTTTGTTTCCACTGAGGACCATTTTGGAAATACAATAAGGGTTTTCACTTTCACTGTTTTTGGTGCTATCCTCTTGTGTTTTGTATTGTGATATTCCTTTGATAAAAGTCTTGCTTATATCTTATTTGTAAATCAAACTAAGTGTGTGTGTGTGTGTGTGTGTGTGTGTGTGTGTGTGTGTGTGTGTGTGTGTGTGTGTGTGTGTGTGTGCGTGTGTGTGTGTGTGTGTGTGTGTGTGTGTGTGTGTGTGTGTGTGTGTGTGCGTGCGTGGCATGAGAGGGAGGGAGGTTATAGATATATACTTCACTTCACTGAAATATGTTTCACTCAAATTTATATAAACATTATATTAACACATTTCCAGTCACCTCACTCAAGATATAGCCCTGGGAGCGCACACTCCATGGCAAATTAGACTTGATCCGGGCTACGTGATTATGACTCTTTGAATCGTTAGTTTCCATAATCTCTCATGCTTTTACATTTAATTCTTCTTATGTGACTAACATAAGAAGAAGCGAGGCTGTCAGAGAATGAAAAGAGCATGTCACAGCCTGCTGTATCCCTATTGGTCCACTTATAATTGAGCTGATAAATTAAGAGAGCAATACAAACCTCGACTCCATTTTCTTTTAGTCCCGCTATAGCGAGGTTTCTAAGGATGGCAATTTTGACTGTGTGGTTGGATCACTTCATACCACTTTGATCTGGTTGGGTTTAAGGACCAGACACACCACCTATAGGGACCGTTAGCTAGGCTTTTAGTTATGCACTTTTTTAACCAATTAAGACCTGAAGCCGATTCTACAAATGTCTTCTAAATCCTAACAGTTTTCAGAAAAACGTATGTTTCTATATCTGTGGTGCTCAATCTTTTTCATGTCAAGGACCCCCAAAATGATATGTTTTTGGCCTCGGACCCCCATCTCCAAATATTTTGTTCCAGGCACCCCTAGAAGCAAAGATTTTAGTTAAAAATGTTCGCAGTAAAAGAATATATACATTCAAAGATTTGCACACATTGTCACGATTTTTCTAAAATAGCAGATCTACAAGCTCGTAGCGCGGCACTCGCTGCACTGTAGATCTGCTATTTTTTAATAGCCAAAGTGTCAAATAATGCTTTTTAGCTCAAATAAAAAAATGACACTGATGCGTTCCAGGTCTTAATAGGTTAAGTTGAAAGTATTAATAAGCCTTTAGTCTTTATTTTTTTCGTGTGCCACAAAACATGTAGTATTGTTATACGGCGAATAAGTATCCCTCTGTCCAGGACCAGATAAATGGACACCAAAGTATATGGAACCTTATATATATAATACACTCATACATATTATATAGGCGTACATCGTAATTTCCTTCCCTGAGAACCAGGAATAATACATTATCAGGAGATGAGGGTCGACCTCCAGTGTCTATAAAAAAGAAAGAAAAAAGCCTGCCGCCGCTTCCCTCTGAAGATACTAAGACTAAGAGTGCCTTCCGCCCCGAGAATAGCACAATCAAAGCATGATGTACAAGTATGAGTCTAGGAGAGCCTTGGATTAATGATGCAAAGGTTCCATAGCTCTAGTACATTAACCCTTTGAGACCGAGAACGCATCTCTGTGTCATTTTAAGATTTCTTTGGCTGTTAAAAAAATAGCAGATATAAGCTCATAGCGCGGCACCGAGTGCCGCGCTACGAGCTTGTAGATCTGCTATTTTTGAAAAATCGTGAAAATGTGTGCAAATCTTTGAATATATATTTTTTTAAAGCGAACATTTTTGACTCTCTTACAACTCCTGGGGGTCCCTGGAACAAAATATTTTGAGCTGGGGGTCCACGGCCATATCTATTTTTGAGAACCACTGATATTATAGCAAATATGTTTTTTCAAAAAACTGTTAGGATTTAGAAGACTTTTGTAGAATCCCCCAGAAGCAAAGATTTGAGTTACAAATGTTCGCTTTAAAAATACATATATCCAAAGATTTGCACACATTTTTCACGAAAAAAAAATAATAATTGCGCCGTGCTATGAGATTGTAGATCTGCTATTTTTGAATAGCCAAAGTGTAAAATAATGCTTTTAGCTCAAATAAAATAAATGTCACAGATGCGTTCCCGGTCTTAATGGGTTAAGCAGCATAATGCAGACATCACAGTTCATTGTAACACACAGGTTCCCTATCACCTGGCTGCAACCTATTTTGGCTGATCAATTTGTAAAGGGCTTTCGTTAGATTAATTGTGCTAAACTGGATCTCGTGCCGTCAAACCCCCCCCCCCCCCTCTTGCTAATGCTTGATCTTCTATAATTAGCAGTGTGCACAAAGGGGCCGCCTGTCTTCTGCATCCCCTGAGGAATTGCAGGTCACATATACCTATACACTGTGGACAATGAGATGGATGGCCTATGCCTACAGACCCCTCTGCACTCTCATCTGAAACGTAAACACACAAAAGCAGACAACATATATACTAATTGAAGCCAGTGGTGGAGAGGAACTAAGTACAGTACATTTACTCAGGTACTGTACTTTGCTGTGGTACTTTTAGTTTACTTGAGTATTTCCATTTTATTATATGATATACTTCTAAACCACTACGTCTCAGAGGAAGATATTGTACGTTTTACTCCACTAGTTATTTGACAGCTTTAGTTACCAGTTACTTTGCAGATATAGATTCTTAATTCAAATATTGTATATAATACCAACCACTTGAGGCCTATGTTATACTTTGGCTATTCGAAAATAGCCGATCTAGCTTGAAGATATACCTATTTTCAAAAAAGTTTGACAATAATTTGGACTACTTTTACTTTGGTACATTATTACATATTAAGTCCATATTGTGCAATATTTGTGATAGTCACGTTATAGCCTGAAAATAATATGCACTGTCTGAAGGTTTGATGGAAACATATTCATTATGGACCAAATGCCTTGTCCTTGGGGCAGTGGGGGGAGGGGGGATGTTTAATATTTATCATACATCATTCCCCGTCTCGTCTGTCTTTTCTCCATTGTGTAATGGTCTCCTGAAAAACCTACCTAAGTAGATCCCGTGGGGCATATTAAGGCCTCAACACAACTATATTCGCTCCCATGAAGGGATCTGATATTCTTAGCTCTGCCTTGATACAAAGTCATTGTATTTTAGGGGTTGTTTTGAGTTAAAGATGCACTATGTAACAATCGATCTGTATGGTAGAGTATGTTAATATAACTTATACAATTGGGGTGGTTGTATTTTGGTCTCCCTGCTCTTCCATTGAGACATTTAGAGCCCGTGTCTGGACTGGGTTGACATAATCTGCTAACAGCAGAATCTCTCTCTGCACCACTGCCCTAAACATGTTGTTAGTAAATAAACACGGAAGCACAAGGGAGGAAGTGGAGTAAGAAATGGGAGGGGCCAAATCAAGTTCCTGTTACTACACAAAATAAGGAGGTGGTGGCCCCAAAAGGCAAAAACAAACTTATTTTTTATTATTTTACCAAATGGGTTTGACATGAATGGTTGACAAGTGGTACCTACTGCATGAAGGCCAAAATGTGATTTCTCCCCTGAGCAAGCACAGGCTACATTAGGCTCAAGTGGGAAAAATGTCAGCAGGATATCCTGGGTTCAAATCCGGGGTAGGACTTTAAAGTTAGAGGGTATAGCTATAGTCCACATAGGTTCGCCACAATTACACCTTATGTGTTGAATATCTTTTTTATCTGGACCAGTGTTCTGACTGCATGTGTTCATCTCAATAAATGTTCAAAATCTGTGTCACCAGCGTATCTTGAGAATCTCAAGAAACCGTGACAACATGGAGCACAGAGGATGCTTATTCTCTTTCACCAACTGTGTGAGAAATGCTATTTATGGACTTTAGTTGCAGGGTTCAATACAATCATCACTTCCAAACTTTAAAAAAAAACGTACTGACCTTGACTTCGAACCCCCTCCTCTGTAACTGGGTTCTTGACTTAATCTAATCATCAGACCCCGGCATGTTAGCATAATTATAGGCAATCTCACCTCCTCAACCATCACACTGAACACTGGTGTCCCACAAGGTTGTGTGCTGAGTCCTCTTTTCATATTAACCCATTAAGACCGGGAACGCATCTGCGTAATTTTTTGATTTCTTTGGCGATTCAAAAATAGCAGATATACAAGCTCATAGCGCGGCACCGAGTGCCGCGCTACGAGCTTGTAGATCTGCTATTGTTGAGAAAATGTGTGCAAATCTTTGAATATATATATATTTTTTAAGATTTGCACACATTTTCTCAAAAATAGCAGATACGAGCTTGTAGATCTGCTATTTTTGAGAAAATGTGTGCAAATCTTTGAATATATATATTTTTTTAAGCGTTAGGATTTAGGGAAAAAAAAAGTTAATCGGCCTCAGGTCTTAATGGGTTAACATCTGCATTCACACCACACTACATAATACCAATAATCTCTATGCGCTTGCCTTTTAATTGCCAAAAAAAAAAAAATGCACCTCTGCATCGAGTGCACTCCAATTCGGCCTCAATCGACTCCAAACACCCTTCAGCACCCATACAAATCCCTCCCCGCGCACATGCCGGTTTCATTGTTGTCTGGCAGGCGTCCCTTTGGATGACAGCTTGAGTAAAAAAATGTCGACCGTGGTGCTCCTCCTCCCCCAAAGGCTCGCCTGCCTGGGCAGCAGGGCCACTCACACATGCTTGTTGTGTGACAATGAAGGCGCACGCACTCAGTGGTGTAAAGTAACTAAGTACATCTACTCAAGTACAGTATTTAAGTACAATTTTGAGGTACTTTTACTTTACTGGAGTATTTCCCAATTGTCCGTACTTTTACTTCTACTCCACTACATCTCCGAGGCAAATATTGGACTTTTTCCTCCATTACAATTATTTGAAAACTTTAGTTACTAGTTACTTTGCAGATATGAATTATTACATTATAAAACGTGCATTAACCACTTTAGCCCTATTTTATAACACAGGCTATTTGGAAAATAGCCGATCTACAAGCTCACAACACCTTGCATCGCGACGCGTTGTGAGCTTGCAGATCTGCTATTTTCAAACATTTTAGTGCTTTTACTTTTGGTACTTTAAGTACAGTTTGATACCAATACTTTTGTACTTTTACTCAAATACGTTTTTAATCTCAGACTTTTACTTGTAACAGAGTATTTCTACATTGCAGTATTGATACTTTTACTTAAGTAAAACACTTGAGTACTTTTCCCACCACTGCACGCACTCTATATATCACCTCGCGTGCATATTGTACATGCACGCACACATGCACACACATAATAACCGTTGCTCCTTTGCGACCGCAATGTCAACAAAATGATGGAGGTCATCACCAGCAGGTGTCATGGTTTAGAAGATCACCTCGCTTTATTTATGTGCAATAAAGTCGGCAATGAATCTCGTTTTCTTACCACTATCCTGGCTCGGCAGTGAATCACCACGGGCCTGGTCCTGGAGTTTAACAGTTATGACCCATTACATCTAATAGAAGGTAGGAGGTGCGGTATATCATTCTCCCCTCCGTCTCATGGTATCATGAGACGTAAACAATTGCTTTATTGCACTGTATAGAGACCTCTGCTGTCAAATGATGTGTGAAAGAGAGGGGGGGGGGGGGGGGGGGTTACAAACGGTGATTGATCCAGTGCATATGTACTATATAGATTATAGCCTGGGAATTCGTGATATGTCTGAGGTATATTTCAGCCGAGAGCTGCCATATCAGTCCAACACGGTATAGCCCCAGGTTGATTACAGGGGCCGAGAGCGGTTTTGCCATTGCATGGCAGGCACACATAATACGTTCTATCTCACATACCGTAGCTAGTCATAGCCTTGTTTAGTCACCAAATTACTTACTTACTTACTTACTTAGCCCCATCGCTCCCAGTGGAGCATAGGCCATCGACAACTGTTCTCCATCCAACACGGCTTTGGGCTGTCCTTTCTGTCTCTCCCCAGCGGGGTTCCCTGTCTCTTGAGTCAGGGGCTGGCGTGTAGTACTAGCTGCCGGTTTCCTCCGGGTGTGACCGTTTAGTCACAAACACCAGGAGAAAATAGCCAGTGAGTATGTGTGTGTGTGTGTGTGTGTGTGTGTGTGTGTGTGTGTGTGTGTGTGTGTGTGTGTGTGTGTGTGTGTGTGTGTGTGTGTATATATATATATATATATATATATATATATATATATATATATATATATACATAATGTACGTACGTACATACATGCGTACATACGTACATACAGTACATACATACAGACATACAGATATAGATATAGATATAGATACATATATAGATGTAGATGTAGATGTAGATATACACATACATACATACATACATACATACATACATACATACATACATACATACATACATACATACATACATACATACATACATACATACAGTAGATATAGATATAGATATAGATATATATATAGATATACAGTACACCATTTGCCATTTTTTCCTTTTCCATTCATGAAGGAAAGAAACCTTTGAAGATACCACCACCAGCCAGGTGAGAGGACTGATTTAATATGGTCTGCTGCGTCGATGTTTTCCGAGCCACTGACTCCCTTCCTTCCTTCCTCATAGCCTGACCTCTCTAACCTCCAATAACATTGGAGCACGCCGTAGCAGATGTTCCCCACCGTCCATGCCTCGCTCTCCCTGTTGCACCTGCCCCCCCCGTGCCTCCACAGCTGTTACCCTGGCCTTTCAAATGCCACCCATAATTGTCACAATTTCGACGCCATTGTGGCTCGGCCGTCGAGGTGCACTAAACACGATGAGAAGTCTATTCCCGAGTTTCCGAAGGGGAAATGTTTTTTGGGGGTCCGAGAGGGCAAACAATTATAGAGAATGCCAGGCTTTAAACAAATACACACTGTCAGGTCAATGTTACAGACTTTTTTTTTCTAGGGTGTTTGTTTGTAGCAATGTTGCTGGCAAGCCTCGGTGGGGGAAATGGAACAATCTGTTCCTGATGGAGTTATTTAGAAAATGCTACTACCCTGCCTGGCTCCCGATCAAGGTTCATATAGCATCAGCAGGAAACGCTGTTCAACGGTCTAACAAGTTATTTCTGAAATGCTGTGCCGCTGTTTGCAGTGCATCCCACCAAACCTTTCCTCGTTTTCAGCTCAGGGCAATGGTTTAGCCCATTAAGACCGGCGAACGCATCTGTGTGTCATTTTTACATTTCTTTGGGCTATTCAAAAATAGCAGATCTACAAGCTCATAGTGCGGCGCTATGAGCTTGTAGATCTGCTATTTTTGAAAAATCTTGAACATTTGTGCAAATCTTTTGAATATATGTGTTTTTAAAGTGTTTTTTTTTAAACTCAAATCTTTGCTTCTGGGGGATTTTACAAATGTCTTCTAAATACAGTTTGTTTTTTTTAAACCTATGTTGCTACAATATCAAGTGGTTCTCAAACTTTTTTCATGTCAAGGACCCCCAAGAACGCCATGTATTTGGCTGCGGATCCCCATCTCAAAATATTTCGTTCCAGGGACCCCCCAGATTCAAAGATTTTAGTTAAAAATGTATATATATAATATTCAAAGATTTGCATACATTTTCACGATTCATTTCCAAAAAATAGCAGATCTACAAGCTCGTAGCGCGGCACTCGGTGCCGCGCTATGAGCTAGTAGATCTGCTATTTTTTTAATCGCCCAAAGAAATCTAAAAAATAACAAAATAAAAAAATAAAAAAAAATCTAAAAAATAAAAAAAATCTAAAAAGAAATCTAAAAAAATCTAAAAATCTAAAAAAAAATCTAGAAATCTAAAAAAAATTACACACAGATGCGTTCCCGGTCTAAATGGGCTAAAGCTTAAGAACCAACCAATTAAGGCCATGGAGACGTAAAGAAGCGACAGAGTGAGTTGAGCCCAAACAGGCAATTTATGGATGCGGAGGGGCATATAGTTCAAAGTGAAATTGATTTTGAATTGATTAGTTTGTGCCACTGTAATGACTAGCCGCAAATAATTTAGTTTCCTATTGGAAAAGAGTACGGGTTCAAAGGGTTGAACTCTTACTGAGAGTATTTTGCTCAAAACGATAGATTCAATCGTGTAATGGGCAGCGGAGAAACTCTCAGCACATCGTCTGTCTGCCCTGGTCACTCTTGTGCATCGGCAGAGCTGCCAATGTGGATGTATAGCCTTCACCTCACCGCTACCAATATCGACTCTATTATTCGGGTTGTCTGTTGTATATTATGTAGCATTCCTATCAATTTCTATGTTTGTGTCAATTTCAGAAGAGGTTCAGTTCCAACAGCGAAGGGTGTCTCCATTCTAAATATCACAAGTCCAATAATCTCTCAAGAACAGTCGGGAGCCGTGTTGACAACCCATGCACATTGACTACAAGTGGGCGTGCCTTCAGATCAGGAAGCAGGCCGCGCTTTACCCAATCAAATGTAGTGGCCGGGATTTACATGTGTGCGGCTCGCTTCCCACTGGAAACAAACCGAGACTCATTTAACAATAGCGTCCTCGGAGCCGACAAAACCACGGAAACTTAGTAACATTTTAACTTGCTCTTTCATCATAGAAACAAGTGGGCTTATAACCAAAACGATCCATGTTCTTTTGGAGAAATGGCGTTAGTGTTCTGTGGAGAAATATTGTTAGTGGGAATGAAAACATAGGCGCACCACCGGCAGTGGAGGGCTGAGGGCAGACCAAAACCACGGTTTCCCGTGAGCATGGGTCCTCCGTACAGCTCAGCCCAGAGTCAAATAGAAAAGTGAAAAACAGCAGAGGGCGCTGATTTTCCTTTTTGAGTGGTGCCAACCACTCCTACATTTGACCGTGTGTGTCCGTCCGTCCGTCCGTCCGTCCGTATGTTTGCGGACGGCCTCAACATGTTCGTGTCTGGCCTCAACAGCTGCAGCTGATTGCAACACAAAGAGGCAACCAGTTACACTGATTATACACAAACAGGAGAGCAACACATGCGCATCAAAGGCACCACTCACTTCACACTGGGTGTGATTTTTATTTGACGATGGGTTCCCAGATTGCAAGCCCAATGATCCCAATGCAAATTTAGATGCACCCGAAATTTGTGTGGCATTGTTTCGTTTTTTCACCACCCCAGCCTCTCCGTTGGTGAATGTCACAACAGTTTCCAGCCCTGTGCACATTCCAGCTCTCCAGGTCGTGTCTGACGCAAGCAAGCGTTGACATGCCTTTCCCCTCATGTCCCTTACGGACCATGTACAATGTACCGCCACTGTGACTTTACACCCCGGGTGAGAAATGTGCGAAGCCCCCCATGGTCCCATGGCTTTCTCTGTCACACAACTGCACCGATGCTTATTTCACAGCGTCGCCGTGGGAACCAACCGTCCATTTGCGATTCAGGCCTATTTAACCCATTAAGAACGGGAACGCATCTGTGTATAATTTTTTTATGTCTTTGGCTATTCAAAAATAGCAGATCTACAAGCTCGTAGCGCGGCACCGAGTGCCGCGCTACGAGCTTGTAGATCTGCTATTTTCTTTTAAAAGCGTGTACATTTGTTTTTCAAACATTCAACATTTTTAACTCAAATCTTTTTTTGGGAGAAAAAAAAAAAGATGCTATAATATCCGTGGTTCTCAAACTTTTTTCATGTCAAGGACCCCCCAGATGCAAAGATTTGAGTTAAAGATATATATATATGTTCAAAGATTTGTCAAATTTTCAAGATTTTTCAAAAATAGCAGATCTACAAGCTCATATCTGCTATTTTTGAATAGCCAAAGAAATCATAAAATGACACAGATCATGCATTCCCGGATTGAATGGATTAAACATCCCTCGTCGTTCTCCCTTTATCGCTTTGTCTCCCTATACCTTTTCTCTCTCTGCCACCAGATCCCTCAATCTCATTTATTCCGTCTGTTTTCCCATTGCCTGCTGCTTTTCACTCATTCTCATTAGTGTTTAACCACAGTGCAGTAATTTGCGCCTATTATTTATTAATTATGTAGCATATTTTTCATCTGTTTCCTTCTGTTCATTATCTCTCCCTCATTCTCCCGCTCTATTCCTCTTAATAACCTCACTTCTTTACTTCTCTCTTTCTCCCGGCGTTGACGACCTGTGGTCTTCCACTTGTTCCCTGTGTCAATGAGAATACCGTACGTGTCACATTCATAGCATGTTGCACAGACCCATGGGGGAAGGGTGTTCAGCTTAAATCATCTTGGAATTAATCAGTCCCAAGTGTGCGCCGGTATATTTATGTATGTGTGTGTGTACGAGTGTGGAATTGCACGTGTGGATATGCATTCAACTGTGTTGGAGATGTGTGAAATGTGTGAAAATAATGTGAGTGTGTGTGTGTGTGTGTGTGGGGGGGGGGCAATACTTACTTTTTATTGCTCAATTAACCATAATATGAACCCTAGCGTCCCTATTTTGGGGGGAAAACATTCGTCAAGCTCACAATAGATCGGCTATTTTTGAAGAGATATGGTATAGAGGGGGGGGGGAGGCAGGGGGCCAAAGACAGAGCGCTGGGGGACCCTGTTCTATATAAATGTGGTTTAATGTCAGCAACCACAACACGGTTATCATAGTTGATTCATGAGGGAGAACAAATTCTGCATTATTATTACCAAGACAGGGAATGAAAAAGGATGAATAAAACAACAGGTTTTAGAGACATCAAGTCCGAGTCTCTCATGAGCTACTTACTGGAGGACGCAGAGCCCAATTTATAACCATTGCTATTGTATTCCAGATTACTGGCATTCGCATTTGAGGTCCCCAGAAGCTTGTAACGTTGCGTACCCTTGAGCAAAGCACCAGAGACAACACCGATCCAGCGGTACTGTATTGCAGGTGAACCGTTTCCTTACATGTCCACTGTAATGAACAGAGTTGCCTAGGGTAGCATGTCACGTGTGGTTGTATTTAGAGGTGTACAAATCAATGATCCGTTCAGGAAATTGCTCATCAAAGCAATTAGCAAAAGTAGTTGTGAAAGTTGCATCGATGACATCAAATTAACATGCATGCAAGGAAATTCATTATTAAATTGAACTACTGCAAATCCAACCCTTTTCTATGCTATACAAAATCTTAATGATATTCAGATTTTCACATGATTTTCCTTCAAGGAACATTCACCCAATCAAATAACATAGACCCCAGTAAAAAACATAAACCTTTGAGTCCTGAAGAACTGAGTTGAATGGTAGCCCCCGTCCCATTCTGCAATTGAAAGAAAAATGCTGAAACGGTTGAAAGCTGAGACGAATACATTTAATTTAGCCTTTACCAATTCCCACTCAAAGCAATTATAGTGAGAACTGACTGAGAGTTAGCTACGCAAATGGACCTCCAGGCCACGTAGCACATCCCTTGGATGAACAGGCAGAATAGTGGTATTGACGGCATTGTTCTGCCTTTAATAGTCTACCAGTCTGTTCACCCACATCTCCAGTGATAATACAAACACTGTCGAAAAAGGTCTCTAGGTGTTCTAAATAATGTTAGACAGGCTTCATTTTAGAGCACTTTAAGCCGTACCCCTAAGAGACATGGCTTATGCATTGTCAATAATTAGCAGTTATCTAATGAACGCAAGACCTCATTACAGGACAGACCCCATTACAGGATAATTATGTATTGAATTGAATACAGTGTTGTATGTGTATTATGTATGAGCTTGTGCTGTGTGGCTCTGTTACTGTAGGTCATCTCTGTCATTTCATCTCTCTCTCTCTCTCTCTCTCTCTCTCTCTCTCTCTCTCTCTCTCTCTCTCTCTCTCTCTCTCTCTCTCTCTCTCTCTCTCTCTCTCTCTCTCTCTCTCTCCCATCAGCCTCAAACTAAATATCTGAGCAAAAAGAGACGTTCTAAACCTAATTAGTGGCCCCATTACTTATTTAAAGCCAACTTGTTTGTGCGAGCACAGAGGTATAAATTATCCAATAGACGATGTCCTTCAGGGTATTTTGTTGAACAGAGCTTTATTAACATCAACTGGAGAGGGCAATTTAATGCCAGCTCAATTATTTTCTTGCATCCTGGCCATCGCTGGTGCTAGATCCAGCCACAAGCAGCCAGTTAACATCCACTTAGTGAGACAAGGGAACTATAAGGAATTAACGGCACTGTTAAAGACAGTCTCTGTGGACAAAATGGATGATCCTTCACGGAGATAAGGGACCGTTTCAAAGTAAACTCGGAGTGATCTTGAGCGAATACGATACGATCCCTTTCTGTCTCAGTGACAGCTCAATTGGCACGACACATGCTGGAACCAGGAGTGGCTGCTACGAATGCTAGGATTAGACCTTTTTTATTTAGCATTGCCAGTAATGTTAAAGCCAGTGGTGGAAAAAATACTTACTTAAATAAAAGTATCAATACTGCATTGTGGAAGTACTCTGTTCCAAGTAAAAGTCCGGAATTAAAAATGTACTTGAGTAAAAGTACAAAAGTATTGGTATCAAAATGTACTTAAAGTACCAAAAGTAAAAGTACTAACATTTTTGTTTTGTTTGAAAATAGCAGATCTACAAGCTCACAACGTGTCGCATCGCGACGAGTTGTGAGCTTGTAGATCGGCTATTTTCAAATAGCCTGTGTATAAAATAGGGCTGAAGTGGTTAATGTATGTTTTATAATGTAATCATTTATATGTGGTCAGGGGAGCTACTGGGCTTTTGAGGAATACAGATTGAAGACAGAATTGTGTGTGTGATCATGTATTCTGTTTCAGAATAGCTTATAAAAAGTAAAGGTGTCAGGTCATTAAAGTCTCTGTGTTTCCATATACTGTAGAGATAAATAAAAAGGGTGTGAAGTTTGCGCTCTAAATTCAAGGCTTAATAGGGCTGAAGACAGGTGTGAGAGGGCAGCATGAAGGTTCATAAACAACAAAAAGGCTTGCACACTGAAAAATGAACATTGGATGCCAAAATAGTATTTTACTTACAAAAGTGCAAAAAGTGAAATAAAATCGACACAGAGACGTTTGTGTCCTCAGACCCTCACAGTGTTGACGATATAAAGATATAAACTATATAAACGCTGTCGGGCATAAACCTTGCCCGTGTCCAAAACGCAGTTGCTTTTCAGGAAATGGAAAAAACAACCTATGTTCCAATAAATCCAATGTAGATATTATTTAGTCACAAGCTCTAGTTAATACTTTTCATTAGTTAAATATTCATAAAAGCCACGGACAGACACCACTTTCAAACTGGCATATCCCTATTTTGGGCATGCCATTATACTGTAGGTGAAAAGTTTCAAATGTTTATAAGAATAGAAGAATAGAAAAATAGTCAACCTATAAGCTCACAATGCATCGCATCACAGCGGCTGTTTTTTGCGGGACACTGGCATACGACAAAGTATAACATAGGGCATTCATTTATGAAAAAACATCTTTCTGAAAAAACAGAAAGATGAATGGATATACAAGGTTTCTGCCTGAAATGCTGTATTGAGGCACAAAATAAGCTATCAAAGACAGTATCAGAGGCCAGAGAAAGCTGGATGTTTGGCTGGTGTCTGTGGAAACGGTCCATTGTCAATATTACCTTTTTAAGGGTACTTGACCAGACTTAATTTATCAATACTATTGTTCTACGTTTAAGTAACTCTCCCAGTGAGGGGGAAGTGGGGACCATGCACTTTTAATGCCTGTGAATCCATTAATGCACTTGGCAATTGACCTTGTGATGAACAGTTAAGTGCTCTTTAAGTAAGCACCATACTTAGAAGCAGCGACACTCCATTCTCTTCCCCTAGTGAAGCGCTATATAATAAGGGCAGGTAATTACAGTTATCATTAAAGCTGCATTAGTGACACATTCTGGGAGGTAGTATGTAGGTTTAATACGCAAAACATGAATTATTTCATCTTTGGATCCTGTTCACAGGCGCAGAGGCGTGATAGGGCTTGTTCAGTTGCTGCCCCCTCCCCCTCCCTGTGGAAAACACTCCCTACCACATCAAAGGCCCCCCCCCACCATCCCATCGCTCAAAACTGACCTAAAAACCCACCTCTTCAGAATTGATTCCCAACGCTTCTCATTTTTATTCACCTTATTCCTGGCCATGCCCACCGTGGGGTGTGGTCAGGTTGGGGAGTAAGGGGGTGGGGAGCCCCATATTCAAGGGCTTTCCTGTTTACCAGTGTTGCCATGTCTGCTTATAATAAGTGACTCTGGGCTTGTTTGTAAAGTGAAATCGCTTATTTGGTCTTGCTTCCTAATGTTTTTTTAACCCATTTAGACCTGAGGCCGCCTTCTAAATCCTAACCTAAGTTTTCAGAAAATCTTCTAATTTATATAAAAAAATTAAACAAAGTTCCTGTTGCTATATACATAGATGTTGCTATTATAGCAACATCTAAAATGACACTGATGCTTTCCCGGTGTTAACCTTGGTTGGAGGTGTAGAAATGACAGATTCTGTGAGCAACTCCATCACATTATAGTGAATTACTCGCTCTAGCTGCTCATTGGAGCCTTGAGCCTCTGTTGGCGTTGCTTTTGCGGCCCTGCTTGTTGGAGAGGTAGGCATAACCTCTTTTAAATCCTCCCCATTCTCACCAAGCAACCTTTCCAGCTCGACATACATTTTGAAACCTTGAAATCCTTTGTTGCAATATAACCTTACTCTGACAATTAACCCTTTTCGCAGTGTTTTACAGTGCAATTCGCCCTTTTTTCATTGTTTTTCCCCCCAATTTGTTTTACAGTGCAAACCAAAAAATGTACAATCTTATTTTTTTTACAGTGTAAGCTTTTTTCTCCTTTTCTTTTTTTTTCACAATGTTACAGTGTTATAATCCCATCTGGGGCCACTTTTCTATGTAACGGTTTGGCCAAAATCAAAAGGGTCCGGGGTGCCAGCCAGGTAGCTAACCTGACAAAAGGTTCAATACGAGTAGCCTAACCACTACATAAGGCTGTGCATGAATTGTCCGTCTTCTCTACCATGGACGGATTAAAGTGAAAATGGGCCCTGTGCACAAAATCACCAAGGGCCCCACCAGTGCCCCTCCCTCCCCCCAAACGCACACACACTGACAACATGAAAATGTGCAAATTATATCCCTTTTGCTAAATCATTATGTTAAATTATTGCCATTGTAGGTCTGCTTTGTTCTCTACATGTGTAGCCAATATTTTATTTTTGCCACAGACATACAAAATAAGTGATCAATAATTTGACCAGAAATACATAATGAACATAATATCTACGCCAATGTGCTACATATTTTACAATGATAGTATTTCTGCATTAACCAATGAGCCACAAAATAATTAAGTAAAACAAAAAAAAAGCCAATCTGCAAGCTCACAACACATTACATCATGACATGTTGAGAGCTTGTAGATCCGGTACTTTAAAAACATTTCAGAAATTGTTCTAATTATTTATTTAGCCCATAATGACATGCCCAAAATGGGGATGCCAGGTGTTAAAGAGGTTACCATTTCTGAAGAAAACCTTAAGACTGTCAGGAGGCTAAGACAGGCATTAAATGTGGCATGATGGAAGTCTATTCCGTATTTGGGATTTAAATAAGTGGGTCTTATCAGTACAGTGCTTCTATCGCACATTACATGAGAAAAGGGCCATTTCAGTGCAGAGGTGAGTGGGAGCGTGTCATGTGGTTATTATAGAGATTGCTGGCTTTTCAGAGGACAGTGTTAGGATGTTGAGGTCAGGAGGAGATCATGTTCTACCAGTTCTACCTTACCAAACCAAACTAAGGAGCTTCGATAGTTGTGGTTTCTTTCCATTACTGTGACATCTTGATGAGACATCTTCTATCATGATGAGACAGTCCTTGCATAGTTGTGATGTAAGGCATGCCGATGGAACAATGGAAAAAGACAGATTAGAGTCAAAACCATCATAGTGTACGTACATGATGAGTGATTAGATAAGGATAAAGGGCATGACAGGATTTAAAGGAATGCAGTGTCACAACTAATGTCATGCAAGGACTCCTAACTTTGATCAGAGGTGAGCAAATGTACTGTATAAGCTGGAGGTCTGATGGTGATTGTGGACCCCAGGCTGTGGATAAAGGGTTTCCACTGATTATGATTGTAAAATATTTTGAAAATAGCAGATCTACAAGCTCACAACAATGTGTCGCATCGCTTGTAGATCGACTATTTTCAAATAGCCAAAGTTTAAATAGGGCTAAAGTGGTTAATGTATGTTTTGTATTAATAATACAAATCTACAAAGTAACTAGTAACTAAAGTTTTCAAATAATTGTTGCCTCTGAGATGTAGTGGAGTAGAAGTAAAATAACTGAAAATGTAAAATAATTCGGTAAAGTAAAAATTCCTCAAATTTGTACTTAAGTACAGTACTTGAGTACATGTACTTACTTTCCACCACTGGTTCTGAGCACAAGTCTAGGTTACTGTAAGTCAAGATGAGATCATTACTCACCGGCTGCCACAGAGCTGAGGTCGAAAGAGAGAACTGTCTACATTGTGTAAATCACAAGCACATGGTTTTCTTATCGTAAATATGACGTTTTGCCAAATTCTTGCGTTTAATCCAGGTCCGTTGTTTTGCTTGTCAAGAGGCTTTAATAGAAAGCGGATTTCCTCCTACAACTGGGAGGCTTTCAAAATAAGAGTATGTTTTATTTCACACAATTGGAAACGTGTAATGTCATTTGACAACACAGGTTGTATTTTGAAATCTGCCTAGTGGAAGTAGATTAAATGGACCGAGGGGTCTCCGACTGACTGATCGAAATGTTGATTTTCAGGTGGCAGTGCCAGGGCCCCAATTGGCTCGAGGGCCCCTGTGCACGGGCACAATGTGCACAAGCCATAATCCGTCCCTGTTCTCTACACACCCCATAAATACACACTGTAACACACAATAAACTTCAGACACCAGAGATTGTCGTTCAACGTAGTTATATTAATATAGTTCAGGTTATATGGTACAGTTCAGTTTCATTCACAGTTCCAGTTAGTTTCACACATAGTTTCCGTGAGTTAGGTCGAGCCCACAAACATTTCACAAACATTTCACACATAGACCGGCCATTCATAAAAGCCAGTGTGGCTGGCCACCGTCATCACGTGAATGAACTGACACATATAATAAGTCAGGGGTAGTGGCGATGCACCGCTAATCGCCACAGTGCTCACCGCACGTGCTCACCGCACGTGCACACCGCACGCATTTTATTTGACCTTAAAGTAGGAAACATGTTTGTATAGGAAATGTTTTTTAGCTTAGTTTTTGTCTTTTTAAACTAATACAAATTAAAGGAATGCCATGAATTCTAGAGCTGACACTAAAAGTTTGCTTTGAACGAGTATCTTTCTCTTCTTCGACGGTGGCTGAGGCATTGCTGCGTGCAGATAGGATACTGACAGCAGCCCTACTGAAGACAACATGCTGTGTTGTTACTGTGTAGCCTATAGATGTGTGTGTGTATATATATATATATATATATATATATATATATATATATATATATATATATGGTGTAGCCTATAGATGCAAGGAGTGAGGATACAATGTCACACTCACTTGTAAACCTGTTATGCAAAGTAGCCATTTGGGTACTTGGCTCATGAATCTAGTGGGTGGGGGGGGCGTGTTCTGGCGTGCACATGCATGCACGCGCGTGCTCTGTACCGTGCCTTACCTTGCACGTGAAAGATTTATCGGCCACACGCCGTGGTACTCTGTGTGGCCTCCATGACACCACTGGTATCAGGTCAGGACAATAGAAAAAAATTGCTGATCTACAAGCTCATAAAGCTTCTTTTTTTTTTATAAACTAAGGACATTTTCTGTATGATTTTAGTTATTTTTAGTTTTCACAATAACAATTATACATCATTCCACAGCAGCTGTTTTGAGTCAATTATTACAATTACATCTAAATCACTTCCCCCTGCTCCTAACCCAAAGGCTTTTAGAAAACAGCTTATGTCTGCAGAGTGAATACCTGAATGCTAATCAACCAGAAACTCAGTGGGGAAGACAGGTATTGTTTCAAGTGCTGTACATAAAGAGTAAACACGATCTGGTGTAGTTCACATCAACCCGCTCTGAGGGACGGCAGACTTCTTTTAGACAGCAGCAACTAAACAGGTAAGCATTGGTTGTCCTTGGTTGGAACGGAAAATATGGAGTGAATGTGGGGGAGTTGAGTGATTGTGGTGTATCATCATAACCTTTATTTAAACTCGAAGTACAGTTGAGGGGCAGGCCCTCATTTTCAATGTAGACGAGATACACAACATATTAATCAACCAATAATCAAGGAATAAACATTAATTTACATCAATATTAATATATGAATTAGAGGACAGAGAAAACTCAAACATATTCAGAGAACTAAGACAGATAGGCTGGAAATTAATTAAAACAGTTACAGTCTGGATCAAAAGTGTTGGAAACCATTTCCCTAAATTGACCAAAGGAAGGCAGTGATCTGTTTTTTAGGGATTTCTGGAGCTCATTCCAAGTAGATGGAGCTCTAACAGAGAATACTGCCTTGCCGTATAGCTCTGTGTGAGTAAATGGCACCTTGAGCGTCAGGAAGTCACTTGAGCGAGTCTGGTAGGGACTAGGGATCTGATCCACCAAGGCACAGATATACGGGGGAGCATTCCTGAGATGGCATTAAAAATGAACAGATACCAGTGCTTATCACGCCTCTCAGAGAGAGAGAGGAGAGGCCTGCATTCCCATTGAGAGTACAGTGTATAAACTGTGCGGAAATGTGCTTGGACTCTATGCACAGCAGCCATATTGGAAAGAAATTGGGCCCCTTCCTTACTTCCTTCTAAAGTTCTCAAGTTCGACGTTTTCGGGCCGAGCCGGGCCGAGCCTGCCTCTCTCGGTCGAGAGAGGCAGAGGAATGCAGATGATGCATGCATAGCAGTCTAGGTGTGAACGAGACAAGGATTTAAAAGAGATGTTTCACTTTTTTTTTAAAGTGTTATTTTATCGTCTACTACGTCTTTTGTGAGCCCCCAGACAGTTGCTTGATACACTATTTAGATATTTAATATTAATTTTATCAGACACGCCCCATTCCTATTCAAACCCATTGTAACTTCAAACTCCATTTTAAACATGTTAGATTCATTGAAAACACCCGTTCTTGGTTCTGGTGACTGATATTGTCCTTCTAATACGTGAGAAGACCGTGTTTTGTCAATTACTTTTTTCATTCATGGGTTTGTATAGGAAGGGGGCGTGTCTGATAAAATGAATATCAAATATCTAAATACTGAATCGAGCAACTTCAAAACTGTCCGGGGGGCTGATAAAATGACCCAAACATTAATTCTGAAGGTGAAATACCCTTTAACTTAATTTTATATGCAACTTTGCATGTTTTGTATTTGTAGTATGAACAATTTTATTGGTTATGTGAAGTTGCCATTTTGGCGACTATTAGTGGGTTCTCTCTCACACTGACTCTGTCTCTCTATCATTTGAACAACTAGCACCACTTAGTGTTTTTTTCAGGCTTTCGGGGCTAACATTACATGTAATTGATAGAAAATAAATGATTTTTTGGGTGAATTCCTCCTTTAAGTTTCCCAGGGGGACTCTCTACCCATTCAGCTATGACCACCCTAGACCTAAGGAGGGTCAACTTTTACAAGCTTATGGAAAGCAGTCTTTTTGCAAACACCAAAAATCTGAGAAGTTATCAATTGCACACCCCATGAAGCCTTGAATACATGGATATATTTTGGTTTTTGTCGCAATAATTTTGATACTCCGGTAGGAGACACAAAGATTCTACTTCGTGTCTCCTACCGGATACATTAGCCGGTAGGTAGTGATAACTGCCATTAAGCTACAAGATTGGAAGGGCTATCATACCAAAATATAAACTAGAGACATGTAGGAAGACAAAAATACAAAAACTTTACGGTCACCTTAGGTGGTACCAATTTGTGAAAATATCAGTGTTGGCCCCTATGACAAGATTCACGTCAAGGTTCTGTTGAAACGTCAGTAGCCTACTTAACACGTTGTAAGGACTCAGTCAGTCATTAAAACCTTCAACTATGATACCGTACGGTACTGGTGCAGGATGTGCTTTTACTTTATGTTTGGATACATGCATTGATTCCATGAAGACAGTGCATATTTTGCTAAACTTGGTCATGTTAACATTATTGCTTGTGTAGCTACTGTTTTTGAATGGCTCAAAGTGAAAGACATTCAGTTCCATGCATATGGTGGTAACCACCATATGTTTCAGGACTTGAGATTAATTGTCCTATAATTATTTCCCTCTAGAGTTGAATCTTTCTGTCCTATGAGATGGCACAGCGTGACCGAAAGACAATTGGAGACGAAAGCCTGGAGAACTGGGAATGGCTTAGCTCAGGGGGATTTGGATTTGTCTATAGTGCCGAACACAAGGACTTGGGCAAAGTGGCCATCAAGCTAGCTCATGATGGGTATGATGACAATGATCAAAAAGCTAAATTGAGGTTGATTTACAATAATGACTTATTTCATAATCTTCGGCAAAGTAACTGTATTCTAACTGCTGTCCTTATCCTCCTAAACTGTCCACACTGCAGCTCTGGCCAATCAGATTCTGCCCTGTGTCGTGAGGCTGCTTACATGGAAGCTGCCGACCAGCAGTATGTCCCCAGGGTCTATGGGATGTACCAGAGCTGTCCCCCCACCTTGGGCTCTACCGTGAGGCAGGGTATAGTAATGGAGCTGATGGAAGGAGGCTCCCTGAAGACCCTCCTGCAAACCCGGTCTAAGCCTCCACCCTGGCCCCTGGCGTTCCGTCTGGCCCTCCAGGTGGCCGAGGCCATGGACTTCCTCCACAGTAAGAAGGGCCTCGTACACATGGACCTGAAACCAGACAATATCCTACTGGATGCCAAGTTAAACGTCAAGGTATGTTCAATTCAATTCAATCGTCACTCACTCTAGTCAATCACTCTAGACTGAGTGACACCCACTGCTACAACACCAGAAGGAGCTCCTCTGATCTTGTTCCCCCTAGATTCGGCACAAACATGGGGACAAATTCAATCCACAATAGGCTACTGCAACCAAAATATGAACATTTTCAAGTCCAAGATGGCTGCCGGGAGCTTAAAATGGCTATGTATCAATTACTATTCAACCTATAGGTGGTTTTGGTGTCTAATCCTGGGTTTTAGGGTTAACTAACCCTGTGTTTTATAGGGCTCAAAGAATGGGACTGAATCAGTGGAATTAACCACTGATTCAAATCCAAGATGGCATCCCAAGGTGATGTCCTATTCTACAAAAACAAATGAACCTTTTTAAATAATTTTTGTTTTCATTGAAAATTAACACTATTGCTGTCACACTTAAAGGTAGGGTAAGTGATTTACTTTGGTTAAAATGTGTTAAATGGCTCTGTATTCTGTTAGTACTCATTGCTATAGAGTGTTTGTTCAGTAAAAAGAGTCTCCCATGTCTCTCCAGCTCTTTATTAAAATAAATGCATTTTTAGTGCTCTCTCCTGTTTGGCTTAAATGTTGTCACCTACCTGAAAATGTACTATATTCTGGTTACTAAAGAGCTGGAGAGACCCCTGTGACCAAACAAACGCTCTGTAACAATGATTACTATCACAATATAGTACTTTAACCTTAAAAAAAGAAAGAAAAAAAAATCACTTACCCTACCTTTTAATGTAGTCAAGTATTAGCAAGCCGTGTTGCATATCGCCTCATCTTTGCCCTGACTGAGTCTCTTCACTGTCCTGCTGAAATAAAAGCATAAATGCTTAAAATTACTGTTCTATCCTCTTAATTTCAATAGATAGCAGATTTCGGCTTGTCTATGGTGTCCAACAGTGTTTCGATGACTGCGGGCAGAGGTGACAGAGGAGGCACTCTGGCCTTCATCCCCCCTGAGGCTTTTGAAGATGACTACCATCGCGTTCGCTCCTATGATGTTTACAGGTGAACTATTGAAGGAAAGCTGTTGATACAAAGTCATCTAATACATGTTATTTTGTGAAAATGTTTTTTTCCAACTTGTTTTCCTCTCCTTTTTATTAGCTACGCTATACTTCTGTGGACCATACTGACTGGAAACAACACGCCATATCCAGGTGCATTTATATGATCCTTTTGAGATGGCCGTGCCCAAAATAGGTTGCCTTATTCGGATAAATGCGTGTCACTGCCCGCCCCTGCCGGTTCTCTGAATTTTTATTTTTAAATAGGCTCTGTCATGATTAATTGACCACATATATGAAGTTAAACAACTAAATTCTATCCAAACGATATCTTATAAGTAAATTCCGTGCCTCAAAAAAGAAGTTTGAGAGCTTTTTGAAGTTCTAAAACAGCGGAGAAAACTGCCCACAGAAACAATGGCGGCCGTTCGTGTTTGGTCGGCTGCACTCAGGCTGCACTCGGGTCCATTCGGGCTCACTCGAACTCGCCACCTGATTGGCCAACTTTTGCTGTCAATCACAGAACGATGAGCGACTACGCTGATAGGCTCGTTTTTTTGGTAATGCGCTAGAAACGCCCATACAAGCCTTCAGGCCAGACTCACTCCTGGAATCAAATAGAAATGAGATTTCCGGAGGGAGGGTTTACCAGGCTAACACACCCCATGAAGCCTTGAATTCATGGAGATTTTTTTGTTTTTGTCTCATTCCTAAGACAATAATTTGATGACCGGTAGCGGTTCCGGTTGGAGACACAAAGAGTCTCCTTTGTGTCTCCTACCGGAACCGCTGCCTACTGCTGGTCATCAAATGATTGTCTTAGGAATGAGACAAAAACTAAAAAATCTCCATGAATTCATGTATCCATGGGGTGACTAATCCATAGAAAAAAAGTAATGTTTTGGGTGAACTATCCCTTTAAGACTACAGAACCACTGGTTTATGTAGCATTATGGTGAGGCCAGTAGTGTGTAGCGTATCATGACAGCCCTACTATACGCCACTGCCTCCAGATCCTTAAGGCCTCTGACCATGTTATAAAGTTTATAATCAGCACTGCCCATCATCTTCAGTTTGCTGGGATGGACTTTAACACATTAAATAAACATCATTATGTAAATCACTTTTCAATGTTACAAAGTGTTTTACAAACTAACAAATACAATTATACAATATTATAATTGTGTTTGTTACTTTGTAAATTACTTAATGTAACTTTGCTCTCACTATCAGGACAGCTGCATGTCTATCTGTCTGTCTGCCTGCCTGTCTGTCTGTGTGACATTATCATATACAATCACGGAAACACACACACACGCACGCACGCACGCACGCACGCACGCACGCACGCACGCAGTGTTTTTGATTGATTGAATATTTTTTTAGACAGAAATGTAAAAACAGTAGTACAGTCAAACACTTTCTCTAAAAAGTCCTTGCCGTCTTCTTTCCATTGTGGTTCTAGGCCTAGGTGTAGGAGGGGATTATTCCTACGCGAAATTAACGATTCCAAGGGGAGACAGACCTCTTCTGGACAAAATAGATGTCCAGCAAGCAGCTGGATTAGGACATCTGGTGGAGTTCATGGAGAAATGCTGGGACCCTGAGCCTGAAAATAGGCCTTCATTTGCAGGTGAATTTACATTAATACTCAGACTCAGACGCATTTTCTTACCCTGTGCTGTCTTGAACACACCACACACACTTCCGGTTGAAACCGTGACATGTACGAGTGCATAAGGTGCATGGGCGTGCCCGTGTGGTTCAACTGGAGCTCATCCGCATGCAGGCGAGCGACCAGGCTTGTGCGCCTTTTTAGCTTGAGACCTTTTATTATGGAAGTTTATTTTGGAAAAGTATAAAGCATAGAGCGAGAAAGATCCCGGGTCAAATATCTTTGTCCGATTTTTCTTTGATCATTTCACGGTGCTTTTCATTTCAGAATGCATTGAAGAGACACGTTGTGTTTTTTCAAGACATGAGGAGGGAATCGATGCAGCCGTCTGTGAAATCCTCAAAGAACTGAAGCCTCTGAAAGGTAAAGAGACAATGATTCACATATAACCTTTGATTTAAGTGTGTGGCAGGATCACGTAACTTGGCTTTATTCTCTTATCATTATGCCTATGTCTCTGAATCTGTAATGGACAGTCTGTAGCCTATTAATATGAGCTTTCTGTAGGTGGTACTTGTAGTTCTGTTTAATAAAACTGTGTGTGTTGTGTGTGTGTGTGTGTGTGTGTGTGTGTGTGTGTGTGTGTGTGTGTGTGTGTGTGTGTGTGTGTGTGTGTGTGTGTGTGTGTGTGTGTGTGTGTGTGTGTGTGAGATTATATTGAGCTGCTTTTCATCAGTGTTCAGACTCAATCAAACTAAGCTTCAGACTTCCCCAAACAAACTGATCTGACTGCTTCTCAGCCTAAAAAGACACATAATTCCAACACACTTTGTAGACAGGGATGGCTCAGGGTAGAAGACAGGGTTAAACAATTAAACATGGGATTGGTATTTAACCCATTAAGACCGGGAACGCATCTGTGTCATTTTAAGTTGAATTTGGCTACTCAAAAATAGCAGATTTACAAGCTCATAGCGTGGCACCGAGTGCCGCGCTATGAGCTTGAGTATGATGCGCTATGAGCTTGAGCATGATGTTCAAAGTCCATCATGATGTTTAATGTCCATCATGATGTTTAATGTCCATAATGTTTAATGACTTTTTGTATTTACAGAGCCTCCAGTCCATGTCTCACGTCCAGAAACCACTCACGACAGAAAGGACTTTTTACAACGTGAGTCCATGGTGATCAGTTCACTGCTTTTACAGAAACCCTTCATACACTGACATTGTTGAGAGAACACACATTATTAATAATAATTAGGTGTGATTGTAAACTGGTGATGTATTGTATGTTGTTCTTCCCATCAGATGTGTGTGAACTCACACTGGATCCAAACACAGCAAACAGTCACCTCTCTCTGTCTGAGAACAACATGAAGGTGGCATGGGTGGGAGAGGATCATCAGTATCCTGATCATCCAGACAGATTTGAGACCTACAGTCAGGTGATGTGTAGAGAGAGTCTGACGGGACACTGTTACTGGGAGGTAGAGTGGAGTGGAGGGGTTTATATTGCAGTGGCATACAGAGGAATCAACAGACAGGGTGATGACAGTAGGTTTGGATCCAATGATAAGTCCTGCAGTCTGGACTGTAATGGTTATGATAACAATTACACTGTGATTCACAATGAGAAGAAAACTGTCCTCCCTGTCCGTCCCTCCTCCGTCCGTCCCTCCTCCTCCTCTGGTAGAGTATCAGTGTATGTAGACTGGCCTGCTGGCACTGTGTCCTTCTACACAATGTCCTCTGGCACACTGACACACCTGTACACCTTCCAGTCCACATTCACTGAACCGCTCTATGCTGGGTTCAGCTGCTGGGGGGGCTCAGTGACACTCATTTATCAACGCGTTGCAGCCCAAATAATGGGCGTAGGGCGAGATCACCGCACCTTTCGGCATTTATCAATATATCCTGACGTGGGCTTCATCCTACCATACGCTGAGATCTCACGTCTGGTCGAGACCAGTTGTTGACGTTGGCTGCGCCCGTTTATTCCATTCTAGACCTGCGGAGCAGCATTGTCTGACTGTCTGACAGGCATCTGGACACATAATCCACTCCTAAATGTATATCTACACACTAATAATTAATCCCTGTGAAAATATAAAATTTTATAAAGTAATTTAAACAAACTGCTTTAACAGTCATTCAGTTGCATTGGCTATTTTAAAATAGCAGATCTGCAAGCTCAAAAACGGGTCGCATCGCGACGCGTTGTGAGCTTGTAGATCTGCTATTTTAAAAATATATGAGCGCTTTTGCGTCGGGACTCGGGAGTCCCGCGGTCGGGACTGCCGACGATCTTTTCATGGACAGTGAGGTGTACAAACTTACAGTAGCTTGTCCTATGTGTTATGGAGTTATGTCATAGAGAGTTTTGAAGACTACAACCTGGATGGGTTAAGGATATAAACCCGACGCTCCAATCTCTTATTAACGGGACGGACCGAAACCACTGCCGTCTCACGGGGAATATCCTACATGACTGCTTGTGCACTGCTCGGTATGGGTTAAATAAATTAATATACAAACGTATTCCATTCATGGCGATGTGATTGGTATCATAATATGTCATTCATGTAGGCTACAAGCCTACGTGACAAAGATTGTACCGCTACGGTACGGATTACAATACATGAAAAACACAGCTGGGCGGGCGTGTGTGTGTGAGAGAGAGAGAGAGAGAGATAGAGAGAGAGGGGGGGGCGTGTGCGTGTGTGGCGAGGCAGGCGGGGGAAACTCTTTCTCATTGGCTTTTGATGTCTTTGGTCGTATTCTGGTCCTTCTTCATGTCGTAAAATCGGGGCGTTTTGAGAATATTTAAGGGCGTGTTATTTAAATGACGCTAGGTTCCAGCCGTGACATTTATCAAGCCTGGGACCAAATGTAGGCTCGGATCAGCTGTGTAGGATTCGTTGATAAATGTGACTTCGATGTTGGTGTACGGCCGAATATATGGAAAAATATAAGCCGGTTTATAAGCTGCGTTGATAAATGAAGGCCAGTGTCTCTGTGTTTCAGATAGAGGAGGAGGAGGAAGAGTACTACGTGTGTGCTCACACACACACACACACACACACACACACACACACACACACACAGAGGCTCCTCAGTGTTTATTGATCTAATGATTGATATTATTATTATTATTATTGTTTAAAAGAAGAAGAGGGTGGGGGGGAGATCTACAACCTCACATGTAAATCTGCAATTTTCATGGTATTCAACTTTTCTTTCTTAATTAATTAGAATGTTGGATCATAATGACATTTGAATTGAAGTTCAACAAATTATATTTTGTATGCATATTGTTTTGAACACCTCAGTGCATTTTGTAAATGAAAAGTGTCATTTAGTTTTAGGAAAGTGTTTGAACTGTTTTGTAAAACGACGACCATTATGCCATCGGACCCCCATAACTGTGAGAGTGTACAAATGGATTACGGGTCCATTTGGTTCCATTCGTACACTGTCAGAGTTACAGACCTGTAAGGGTCCATTTGGTTCACAACTACCGTTTTGCTGGGGGACCCTGTGCAGCCTCCTCAAGGACCCCTGGGGGTCCCCGGACCACACTTTGAGAACCTCTGTTGTAAAAGACACTTCTGTTTGGAGTAATGTGCTCTGAAAGCAATCCAGAAAACATTTTTCTTAACAAATAAAATGGAATATTTTTCTTTTAATCTTTGCTTTGTCTTTATTGTTTTAATTTTGCAGCAGCCTTTACTGTGGTGTAAGAAGTACTATTATTATTATCCTATCCTACTACTATAATTGACCTCCAAAAGTACGTCCGGGGTTGCTCAGCACACGATCACTCCACTTGCCCCAAAACTTGCCACAGACTGTTGATCAGTGCTCGGGCTAATACTTAGGCTTCTTTCCCCACCTTCAATGTACTTACATATTGTACAGTTAATATAAAACTACATTTTAACATTTTAGCCACAGCAGCTTTCCTTCTTTTTGGCCGCAGCGCCTTTGTTCTTAGTCGCTAGGACCCCACCCTACTGCGCCTCTCCATATAATATCATATGGCCATATCAGTTGGATCACCGGTGCAACGTAGCTGTGATCTAGCTGATCGGGCCTAGATGTGAGGCCCGCAAAGCGGCCCAAACCTCTAGTTATTATTATTATTGTAATAATACACATTATATACACTATAGATATCTTAACTATTTCTTTATTATTCTCTCCCAAAAGTATGGCACCTAACTACTCACATACTTTCACTCAGAAACTCCATTCAAACTTTAAAAAAAATCCAGCTTACTGTGGACACGTGTGCTTGTACTTTTATTTTTGAAATAATTTGTAGTTTTTGAAATATTTAACTTTAAACACCCCCAAAAGTCTATGGGAAAGTCAGTGTTATTTCAACTGAAAACACCTTTTTCTTTCACTTGAGAAGAGAAATGCCCTGTGTTTTCGTAAAGTCACTGCGGCCGCATTTTTTACACTACAGATATGTTTTTTACATCACCAAGTTCGCACGGGTCTGCTCTCCAATTTAATCCAAAGATCTAAGCTGTGTGTTGTATACATTTTAAGTTAAGGCCTGTTACATGTGAGGGTTTATTTATATTATTGTATGTATTACTATGGATGGTACAGGTATTTGGTAGTCCCACTGACTCCTGCTTATCCAGCTCAGGTCCTACGTGGGAGGAGACCTGGTTGAGGAGGAGACCGTCTATCAGCAATTGGACCAATCAGAAGGACGCCTGGCCATTATAAAAGAACTGTCATCAGCTGTGCGCAGTGGCAGTGTGTAGCATGCAGTTTAGTGCTGTTACACGCTGTCCACCTGAATGTTTCAAAGTAAATACTATGGGAGCTAAAAGTTTAGTACCCCATGTATTTTTTTTTGTACCCTCTGTGTGTGTTGCATCCTGGTTGCATTGAGCTTGCTATAATAGTATTGAACCAAGGATAAGTGATAACCCTCAAAGAAGTAAAAATACGGTGCTCAACTTTGTTGTGTATTTATGTTGGACCGCCAGTGCCCGCTTTTTGTACCTGTCTTGTTTTGCTTCACTTTAGATTAGGGAAGTTAGTTAAGAGTTGGGATTTGATGTAATTTTTATTTGATAGAGATTAGGCTAGATAGGGGTTTAAAAGAGTAGGTAAGCTTTTTATATTTGTTTATTGATTTTCTGCACTGGGGTCCCTTTATAAAGTTTGTATAATTTAAGTTAATTCACCTATTTGTATATTTGATATCTGTCACTTTCTGTATGCCATAGCAAAACCGGTGAAAACCAATAAAGCTTCATTTCACACACCAACTTTATGTCACAGCCCTTCCCTCCTAGACATAAGGATTGTAACGATTGTAATGGGGGCTCGTCACTGTTGGTGAGTGAATTGGGAGTTTTGAGTAGCGGTGTTTCAGTTTTATTGTGAGATGGCTTCACTACAGAGGGAAGGTGAGATGAGGGTACATTGGGTATTTGGTGGACATGAGGCTGTTGGTTGTGCCAGCTAAAGGGGTAATAGACCATATTCACACGGCGGCCATGTTTCTATGAAGTCAATGAAAGTAGCCACCCCGGGTGGCGGCACTTTCAATGTTAAATTCCAATATGGCCGCCGTGTGAATATGGTCTATTGCAAAGTCTGACAAGCCTCCTCCTGACACCTCATCACCGCGTCTAGATTCGGGCTTCTCCTCAGATACAGCAGGCTCTGCTAAGTCCTGGTTATCTCGCTCCCGTGCCAATGTGCGCATAGCACGTCTGGAAATGGAAGACTGTGTGAATCCAAATGAGAGCTTTCAGGCTCCAGGTGGAGCTCACAAAAATGTAAGCGGATAACCAGTTCCGTATTCGCCAAGTGGAGTTGGCCATGGAAAGGGGAGCGAGGCCAGAGGTGTCAGGTTACCGTTTCTGCGCAGACCGTACAAACACCCAGTCCAGGTACAGTCCACTTTGCTATTACTAAGCATATTGGGGTATACCCCCCCCCCCCCCCTTCCATGAATCTGTAGTGTTTAGTTGTTGCCGATGATTTTAACCCATTAATACCTGGAACGCATCTGTGTCACTTTAGATTTCTTTGGCTATTCAAACATAGCAGATCTACAAGCTCATAGCACGGCACCGAGTGCCGCGCTACGAGCTTGCAGATCTGCTATTTTAAAAAATCGCGATTTCTTTTTAAAAAAAAATATTTTTTTCAAAAAACTGTTAGGATTTAGATTTTTTTTAAAGAATCGCCTCAGGTCTTAATGGGTTAACTCACAAATGTTTCTGAATGTTGCCTTTGATTTACGGCCTGCGGGTCGAGTGCAGTGTTAATACTAGAAAAAGTGCTCCTCGGAGCACAGGTCTCCGCCAGGTCAGGTAGGTTATCGTGGCCTCCTGGTGGCGCTATAATGTGAAAAGGGTGGCATTTCTTCTTAGGCCTTTGATGGCAATCAGACGCTGCATTCATGATTTGAGGCATTTTGTTCTAAAAATGTGTTCTGTTAAATTAGACCTGCTGGTGGCGCTATAACAGGGCAATGTGGAAGGGTGGCATTTCTTCCTCATTGTAGTGCAAATGTGTGAGCAAACTTTCACCGCAATCGGACCCGGCGATGATTTGCGGCATTTTGTTGAAAACGGGCCACTCCTGCAAGCTTTAGATGTCAATCTTAGCCAATCAGGCAATCACTCCATTGGTGGAGGTAAAAAAAACCTATTAAAATAATGTAATAAAATAATAATGGTGAAATGAGCAGTGGGATTCACTGGCAGCTATATGCAAAACTTTGTTGTGAAGTTTAGCTGTCTATTTCCAGTGGTGGAGAGTAACTAAGTACATTTACTTAAGTACGGTACTTAAGTACAATTTTGAGGTATTTGTGCTTTACTTGAGTATTTCCAATTTCCAATACTTTTACTTCTACTCCACTACATCTCAGAGGCAAATATTGTACTTTTACTCCACTACAATTATTTGAAAACTTTAGTTACTAGTTATATTACTTTTCAGATATAAATTATGATATTATGAAACATACATTAACCACTTTAGCCCTATTTTATACCTAGGCTATTTGAAAATAGCCGATCTACACGCTCACAACGCGTCGCATCGCGATGCGTTGTGAGCTTGTAGATCTGCTATTTTCAAACATTTTAGTACTTTTGGTACTTTAAGTACATTTTGATGACAATACTTTTGTACTTTTAAGTACATTTTGAATTCTGGACTTTAACTTGTAAAGGAGTATTTCTATATTGCAGTATTGGTACTTTTACAAGTAAAGAATTTGAGTCCACCACTGTCTATTTCTAATGTGATTGATTAAAAATGTATTACTACAAGTTGCTTTCCACCGCTACATCTGTAGTCAGATGTGGGGGGAAAAAATCATTTTGTGTGCAAACCAGGATAGCCTGGTCTTTTTCATATCCATCTCATATGAAGACAACTGAAGTCCTCCAAACAGCTGGTGCCACATCTGCCTCAAAGGAGAGCAAACTGCACACACTCGCAGTAATGTAAACGATTTGCAGTATTAATGAACGCGTTAGATAAAGATCTTAACGAGTGCGGCATCACGCGACACACAAGTGATGAATGCGATATTATTTATAGCCGTGGGTTTTCTCTACCAAAAACGTTCAACCTCTCCCGCCGCACTTAAGTTAATTCACCTGTTCCCTCTCTTCCTCTCCCTCGGTTCTCTCTATCGCCGTCATAGCTCATCAGTCATAAATTCAACGGCAAGTTTGTGCAAGCGCCGTGACCAAAACGCATTAACCACAATGACAGCTGGAACACTATAGCTGCAAAAGAGAAGATGAATCAAGCGAGTGGCATTGCCAAGGCGGTGCCATCCCAAGGCTATGGGGCGCTATACAGCACACCATGTCTTTTACTCTAAAACACAACCAATCCATCACGGAAACAGAAACGGTGGCTATCCCCACAAAGCCCACATGCAATCAGGAGAGCCCACAGGTTTTTCAAAGTGGGGGCAGCTGCCCCCCCAGGGGACCGCCAGGAGGGGGGGGTATTGATAAAAATTAAAGAGCATCAGAACTCTCTAAACTGGTTCTTACCTACTGTATGTCTGGGTCCCAACCCTAGAATGACCCTGATCAGTCTATTCTGAGCTGACTGTAGCTTGGTTTTGAGGGATTTCATTAAACCCATGCACTAGGGCAGTAGCCTGGTAAAGCCCCTCCCTCCGGAAATCTCATTTCCATTTGATTCCAGGAAGGAGTCTGGCATGAGGGCATATTTGGCTTTTTTTCGTCGTCCACCAAGTGGACGAGCCTATCAGCGTCCTTAGCATGGTAAAGCCCCTCCTTGCTCATCGTTCTGTGATTGACAGCGAAAGTTGGCCAATCAGGTGGCGAGTTCGAGTGAACCCGAATGGATCCGAGTGCAGCCGACCAAAATGGAACGGCAGCCATTGTTTTCTGTCCGCTGTTTTTGGTTTCGATTTTAAAACTTGAAAACGCTCTCAAACTTCTTTTTTGAGACACAAAATTTACCTTTAAGATATCGTTCGGATAGAATTTTGTTGTTTAACTTCATATATGTGGTCAATTAATCATGACAGAGCCTATTTAAAAATACAAATTCAGAGAACCGGCAGGGGCGGGCAGTGACACGCATGTATCCGAATAAGGCAACCTATTTTGGGAATGGCCCTTTCAAAAGTCCCGTTGCGTCACATTGGTCTGGTGGTAGTAAAAACAAAGTGCTGACTGGCTGAAGGGGAACAACTGCTGATTGGCTGAAGGGGTTGTCATTCAACGGTATTACTCCCGCCCAACTCCAGCCCACAGACAAAAACACACACAGGTTCTCATGCCAGACTCCTTCCTGAAATCAAATGGAAATTAGATTTCCGGAGAGAGGAGCCTTACCAGGCTACTAGGGCAGTGGTTCTCAACCTTTTTAATTTCAAGTACTCCCTGTTTGATATACATTAGGCCACATGTTTTTATCTCTGGGTCCCCACTGTGTCTAATTTAAATCTCAAAGTGTATACACATGGAATTACATTCCCGTAAGTTCCATTTGTACACTCTCAGAGTTACGGACCCGTAAGGGTCATCACTGTAGATTGACCCAATCATTTTAGCTGGGGAACCCCTAGAATCCCCTCAAGGACTCCTGGGGGTCCCCAGGACCCTACTTAAAGGGTATGCTTCCAAAGACTATCATACTTTACGCTGTGGATGTGCTTTGTAATGAGGCCTGTTTTGACAGGTAGTGGTCCCAGAATGGCCTTTGTACTGTGGTTGGCAAAGGTACTGTATACCAACCAGATGAGTCCAGCTCTAAGCATAGAGCAGTGGTTCTCAAACCTTTAAATTTCAAGGACCCCAGTTTAGTATGCAATAGGGCCACGGACCCTCATAATTCTGAGAGCGTGCAAATGGAACCAAATGGACCCGTAACCCCCTCAAGGGCCCCTGGGGGTCCCCAGACCCCACTTTGAGAACCACTCTGGCATAGAGGCCGACATTTATTATTTTCTTAAAGGTTCATAATTGTGATCAGGTGAAGCTTGTACTTGTATTTCCAGCGGCGCAATTTCTGGCATCAAAGTGTCAGGTTTGACTGACGCTCTTTGGCTTCACACTGCTCTGGCGGGCTGTCAAATGGGGCATTTGTATTCATCTGTGTTTGTCCTTCACAGTGTCTACCTCTTCTGATCCTAAATTGTATTTTAAGTGCAGTGGTGGAAAGTAATTAAGTACATTTACTCAAGTACTGTACTGAAGTACATTTTTTTAGGTACTTTTACTTGAGTTTTATTTTTCATTTTTGTGATACTTTTCTGCTCCACTACATAATTTAATAATAATTTTTAATTTACAAATATTGTACTTTGTACTTTTAACATAGATTATTATTACAAATCATACAACATACAATACTTTGGTTATTCGAAAATAGTCTATCTACAAACTCACAGTGCTTGTAATGCAGCATGTTGTGAGCTTGTAGATCTGCTATTTTTGGGATGGGAAATAAATAACACATTTATTAAATGGGCCATGCAGCATAATCAGTATTTGGTACAGTAAGTATAAATATTTTTTTTATATTATTTTTTTATCCCACAATTTTTGTAACCCTTTTTCGCCCGGTGCCAATTTTCTAAGTGATCCTGGGCGCTACACTCCCCTCACCAGCCTAGGGAGGCCAGGGCCGAGCTCATGCCTCCTTCAATGCATGAGAGCCAAGTGACCTTCTTATCACCTGACAGGGGGGAGTTTCCCCGGTAGGACGTAGCGCGTGGAAGGAACACGTTATTCCAACCATGGGGGAGGCTGTACACAGCGACCAGGATTACTACATGTTTTTGTGAGGGTATTAACTACCCTGGGAGACACAGGGAGAACATGCAAACTCCACACAGAGTGTAAAAGTATTAAAAATTGGAAATACTCCAGTAAAGTAAAAGTACCTCAAAATTGTACTCAAATACAGTACAAGAGTAAATGAACTTGGTTACTTTACACCACTGGCACACACACACACACGCGCACACACAAGTACACAAACACATCACAAACACAGTGGGTTCCATGTAGACTGCATCCTCCCCACAGAGAGAGCGATGCAGCCGAGATACAGCAGATATTTCTCTCATAACTACAGTAAGAGATTAAATGCAATGTCAAGCACTAGCTGACTCCTGTGTAAATGGAGCTTAGTCACTGTTATGTCTACCTGACTGCCTCCTCCTTTCCGACAAAATAGAGAACGAGAGGGAGGATACGGAGAAAGAAAAAGAAAGAGGGAGAGAGAGAGAGAGAGCTAAAAAAGAGAGGTTTTACTATTTTACCAAATTAAATTGCTCACATAACCACATGGACCCCTAGCGTCCAGATTCTGGGCATGTATTAAAGAAACATTCAAAAATAGCCAAACATTTAGTGAAAATAAGTGAACATTCTGTGAAAATAAGCAGTGGTAGAAAAAGTACTCACATGTTTTACTTAAGTAAAAGTATCAATACTGCAATGTAGAAGTACTCTGTTACAAGTAAAAGTACTCTGTTACAAGTTCAAAATGCACTTGAGTAAAAGTACAAAAGTATTGGTATCAAAATGTACTTAAAGTACCAAAAGTAAAAGTACTGAAATGTTTGAAAATAGCAGATCTAACGTTGTGAGCTTGTAGATCACAACGCGATGAGACACGTTGTGAGCTTGTAAATCTGCTATTTTCAATAGCCTAGGTACAAAATAGGGCTAAAGTGGTTAATCTATGTTTCATAATATAATAATTTATATCTGCAAAGTAACTAGTAACTAAAGTTTTCAAATAATTGTAGATGGAGTAAAAGTACAATATTTGCCTCTGAGATATAGTGGAGTAGAAGTAAAAGTATAGACAATTGGAAATACTCCAGTAAAGTAAAAGTACCTCAAAATTGTACTTAAGTACAGTACTTGAGTAAATGTACTTAGTTACTTTACACCACTGAAAATAAGCGAATATTTGTCAAAAAAAACTAAGTACTGCTGGTCTGGCAGAAGTCAAGAAATAAGGAGCTGGAAGAAAGGAGAAAAGCAGAGAAGACAGTGACGTTTTCCTGTCTTTCCTTCCCTTTCTCTGTCTTCTGAAGACAATAAAAGACTAGGAGAATAGATAAGATGTAAGGGGAAAAAAAGAATGAAGAGGTCAACGTTATGAAATGAGACAGACAAGGTAACAGACAGCTTGACGAAACATCATCTTATTTCTAACCTTTTAATATCGAGCTGTCAGACGGAACATAATGGGTGTCACACTGAGGACGGATCAGTCAATCATCCAAACACCTGTTGCCTTCTCACTTCTCACTTTCACTTCCAGCGGGAACGCATCTTGCAATTGGCCTCAGGTGTTAATGGGTTAAGAATTGAGGCCGATTCTACAAATGTCTTCTAAATCCTAACAGTTTTCTGAAAAACAAATCAGTGGGGCTCAAACGTTCTCATGTCAAGGACCTCCAAAAATGAATACATTTGGCCGCGGACCCCCATCTCAAATACATTTTGTGCCAGGGACCCCCAGAGGCAAATATTTGAGTGAAAAATGTTTGCTTAAAAATACATATATTCAAAGATTTGCACACATTTTCACGAAAATAAGAACAAAAAAACAGATCTACAAGCTCCTAGCGTGGCACAATGTGCCATGAGCTTGTAAATCTGCTCTTTTTGAAGAATCGTGACACACGCACTCATATTATAGCTAAAATCTAAAATGACACAGATGATGTTATGGGTTAACTTAATACAGCCTTTCCAAGCGTCACAGAGCGCAAAGCAGCAGCACGACACAAATGTGGTGGCGTCAATCTCCACTGCTTTTCAACCAGTGTTGATTTTGACTTAGTTAGTTACATTTTTCATAGTCTTTTGAATAAAATTCCATTTAGTTTTAGTCATATTTTAGTCACCTGAATTTTTTAAGTTTTTGTCAAGTTATAGTCGACTAAATCTACAGTTGATTTAGTCGACTAACATGTATTTTGTTGTGAGCTTGTAGATCTGCTAATTTTCAGAGCACAACACCCGAGTGCAACCAAACATAAAATGACTTGTCTTTTAGTTCTACTGGATCTCTTCTCCACTAGTCCCTCCCTGACATTTAAGTCTAGTTTTTATTTGTTAACGAAATTGTCAATATATTTAGTCTAGTTTTAGTCATCATAGCTTAGTTTTTATTTAGTTTTCGTCAGTGAAAAAAGGTAGTCAACGAACATTTTTCATTTTTAGTCGACGAAACCAAAACAGTTTTCAACCTCATCTCCATCTCTTTATAGGAGTGATCCATGGTAGAAAAATCAAAAGCATCACAGATTGTCTTGTGAACATCACAAACCACAGCCATTTAGATTCAGATTCACTTCATTGTCACATAGATGCACTGTTTAGGTACATACATGTGAAAAACTTACGCTCGCGAAACTCCAAGACAATAAAACTATAAAAATGAAACAAAATAAAACACTCAATAAACGTGAATGCAGATTTAAATCGAGGGCTTACAAATTTGACATTAATGCTCAAGGAGGCTGCAACTCTTCTAAGAAAGGGAAGAAAACAGTCTAGTTGGTGGATATTATTTCAGAATGACAATTGGATTTTCGTTGCGGGATCAATAAAGGTCTGTCTGTCTGTCTGTCTGTCTGTCTGTTGGCTTACAGCTATCAGTCTATGAACTTACTGTATGGTTTTGTTATCATTATTAAACAGGGAACACATGTTTGTAGGGCGTTCGGTTCGTTACAGCCGAGTACTGATCAGATTATGGTGTCCTGTGTGTTTGGGAACACTTCAGTTCCTCTGTGAAATGAAATACAACAAAGGAGAAAGACAAGTGGATAAGACAAACGCAGTGTGCCGTGCAGCATTGTTCAGTAGTGATCGGGTGTGATGCTGGCAACACGTCAAACATGCTATAGCTCATTTAAAACGGCACCACGCAAATTAAATGTGAATATCACATCATATTTGCATCAGGCATGTCCAGTCCATAGATGGGCATAACATATAATAATAATAATAATGAATTGCATTTTTATAGCGCTTTTCCAAGTGCTCAAAGCGCTTTACAATGGTTCATTCATTCATACAGGTGGGGGACATTGGGAGGTGGAGCGGCGAACAGTCGACGCCAGTGTCCCCACTTTTCCCACATTCACACACCAATGGTGGCAAGCGAGCGCCGACCGAATCATTGGAGGCAATGTAGAGTTCAGTGTCTTGCCCAGGGACACTTCGACATGTGGTCAGGAGGAGCCTGGATTCGAACCGCCGACCCACGGATCATTGGACGACCTGCGTATACCTCCTGAGCCACAGCCGCCCTCGATATGCCTATTTGTTCTGCTGACGTGGGCATGTCCAGTCCATATATGGGCATGTAACTTGAATTTATAGAGTAGATATCAACTATATAAAGTGAATGCAGCAACCAGACGTCTGTGGATAGTACATCGGCCCGCAACTCTCTGAGCTTTCATCTCTGCGTTGTTTCTTTTGCTGTTTGCTGTTGGTCATTTACCTCGTTTGACCATTAACCGGCTTCCATAGCGCTATGTCAGCTTTGTGTTACAATAAATGCTGTGGCCAGCGGTTTGAGCCAGAAAATAACCCTGACAACGCTTGCACCTTCCATCCAGGGGTCCCAGTGTTTCACGATGCTTTGAAGGGTTGGTCCTGCTGCGAGAGCAAAACCACCGACTTCTCAGACTTTCTCAGCATCGCTGGTTGCGCAACGGGTCCCCACGACAAAGAAAGGCCCCCAGAGCCGGTGAAGCCTGACGTAACATCATCGGAAAATAAAGATGACCAAAGATGTTACGAGTATACCATCTCCGCACCAAAGCCTCTGGTTATCAGCAGGCCGAGTGGCGACGAGCCGATGGTGAGGCTTCAGCAAAAGATCTCTCCTTCTCTGAAGCAGGCTCTGGAGAAACTGAAGCCGTCTGATAACACCATGCAGAAGAAAGAGGAGGATAGCAACGAGATCAAGACTGGAACATCCTGTGAAAACGGAGGTTGCACCAAGAGTTTCGAAGGGCCGGGGAGCCACGGCGAGGCGTGCTCCTACCACGTTGGGTTTCCCGTCTTCCACGAAGGGATGAAGTACTGGAGTTGCTGTAAGAGCAAGACGTCCGACTTTAACACCTTCCTCTCTCAAGAAGGCTGCACCACAGGAACACACGTATGGAGGAAGAAAGATACCGGTAAGAAAGTGGTCCCGTGTCGGTTTGACTGGCACCAAACCGGGAGCCAGGTCACCATCTCTATCTACGCCAAAAACTCTAACCCGGATCTGAGCTACGTGGAGGCAAACGGCGTCGCGCTCAACATCCACGTCGTATTTGAGGGGGAGAAGGAGTTCAAGCAGAGCATCAATTTGTGGGGAGTAATTGACGTGGGTAAAAGCGTGGTGAGCATGATGGCTGCCAAGATCGAGATCGCCATGAAGAAGTCTGAGCCCGTGTCATGGGGTCACCTCTATCTTCCTCCCTCTGTTGTTAGCCCACCCGATGAGGACAATGAGAAGGACAAAGAGGAAGTGATGTGACTGATGGTGGTCAGGGCCAGTGTTGCCTGATTCTGTGAGAGAAACAAGCAACCAGGTCTAGGAAAACCAGCCCAAAAGAAGCGACTATGGGCCACATGAGCACTTTAACATACATCAGCTATTTGAAAATAGCAGATCTACAAGCTCACAACGCGTCGCGTTGTGAGCTTGTAGATCGGCTATTTTCAAATAAAATCTTGCGGGGAAAAACCCTGTTCAGGGCCATACACACAGAGCCATACACCACAAAATGATAACTACTCCAACCAGAAACGCATGAGTATAGTTTTAGCATTCGTGTTTTAAATCTCATGAAGAAAAACAAAGGCCGTTCTGTGAGTATGACAGAAAAACTAGTATTCAATGTCAAAGCTATAGACTAGTTGATACAGCATCAACACAAGAACAGGAAGTGGTAGGCCTATTAAGGTAACAATGTGACAAAATAGCCTACACTGCATCATGTGCATGGGAGAGAGAGAGATGGAGAGAGAGAGAGAGAGAGAGAGAGAGAGAGAGAGAGAGAGAGAGAGAGAGAGAGAGAGAGCAGCCTATGAGCATGGACCAGCTTTATGACGAGTTTTGTGTTATTTTGCGATGGGTGAGAGATCTCTCTGCTTTCTCAACTCAATGAAGGAACAAAAATAATAATAATAATTGAAATATAACTGACATAACGTTATAGCATAATTGCCTTCGTAATTTTTTGGTCATATTGACATTTCTACCTAACTCTACACTCCTAACACTGCTGCTTCATTGTGCTTCACAAGCATTCATCAGAATGCTTGTTACATTCAAATCCATGTTTGAATGTAACAAGCATTCTGGCAGACAAACATGACTTAGGCAAAGTTCTTTTTTTTACTCATGATTGCCTAAGTCAATTAGATGACTTAGACAGATAGTGACTTTTCATTTCTTCTTTTCTGAAAACCTTTTAAGATTTTACTTAGGCAATTATGCTATGAGGCTAACGATAATTAAACAAATCAAAACGCCTAATTAATTGGTTTTGGATATTTTTTTCTTCTTTTTTAAATAAAAACTATAATTCCAGGGCCCTTTTAGGCAGGGGGCCCTGGGCTCAAGCCCATGCATAAATCTGGCAACGATAACGTTGCTCCCACAGCATACATTTGGATGAGACGCTTGTGCATGTGCAGACTGCAATAAAACCGGTTAGCAGTGACAGGGGGGACCAGAGCACACAGGGGAAATTAGTAATGACTAAATTAGGAGAAAACGAGGGGAAAGGAATCAATGGCATCTGCACTGGTCGAAAGCAGCACACAGCTCCCTGTGGGACTATTTAAGCATTAATACACACAAAGCTCGAACACCTTGATAAACACACACCTTTGGGAGCGATGACAGACGGTACAGGCAGACATGATGTTGTGAGGTGTGTGACATCCGTTCCTGTTCCCTGTCAGGATGCGGGGAGGGAGGCGGAGGAAGTCGCTAAGACTGTGTGTGTGTGTGATGATCGAGCCGTTGTGACACCCTCAAGGTCGCTTTTAATTCTTTCCTGCTACCGCGGCGCGTTCGGCACATGGCGCCAGATAGGAAATCCTTAATCCGTTAAAACCGGGAACGCATCTGTGTAACCACTTTAACCATTACTTTGACTATTCTAAAATAGCAGATAAATGTGTGCAAATATTTGAATATACATATTTTTTTATATTGAATATTTTTAACTCAAATCTTTGCTTCTGGGGATTCTAAAAATGTATTCTAAATCCTAACAGTAAAAATATATATATATATATTATGTTGCTATATAATTATATCAGTGGTTCTTAAACCTTTTCATGTCAAGGACCACCCAAAATTATATGTATTTGGCGGCGGACCACCCCCATTCCAGGGACCCCCAGAAGCAAAGATTTGAGTTAAAATTGTGTATATATATATATATATTGAAAGATTTGCACACATTTATTAAAAAAAATCTTCAAAAATAGCAGATATACAAGCTCATAGCGCGGCACTCGGTGCCGCACTAGGAGCTTGTATATCTGCTATTTTTGAATAGCCCAAAGAAATCTTAAAATGACACACAGATGCGTTCCCGGTCTTAATGGGTTAAAATCCACAATAATAATGGACGCCTGACAATGGGGACGGGCCGCCCTGTGGCGGAGGCCGGGCTGCACCTGGCCGGCTCCGGGTGGAAAAAGGGCCCCCGTACTGTCCTCTTTGAGCAGCAGGAAATTGGTGTCCATATGTAAAGCCTTGGCAGGACACTGTGGAAAGGGAATGGGAGGAGAGGGGGTTGGCATCATGGTTTTGGCAGGTTGTTGAGCGTGGATACCTGGGCGTTGAAAATTGGGGCAAGTTTTCGATCCTTGATAGAGGCAGCGTTGCCAGATTCTGTGAGAGAAACAAGCAACCAGGTCTAAGATAACAGCCCAAAAGAAGCAACTAGGGCCACATGAGCACTGTAAACATAGACATCAGCTATTTGAAGATAGCAGATCTACAAGCTCACAACGCGTCACGATGCGACGCATTGTGGGCATGTAGATCTGCTATTTTCAAATAAAATCTCAGGGTGAAATTATAATAAGCAGACCTGGCAACAGTGGATAGAGGCAGTGAGTGACTAATGCTGTCACAGTGACACAGTGAGCAGGTGCACCTAACGACCACATGCACAAATATACCAGTCTGTTCCAAGTAGGGCTCTTGGAAGCAGTGGTGTAAAGTAACTATGTATGTTTGTTTACTCAAGTACTGTACTTAAGTACAATTTTGAGGTATTTGTACTTTACTTGAGTATTTCCAATTTCCATTACTTTCACTTCTGCTCCACTACATCTCAGGGCGGTTTCAGACTGGGTTCCTTTGAATCAAACCGGTCCCGAGTACGCTTGGTTTCTCCCAGCTGGTCAGCATTCACACTGGCCAAAATCCTTCCGTACTCGAGATTATTTAATTTAGCAGTAATGGTAAATATGTGCCTCATGGGGGCGCTGTTGACTATGGGGCTTTGAAGAGAGAATGTCATTCACAGAAGGAAAGTCACTCTAGAGTGAATAATAAAGTTTGACTGTGTTCCTAACGTTGTCTCGAGTTATAATAACAACAGATCAACAATACACAACCAAAGCAGTGTGTGCACTGGTCTTTGAAACCTCGAAATGTAACGTCGTCTGTTAATATGATATTGGCGTCACGGACGCATCCTTGGTATGACGTCACGGACTAACCCTTGGTGTATTTATCCTTATAAATACGTTCGCCACACATGTGTTTTTTGTTTATTATTTTTCACGGCTCGCGCTACTCAAACACTAGCGGGATTATTATTTCTTGTCAACATTCAAGTAGAACTATGAGAAGGTATAACCCAGCTAAAATAATGCGGATTAGCAGTCCAGTCTGTCCACTTCCTTCTCTTGGTACGGATGGATTCACACTGCCGCGTTCCGTTCCCGACTCCGCAGCAATCGGACCCGAGACTACCTCCCCAGGTGGTTTCGAGTACGGTACGGTGATGCGTTACGGGGAACGGTTCGCTACGTTCACACTACCACAACATCTGCCATGTGGTCCGGGGTGCGCACCCGGGACCCGAGTGTGAAACGGCTATCAGAGGCAAATATTGTACTTTTACTCCACTACAATTATTGGAAAGCTTTAGTTACTAGTGACTTTGTAGATTTTGATTATTATTACAAAACATACATTAACCACTGCAGCCCTATATACATTTCGGCCATTTGAAAATAGCCGATCTACAAGCTCACAATGCGTCATTGCGACGCATTGTGAGCTTGTAGATCTGGTATCTTCAAAAGATTTGTATAACATTTCAAAACTGGGTAATGGGACATTCTGCATAATGAGTACTTTTACTTTTGGTACTTTAAGTACATTTTGATGCCAATACTTTTGTTTACTCAAGTAAATTGATTTAATTCTGGACTTTTACTTGTAAACAGAGTATTTCTATATTGCAGCATTGATACTTTTACTTAAGTAAAAAATGGTAGTACTTTCTTTTTCCACCACTGCTTGGAAGGCACTACATTAAAACGTTTTGTGACGTCTGGTTAATTTAAATGCAAGGCAAGACAATACTAAGGCAACATCATTGCTTTAACCACGTAAACCTTTATACTTCATTGACCAAGGTCCCCCAGGGGTCTATACTTCTTGGTCCCCTCCTTTTCCCCCTCTACACCAAATGTCTTTGCCGAACATAGTTGATGTAAAAGGTCACAATGCGTTGTAAGGTATCTTGGGCGTATATTTGTCTATAAAATGCCCAGAATAGGGATGCTAGGGTTCTCGTGGCTAAGGTAACATCTTTCCTAGGAAATAAATAAGCAATATATAAACACAGCAACTCTGTATGGAGGGCTTGTTTGGTGTCACCAATGATGGACAATGCTTTTCTATGTAAAACTGTGCTGTAAAGGTCATCCGCTGACATTTGTTGGTGGCCTACTATCTTTCCTGCTGTTTTGACTGCCCTGACCATCTTGTTTTTGTTTGTGAATGTCAAATGTCCATACCAGAAAGAAATATCAAACGCAACGGTATTCTATCAGGCTGACTTGCACTTTTTTCCAAAATGTCATGACTGACCCCAAACCCCTTCAATTTCCAATTTAAAAACGGTCTTTGACTGGCTTTCTCAAAGAGTCAACTTTGTACGTGAAACTATATTTGTCACCCGTGTGCCCCTAGATACTTAACCCATTATAAGACCGGGAACACATCTGTGTCATTTTTTTTTTGAGCTACAAAGCATTATTTTACACTTTGGCTGCCGAGTGCCGCACTACAAGCTTGTAGATCTGCTATTTTTGAAAATGTTTGAAAATGTGTGCAAGTCTTTGAAAATATATATTATTTTAAAGCGAACATTTTTAACTCAAATCTTTGCTTCTGGGGGTCCCTGGAACAAAATATTTTGAGATGGGGGTCCGCAGCCAAATACATCTTGGGAGTCCTTGACATGAAAAAGTTGGAGAACCACTGATAAAGCAACATGAAGTTTTTCAGAAAACTGTTAGGATTTAGAAGACATTTTGTAGAATCGGAACCTCAGGCCTTAATGGGTTAAAACAGCTTGGGTGTGGGTCTGCATGTCCCTTCGTTATTTTTTCCAGCATTGGTTGGCAGGAAGCTGGTTTACAGAATGTAAGCTTGAGCTGCTCCCCTCAGGGCAACGCTAAAAATAAAATTGTAAAACATCTAATTGTAAATGAAACCAAATGGACCCTTACCGGGTGGTTACATTTGTACACTCCGTGGACAGAATAGCCCTGACAAACAAAAAGAGCTATGGGAGATAATTTGTTCCTAGAGCAATACACCCCTGTGTGCAAACACTGTGTGTATGTTGTCTTAATTGTTGTACAATTGTGATGTGATGTGCTGTAATGATGTGTTGTTTGTAATGTACTGTTTGTAATGTATCTGGTGAGACCAAAGATGATTTCCCGAGACATATGGCTAAATGGAGTGGAGCATATAGAGAATGAAGGAAAGGATAATTATAATATGCAATATACAGTATACGGTACGTAATGGAACGGTGTCGGTTGGGAATGATGCCCGTTGGTAAAGCATGCCCCTTCATTTATGAAAAAAAGAACTAAATGTTTTTACTTAAGTAAAAGTAGCAATACTGCAATGTAGAAATACTCTGTTACAAGTAAAGGTAAGGTATTCAAAATGTACCTCAGTATTAGTACAAAAGTATTGGTATCAAATATTACGTACCACCAAAAGTACTCATTAAAGGAGTAGTTCACCCAAAAAATTACTTATTTTCTATCAATTACCCACCCCATGAAGCCTTGATTTCATGGATTTATTTTCGTTTTTGTGGCATTCCTAAGACAATAATTTGATGACCGTGTGTATTTCCGGTAGGAGACACAAATAATCTACTTTGTGTCTCCTACCGGATACATTAGCCGGTAGGAGACGGGAATCAAATTATTAGCTTAGGAATGCGACAAAAACAAAAAAGAATCCATGGATTCAAGGCTTCATAGGGTGCGCAATTGATAGTAAATAAGTCATTTTTTGGGTGAACTCCTCCTTTAAGCAGAATGTCCCATTTCACAAGTTTTCACGTTTTTCAATATTTTTGAAAATAGCTGATCTACAAGCTCACAATGTGTCACATCGCAACGCATTGTGAGCTTGTAGATCAGCTATTTTCAAACGGCTGAAATATATAGGGCTTAAGTGGTTACTGTTACTGTACAAGTATGTTTTGTAATAATAATCCAAATCTACAAAGGATTAAACTACGACGTAGCAATATTTGCCTCTGAGATGTAGTGGAGTAGAAGTAAAAGTACAGAAATTTTGTAATACTCCAGTAAAGTAAAAAATCACACCCTGTGTGAAGTGGGCGGTGTCTTGCTAGCTAATCACAATACTGAATGGAGTCAACCAATCATGTACAAAAGATAAATACATTTATTGAAACACTCTTTATGATGGACGAAACCATAACTTTAAAAAAACAAATTTATAGTTTCTTATATAGGGCTATGCACATGTGTCATGTGACACTGGCCAATCACAGTCCTGAATAGATTGTGATTGGCCAATCACAGCGCAGGATAATTGTACAAATTTCCAAACCTCACTTATAGGGGCGGTTTCATTGCCCAAGATAATTGTACAAATTTCCAAACCTCACTTATAGGGGCGGTTTCACCGCCCAAAAATCACACCCAGTGTGAAGTGGGCGGTGTGGTCATCACAGTGGTTACCACAGTGATGGAAGCTCATCACTGTGAGCTTCATAAGCTATGTAAGCACTGTGAGCTATGTAACTGTTGTTATTTAACAGTGGTCATCACAGTGATGGAAGCTCACTTTTAAAAAAAAGTAGTTTTTTTGAAGTGCATAGTCCTATTTATAGGTTATTAATGTCATCATGTGTCTCACTAGCCAATCACAGTGCTGAATAAAGTCAGCCAATAGAGTCCGCCAATCACAGTACAGCTAGGGGTGCACTAATGTAGAGGGGTGTACTATTATGGGCCAATCACAGTGCAGGAAAGGGTGTACTAATGAGGTGTCCCAACCCCACTTATAGGGGCGGCTACACTGCCCAAAAATACCTCAAAACTGCACAGTACTTGAGTAAATGTACTTAGAGGATCATAGAGGAGGTCAGGCTGATGTCAGTACTATGATGTGATGTCATAATGATGGGCATAAAAGGGACAGAGACAGACAGACAGGCAGACAGGCAGACAATACAGCGATCTCCATGGGCGTTAAATGAGACTCAGACAGACATACAGACAGACAGACACAGACTGGCGGTTCTGGACGACTTCCCATTCAGCGATATACAAACCAGGTCGATCGACGATCGTTCATGCGGTCCTCGAGTTATACTGTACGTGACACTCCGTGCATAAATATATACTAGGGCTACTCGGGAACGATTGTTGGGAATGCATGTCCCACCCATAGCAATGACATCATTTGCTATGATGTCATATTGAGCATGACATCAGGGATCTCCATATGCCCATATATGGGAATTTCACGTCGGATCAGCGGCTCCGGACAACTGCCGATCCAACCGACTTCACACCAGGCAGGCACACACACACACACACACACACACACACACACACACACACACACACACACACACACACACACACACACACACACACACACACACACACACACACACACACACACACACACACACACACACACACACACACACAGATGTCATCTCCATATGCCCATTCTATATTAAAATTGCCTAATGGGTGGGTTGTGGGAGGAACGGGGCCCCAGAGAGATTTCATGAATTTATAGGATTATTTATAAATATATATATATATAGAGAGAGAGAGAGAGAGAGAGAGAGAGAGAGAGATCATTGTCAGAGGAAAATCACCTTGGATCTAACCACGTTCGATGACTTATCTGCGGTCTACAGGGTTTCATTGGCCATTGAGTGAAGTGGCCATATGTGTGGATCAGTCCTCTATGAATGTCTCATAGCGATGGTGCCTGGCAGGGGGGTGGGGGGGGGGTAGATTTATCCATGGAAACAGATGGGCAGGAAAAGAAGGAGCGAGCCGTCAAGCTGAGAAAGGCCTGCTGGGCATCACCTTATGGTGACGTGAATTACTGATGTCTGGCGACGCTTAATGTCCAAACGCAGCGCATTAGCCCTGATTGATCACTTTTAATGCCAAATGAAATCCACCCACAACGGGGAGAGATGAGGGAAAAGTCCCTGGATTTAAGTATGGTGGCGCCGTGCCAGTTCTGAGCGGGGCCCTCGCTATAAAAGCACCACTGAGATTTGGGGACGGAGAGCTCTACTCCCCGTCAGCAATCGCTTTCTTCACTGTCCGTTGATAATAATAATAACGGCCCAATTCTCACAGACGGCACCAGTCAGTGGATTGGCTGTTGCTGTGCACTATCCTTTGTGATTTTTGATATCTTCTTTCTTATTTCTTAACACTGCACAGTTATTTTTTGTCATAATCCATAGAGTGATGTCAGAGTGTTTAGAAAAGAACGAATAGCAAACATTACAATGACATGTAATGGCTTAAAGAATGGTTGCCAGTCATCTCAAGTACTGTATACTGTGAGTTGTAGTAAACAACCTAATGTTTAGAGTTATTTAATGTAAGTTTAACAAGAAAATAGTGATTTCTACTTAGTGGAATGTGGAACCACAGCCTTGCATCTCTCCCTGGTGTGGGTATTAAAGGCAATCAAGCAGTATTGAATGCACACATACTGTAAGACCAGGGCTATCAACAGTCTAGTTTGAAAGCAGTTCTGGAATAATTACAAAGACTTGAATTGTTTTTTCCACTTTGGACCATTGGCTTTCTTCTCTGCTGGCACACTGACCAACTAAGGCAAAACAAAACAGGGAGACAGACAGATCTATCTGAGATTAAGTCCAACCAATTCTGTCAGTATTGGTTGTACGGCATTGTGAGCCAACAAGAGTCTCTTCAAGAAAGCCCTCTCATAATAGTGGACGAGAAAAAAGGATCAGGAGAATATTGCACAATTTCATATCCAATCTTTGAATAATGTGTGGATCTCTGCGTCTTCAAATCATATCAGAATTAACCCCAGGTCTTGAGGAGCAGTACATTATTGAATGTGAATTTCAATGTGCTACACTGTGTGTCTGTCTGTCTGTCTGTCTGTCTGTCTGTCTGTCTGTTTGTGTGTGTGTACAACACTGCATTCCCCCTGTATCCTATATTGTGCTTGTCTGCTTGCCATCACATTACTGCACGGCGCCCACAATGACATTCATTTATTCAATAATAACCCACTTTTAGCAAGCTGTTCCCCCCACTGCTGCCTCAACCTGCTTCCCTCGGCTTTTAATGGCAGGCCAATTATGAATGGTGGATGGGTACCTAATAGGAGAAACTGTCTCTCGCTGGGCTCAGGAGATGGAATGAGAAACAGAGACAGAGAGAGAGAGAGAGAGAGAGAGAGAGAGAGAGAGAGAGAGAGAGAGAGAGAGAGAGAGAGAGAGAGAGAGAGGATTGCATCTCCTGTCTATTTTATGCTGATCCCCACTGACAAGTGCGCGATAGCGTCGAGGAATGCTCTCACCTCTGAGATCACAGCTGCAATTATTCTCCAAATCTAATGTCAACTCTCTTCCCCTTCCTCCTCACTGCCTTCCGGCAGAGGGGGAGGCCTTGCTTTCTTCCTGCGGCAGTAAGCGCTAAAAGACATAATGAGCTTCTCGAGACCGACTGCCAATGTCAAGGTGGAGACGGCAGTACGTGTGGCAGGAGAATTGGTGGACATGTCCCCATGGGCTCCGGAAAGAACGGCCAGACGCAAACACAAATTAGAAGCAATGATTAGTTTGTATCATAAGCAGCCATAATATCAAACTTTGGATGTATTTCCTGGGTCTTAGAGAGATCTCATGTGTTTCAGAGCTATCGCAGAGTGTTGCAATTAGAATCCACCCACACTCTCTTCCCATGAAATAGATTGATTCAGATGAAAGACGTAATTTTCTTATTTTGTCGATTTGTACTTCAGCCATGAAGAGAAAAGACAAGCAGATGCATTTAAGCCAAGAGACAGTTCGTAATTATATATAGTTACAGTGCTTATAGTACATGGCTCATATAGCTATCTATCTATCTATCTATCTATCTATCTATCTATCTATCTATCTATAAATGTATGTCTTGAGAACCCTCCGACCAGTTGACTTCAAACTAACGTGCCGTGTGCATCACCAAGGACCCGAGGGAGTGAATTGTGGAGTGGGTCAAAGGGCACAACAGTAACCTCAGCAAAACGTTGCCTAACCCTAAACGTATTCCTAACCTTAACTTCAGTAAAACAGCGAGCAGTCCGCAATAAAATGGGGGCGAGCGTTCCGATTACCGTTCCCAGAGGCATCGCCCTAGTATTGAAAATGATAGTGCCGTCATTGACCCGGGTGGAGTAATAATAATAATGAATTTCATTTTTATAGCGCTTTTTTAAGTACTCACTTACTCAAAGCGTTTTACAATGGTTCATTCACACACACATTCCTACACCGATGGCAGAGGAAACCATGCAAGGCACCAACCTGCTCATCCGGAGCAATTAAGGGTTCAGTGTCTTGCTCAAGGACACTTCCACACTAACTCTGGGGGAGCCCGGGATCGAACTGGTCCCATCCGGCCGCTCTATCGGCCACTCTACCCGTAAGCCACTGCCGCCGAGTACACTGGAGTAGCTTATGCCTTGTTTATACGCGACACGTTGTGAGCTGGTAGATCTGCTGTTTTCAAACATTTTAGTACTTTTACTTTTGGTACTTTAAGTACATGTTGATACCAATACTATTGAACCTATTACTTGTAACAGAGTACTTCTACATTACAGTATTGATACTTTTACTTAAGTAAAGCATTTGAGTGCTTTTTCCACCACTATGTTAGTGTATTTTGATGTGCAACCGTGAAGAAGCTGTTCACAATTATGCTTGCTTTGAAGTCTGCCAAATGGCACAAAAAAAAAGAGTTTAAATTATGCACATGCAGCCATTTTCGTTTTTGTAGTGGCCACGGTCCTCCTCGTTCAGCAGCTGCATATGGGATTTCCATGAATTATAGTATTATGGCCAAATATTTCATCTGCCTAACTATAAACAATGGCAGTGTGCATAGGCGATTTTTGCCTCTGCCAACAGGGGGGGGCAAAGAAAATATATGAACATATATGTTTTTATATATGCAACATATATGTTTATCATATACAAAATTGGACATAGAAGAGACATATATTTCACATATATTTCCTATATATCCACATATATGCACATATGAACCTGAATATGGCATATATGCGGCATATATTCTGCATATAGCCTACTTGCCATATATTGGCAAGAAAAAAGTAAAACAAATAAATAAATAAAAGTAACAAAATAAACAAAAAAATCGGCCAGCCACCGGGGGGGGGGGGGGGGGGGGGGGGGTCAAGTGTACCCCATGCCCCCCCTAAAAATGCCTATGGCAGTGTGTCTGGTTTTGCAGTTTCGACCGCTACCACGCTGTTTTTTATTTTTTGTTATTATTTTGTATAGTTTGTGTTATGTACACCACTCACCACTTAGCCCAGGATGTTTTTAATAAGTGAAAAGGGAGTGAGTCAGCATGAGACAGGTGAAAACAAAGCAATGGTCGATACCTTTACTTCCATTAGGAGGCAATCTGAAATGAGGAAGATAGGACACACACACACACACACACACACACACACACACACACACACACACACACACACACACACACACACACACACACACACACACACACACACACACACACACACACACACACACACACACCCTGCCGTCTGTAATCTAATCTCAGCCGTGGAACGCTAATACATCACAATTACCCGCTCAGTCTGGACGCTGCCATTAGAATTACATTGTCTCCATTACCACATCAAGTAAGAGTGAGTGTGAGTGTGAGTGTGAGTGTGAGTGTGAGTGTGTGTGTGTGTGTGTGTGTGTGTGTGTGTGTGTGTGTGTGTGTGTGTGTGTGTGTGTGTGTGTGTGTGTGTGTGTGTCAGAGAGAAAGGGAGAGACCCAGAGAGAGGGAGAGGCAAAGTAGAGGCCTTTGTCTAGTTTGGAGCATGGAGGAGCTCTCCATCTCGCCACAGTCTGACATTTCATATTCAATTATGTCTTCCACACATCAGTGGGACGGCGGTGTGCGGATGCCCAGTCAATAACGGCCCTGATCACTTGTCTGAGGTGCAGAAGGGCATTGGTGACATCTAGATTGTTAGCAGCACCCTCACAAGAGAGACTGGACAAGTATCTTCTGGGCAGAGGCGGACCGAAACGGGGAGTAAAAAAGGGAGGGGGAGAGAGAAAGAAAGAGGCTGATGAAGAGGGAGAGGGGGGAGACGGGAGAGGGGGATGGCAATGACAAGCCTTGAGAAAAAGTAGACAGATTGTTATTTCAAGAAAGACGTTTGCACCTGCACAGTGGTGTAAAGTAACTAAGTACATTTACTCAAGTACTGTACTTAAGTACAATTTTGAGGTACTTTTACTTTACCGGAGTATTTCCAATTGTCTATACTTTTATTTCTACTCCACTACATCTCAGAGGCAAATATTGTACTTTTACTCCACTACAATTATTTGAAAACTTTAGTTACTAGTTACTTTTCAGATATTATAAAACATACATTAACCACTTTAGCCCTATTTTATACCAGGGCTATTTGAAAATAGCCGATTTACAAGCTCACAACGCGTCGCATCGCGACACGTTGTGAGCTTGTAGATCTGCTATTTTCAAACATTTTAGTACTTTTACTTTTGGTACTTTAAGTACATTTTGATACCAATACTTTTGTACTTTTACTCAAGTAAATTTTGAATCCCGGGCTTTTACTTGTAAGGGCACGCTCCCACCAAGAGTTGGCTGGCCGCTGTTAAACGCAGGTTGTGCACAGTTTTTTGCAGCCAGCGGATTTAAAAAAACGCTGTGACGCACCTGTCACTCACATTCAAGACCGTCCCCGTAGCCCGCACCGCCTGCTGCCTTGAGCACTGTTGCTTCCTGAATCTTGGGACGGTCTGCCTTCAACTCACTCGATTGGACAGAGGGGGAAAATCGGCTCCTGCCTCCAGCAGTTTTATGCTTCGCGGAGAGCAGATAAACGCAAGGTCTGCGCGACAAGCGGAAAAATCTGCTCTTGCGTGAATCCACGCATTTACATTGACAATGCATTGGCAGATTCTGCCCCAGAGGTAAAATAAAAGTGCGGTGGGAGCGCGCCCTAACAGAGTACTTCTACATTGCAGTAAAGTACCAAAAGTAAAAGTAGAAAAATGTTTGAAAACAGCAGATCTACAAGCTTGTGAGCTTGTAGATCTGCTATTTTCAAATAGCCTATGTATAAAATAGGGCTAAAGTGGTTAATGTATATTTAATAATATAATCATTTATATCTTCAAAGTAACTAGTAACTAAAGTTTTCAAGTAATTGTAGCAGAGTAAAAGTACAATATTTGCCTCTGAGATGTAGTGGAGTAGAAGGAAAAGTACTGATAATTGGACATACTCCAGTAAAGTAAAAATACCTCAACATTTTACTTAAGTATGTACTTGAGTAAATGTACTTAGTTACTTTACACCACTGGATACAACATGTTCCAGCCTCTGCTGATATCCACTTGGGCTTTCATCTAGAGCAGGGGTCTTCAACGTTTTCAGGCCAGGGACCCCCAAACTGATGGGGATATGGAGCAGGGACCCCCTACCTCAGGGATATTCAACTAGAATAGGCAGGGGGCCACAATTGTAAAATGACTTGAAGTCAGGGGCCACAAAACCGTGACAACAAAATAAATGGACAACAAAATAAAATAATGGACACATTATGTCCATTATGGTAACTTATTAGGGCCTGCTTCATACTGCATTCATGCATTTTGCTGTTTGATAGGAACATTTCTGTGTCAGTCCTTGGTGCACAGGCTTAGATTTTGATATTAAGAACATAGGAAGTAGATATGTCAGTGTGTTCTTTGCACGGGTCCCTGGCATAGAAGTGTCTCGTATTAATGACATTTTTTTCCATTAGTTTTGAGCACCCAGGTGATAAGAGCACAAGCTCATATGATGTGTTTGAAGTGGATGAAGATGGAGAAGATGGAAGATGGACAAAATCCACACAAAACTAATCAACATAAAGGAGCACAACAGGGGCTTTTAGTGCAGTTCATCCATCACGAGTGGATGTTGTTAATTACACCAAAGAAATGATTCTCCTTATGCACCCACTAGCGTGTATGTGTTAGTTTTGTGTGGACTTTTTCCATCTTCCATCTTCTCCATCTTCATCCACTTCAAACACATCATATGAGCTTGCGCTCTTATTACCCAGGTGCTCAAAAATAATGAAAAAAACTGAGACGCTTCCATGGCAACCAAAATTCAAAATGTTCATCCTGTACAACCAACCATCTAGTAAAAATTATTTGCATTTCATTTTACATTGGAACATGGAATATGTTCCAATGTCAATACTATCAAGAATCTGTCAATTGCACAATAATCATGTATAGAAGCTATACAAAATGGACAGAATCATGATTTATTTTAAACATAAATATTTAAAGACAAATGGACATTTTTGAAAACTAACTTTTTTTGTAGTTATATATTTTTTATCTAATCTAGCAACAATTTTGCGGACCCCCTGCAGTACCTCCACGGACCCCCTAGGGGTCGCGGACCCCCTGTTGAAGACCTCTGATCTAGAGGCTTGTGGCCTGGTCCCAGCTGGCATGTTATTTAGTATGGCATGTTAAAGTGCTGAACTTAGACCAATTCATTCATTCAATGTGGTGGTGGGGGGGGGATAAGGATAAGGATAATTCCTTTTAACAGGTCGTTCATGAAAGTCCTTGCGGTCTTGTTTCCAATGAGAACCTGTGAGCAATTGGGGTTAAGAGTCTTGCTCAGGGACAAATTTCATATCATCAGCACATATGCTGGGATAGCCTGGAATCGAACCTGGGGCAACCAGGGCCAGCTGGTTCCCTAGGCGGGCTCACTAACCACTCAGCTATGGCCGCCCCTCTATCTTTGTTAGCTCCAGGCACTTGGAGTTTACCATTATGTTTTACACCAAAGACTAATGTACACAGAATAAAATGATGACCTTTGACCCGCAAACTCTGTTCAACTTTAGCTTCAACACTGAGTATTAAAGTTCTGGTCACACATGAGTTGTACCCACGTTGTTACACCAAACGTTCTCCCCAAATAAAGTGCTGTGTTCTTTTAGTTTCACACGTACGCCCAGGAAAACCATCCCAAAACCTCCTCTGTCCATTTATCAAAGAACATAACAAAGGTCTTTTGGTCATTAAAAAAAATGCTGATAAAAAAATATTGCTCCTCTATTATTAACATAAATCATCTTTGTGTCTGTATTCTGGCCTATATTCTTATAATAAGCTATCCTTCCAGGGAGGCATTAGCAGGCCAGGGCTGCTCTGATGCATTGGGCCATCGGACAAGCAAACACTGCACAACTTTACTGCTTAATTAGCAAAACAAACAGAGAATTGAATAAAAAGGAATGGGGAAAAGGGAAGGTGACACTATGCATTATAAACATGCGCACACGCCCAAACAAACACGCAAGCACACTTGCCCTGTTCAAGTAAATGCACTGCAGTAGGAACAATTTGGAGGGGAGACAAAGCGAAAGATGGTGGGTTAGGCCACATCATTGTAACCACTAAACCAAACCCAGTGGCAGTGCATATTGATACAAAATGACATTCATGTGAGGTCCTTAAAGACTGACCTCATCTCCCTTATGTGCATAATGCTCTAGAGCAGTGAAAACCACTAGTCTAGTCTTTATGCAAATAATGTGGAAAAATAAATACATAAATAAGAACATTTAGATGTTCCATTTGTGCCTATGGGGACACCAGATTGAAAGTAAAAGTTAGGGTACAGAATTTGCCTCTGTATTAGGAAATGAGTGCAACTGCGCGCACACACAGTGCTGATATAGTGAATAAAAAAATAATTCATAACTTTTTGTACCAGTTGTATATATTGCAATAATAATGTGTGGTTGTCCGGAAATCCTAAGCCAAACCGGGACTTGTCACGGCACACCACTTAGAAACCACTACTATACATCCTCTATATACGTTCTGCCTGGTGGACCGACAGAGCAAGTGTAATGACCGTGTGTCTACCTTAAAGCTTGAATGTTCGGACTGCATATTATATGCATTATCATGAATATATTGATATGTATAATTCCATGTTGGCCTGTTAAGGGAGGACAGGCCTACAGTTGGAGGACAAGAGGGTTATTTATTCATTCTCTTTGGGGCAGTGGGAGAGAGAGAGAGAGAGAGAGAGAGAGAGAGAGAGAGACATTAAGCTAGCCCATGTATTCCCCTCCACATTGCTGCTATAAGACTCTTCATGGGGCTTTAACTTTGTTTACTCTATTTTTATTTAATTTGTATGTTTTTATGTTTATCTTTATTATTGTTGCTGTAGAGCGCTGAAGTCCTGACGTCACTGCCGGTGGAGGGCGCTGTTCCGCTGGTTCGTGGCTTTATTTTTTGGTGTTGAAATCCTCATTGGGGAATCTTAGATCACCTCATATAAGAACTGTGTTCCAAAAATAAACACACCACCCCGGCGATTTTACTCATATGGATATGACGCATTGACTAAAGGTGGAAATTTACACATTTACCCAAAGAATAACACAATAAACGCTAGAAACGAGTCAAACGACCCAAAGACTACATTTCCCATGAACACGGCTGCTGTAGGGACAGTGATTTCAGACCCGGAAGTATTAGTTCTTAAGACTTTTAAGGCAGAATTAATTACATTTTCTCCAGAAACAGGCTGTATCAAATATGAATGAATATCATAAACGATGCAGAGCCACCCCCCTGACAGAATCGCCGGGGTGGTGTGTTTATGTTTGGAACACAGTTCTTATATGACGTGATCTAAGATTCCCCAATTGGGATTTCAACACAAAAAATAAAGCCACGAACCAGCGGAACAGCTTCAGTGTTGCCAGATTCTGTGAGAGAAACAAGCAACCCGGTCTAGGAAAACAAGCCCAAAAGAAGCGAATATGGGCCACATGAGCACTTTGAACACTTTGAAAATAGCTGATCAAGCTCACAACGCGTCGCAAAACGACGCGTTGTGAGCTTGTAGATCTGCTATTTTCAAATAAAATCTTGGGGGGAAATTATAATAAGCAGATCTGGCAACACTGATTGCGGACATATAATTCCATTTCTCGCTGCTTGTACCTGTATGAGAAGTGACAAAAACAGAGGCACGCAGGAAGAAAACCACAGCGCTCTCATGAGCCACGGTACTATGTATGTATGTAGGTCAATGTGTTTGTATGTGTGCTTTGTGGACTGGATAACGTCCTGCAAAACAGGATACAGTTAATTGCAGTGTGTGTGTGAGGGAACAGAGCGATGTGCCTACAGAGAGAGAGAGAGAGAGAGAGAGAGAGAGAGAGAGAGAGAGAGAGAGAGAGACACACAGAGAGAGAGAGAGAGAGAGAGAGAGAGAGAGAGAGAGAGAGAGAGAGAGAGAGAGACACACAGAGAGAGATGAGAGAGAGAGAGAGAGAGAGAGAGAGAGAGAGAGAGAGCACGCGCTAGGTAGATAGGAGAACAAAATAATCAGGTAAAGTGGGGGACCATATTAAGTAATGCCAAGATAAGCCTGTAAAGCCACGATAATACATTTTGATTACAGATCTGTTATCGCTCGATTGGACTCGCACAGAAAGCGATACTTTACACATCTGAGCTGATCTTCCCCGAGGCTTTTATTGTTACAGTTTGGCTGAGGCGGCGTGATAACAAATCAATGTAATTAACCGGTCAAGGTTGTAGGAACGGAAAGGGACCTTTTTCAGAACAATCGCTCTTTCATTCAATAATGTGCGATTGTGCGCTATCATACTGTCTTGTGTATTGTAGCGCAGTGAACAGTGGTGGAAAAAGTACTCAAATGTTTTACTTAAAGTAAAAGTAGCAATACTGCAATGTAGAAGTACTCTGTTACAAGTTAAAGTCCGGAATTCAAAATTTACTTGAGTAAAAGTACAAAAGTATTGGTATCAAAATGTACTTAAAGTACCAAAAGTAAAAGTACTAAAATGTTTGAAAATAGCAGATCTACAAGCTGTTGTGAGCTTGTAGATCGTCTATTTTCAAATAGCCTAGGTATAAAATAGGGCTAAAGTGGTTAGTGTATGTTTTATAATGTAATAATTTATATCTGAAAAGTAGCGAGTAACTAAAGTTTTCAAATAATTGTAGTGGAGTAAAAGTACAATATTTGCCTCTGAGATGTAGTGGAGTAAAAGTAAAAGTATAGACGATTGGAAATACTTCAGTTAAGTAAAAGTACCTGAACATTGTACTTACGTACAATACTTGAGTACATGTACTTAGTTACTTTACACCACTGGCAGTGAAGGTGGAGAACAGGAAGGGGATTGAGGGTCGAGCTTTGTGGTACTGAAGCATTGATGGAGCGGTGTTCTGAGACCTGGCCTCACGGGACAACTCTGATGGATGTGGGAACAAACAGGCCTATGCTTAAAAAAACAATACTACTGTTAATTAATAGGCATCCACATTACGAAGTGTACAGATTCTGATTCAATGCAATACATAACTTTTGTTTTACCTCACAGTAACTCAAGAATGATGATTGTTCCCTGGTTTTCACTGATAATAAATCAATCAAGTTTACCTTACCCAGTGGTGGAAAAAGTACTCAAATGTTTTAACTAAAAGTATCAATACTGCAATGTGGAAACACTCTAATAAGTAAGTAGTAAAAGTAAACGTCTGGAATTCAAAATGTACTTGAGTAAAAGTACAAAAGTATTGGCATCAAAAAGCACTTAAAGTACCAAAAGTAGAAAGTACTGCAGAATATCCCATTTCACAAGTTTTCAAATGTATACAAATAGCAGATCTACAAGCTCACAATGCGTTGTGAGCTGTAGATCGGCTATTTTCAAATGGCAGGTCGATCAGGTCTTATTAAATCTTCAATGTAACTAGTAGCTAAAGTTTTCAGATAAATGTAGTGGAGTAAAAAGTACAATACTTGGATCCGAGATGTAGTGGAGTAGAAGTAAAAGTATTGCAAATTGGAAAAACTCAAGTAAAGTACAAATACCTAAAAATTGTACTTATAAGTACAGTGCCTAAGTAATTGTACTTAGTTACTTTCCAACACTGACCTTACCTTATGTTATCTTAAAAACCTTACTTGTCCTGTCCTGTCCTGCTCTGCCCTGCCGCGTCCTGGCCTGACTTTCCTTACTTTGCCCCGTCTCGACAAAACTCATTTATTTCCCTTCCCTTAGCTGTCAACTTGGCACAGCTCCCGTCCTGACACCTTTGTGCCCCCTGAAGCAACCATTCAGTTTAAGGAATGAAATATGACATAGGCTACTGTGTGTCGGTAGAGAGGTAACCCAAAATGTTCAGGTTCTGAGAAGAGATCTTATTTTCATGGGAATTGAGTATTGAATGGGTTGAGTGGTCAGGCAATGGAGAGAGACAGGCCAAAGAGATCCTCTTGTTCCTTCCATAGACATATAAAGGTAGACGCCTCCTCCGGCTCTGAGGCGTCTGTATCTCGGGCGTGCTTCCGCTTCCGCGGGGCAAGCTGGAAACTTCCGCGTGCGTCAGAAGGGGACGTTCGGTAGGCCAATCAGAGGCAGGTGGGGGCGGGTCTTTTCGTAAGAGGCAGCCGCGCAGCAACTAGTCAGTTAGTCGCGCTCTGATTGGCCAGTAGTCAACGCGCTGTGATTGGCCAGTAGTCTCTTTGAGTGGCAGCTTGCCCTCTATGGCGGCCGCCAGAGCCTTGTATTGCGATACAGGTCGCTCCAATGAACTGCAGAGTCCAATGAGGTATCTAGGTTTCTATATCTATGGTTCCTTCCTCATCAAGTCCCCAAATTAACCCTCCACTGCAGCTGTGCTCATTTAGTTTCTTAGAGAGACCATTACTCAATGAGCTACAGAGATTGCAGGCATAACTCAGATGTTTTTTCCCAGCTCTCTCAAGATATTCATCATCTTTCTGTACCTAAAAAATACAGTACAATGCTTTCCATCCTTAAGTCTTTTTATTCTCAATTCATAATTGCATTACATTATTAAAATATGTTTGTGAATGTCTCAGGCTGGGAGTGGAACTCATCTTATGCACTGTATGTACACTTTGTACATTACTGTAGATATGTAGTTATACATAAGTATTGTGTATATATTGGCCTAGAAATATGTATTTTAAAATGTAACAAGAGGATAAACTCCTTGAGATGCACAATCTTGTTTTCAAGGGAGTCCTCTGGCACCATTCATAAATAATAATAACGATAATAAAACAAAGAACCCAAAGAACACAAAACAATCAATAACAGTAACATTAACAAGGACATACATAAAGTAGCTATGGGCAAGCTCAGCATAGGCCAAACAATGAATAAAAAAATTATCCCAAGAATGTTATTATGCAATGTCAGAATATAACAACACGCAGATACATGATTCTTCTGAAATTCTGTCATTAGACAGCTACGCATGGAGTCTTTACTTCGGCTTTCCTCCACACACAGTTTGAGTCTCACCAGAGCCCTCGTGCCAAATGCTTAATTACACCCACTCACACAATTCAGCACAATCAATTCACTGGAGTTATATCGACATTTTCAGTCAGCAAGTCCAAACACAAACAAACATAGATAGGCTACAGTGGTTCAAAGTGAGGTCCAGGGACCTGTGTTGCCAGATGGGAAATGTTAAATTATCGTATTTGAAAGACTATCGTACACAGCTAAAAAAAGATAAATCACACGTGTAAATATGTAATTTCACCGAATACATTTGTATTTAGTGTAAGAAACAACCTTGTTTGAGACTCTTACGTGACAAAAACGCACACACATGCTGCGTGGAAGCAGGCGACTTCCTGGATCTTACACAAATAAAAGCCTAAAACTGGACCGGAAAGACGCGACTGGTGTTTTTAATTCCTCCAAGTACAGATCTAGGGTCAGATTTACTGATTTCCTGACTTATTTTGAAAAGCCATCATTATTAGTGCAGCCCCCATCGCACAATGTGGTACAGCAAAGTCCAGCTCGGTGGCACTTACAGTTGCCCTTACAGGCAACCACACAGCCACAGTGGAGGATCAGTGAGCAGCATGGGAATTTAGTAAATTCACACGCTTTTTTGTGATAAAATTATAGTACAAATACGATAATTATCGTACATCTGGCAACACTGCCAGGCACTCTCAGGGTTCCTTGAAGGGGTTCCAAATGGACCCTTACTGGTCTGTAACTCAGACAGTATACAAATGGAACCAAATGGACCCTTAGGGTCCATTTGGTTCCATTTGTATACTGTCAGAGTTAAAGGGGGTCCTCGAAATGTAAAAGTTTGAGAAGCACTGGGCGACACTACTGAACATCCAGGAAGAATATTGATAGAGCTCCCAGCACCTGGCAATGATAAACATGTCGTTTTTGTTTTACCTCTCTGACAGTAACTCTCTCTACCAACAACAACCGATGATTGAAATTCAGAACATTATGGTTTTTTTTTCAGGCAAATGGCATAGAAATATAACGAAGAAAAGACCCAAGCCCCCATCATTCACATTAGAAAAAGACTCTGAATTATATTTACCACTATTATTGCAATACACTTTTACTATGATCTGTGAAACATCCGTGCGGCTGGGTTCTTATGGCTGGGCGCTTATCAAAACCACTGTGTGTGTTTGTGTGAGTGTGTGAGAGCCTGCATTCAGTCCAGTTAGTCTATTAGACGGGCCCTGAATGCCAATGCTGATAAGATGCGGGATCTGTGCTTGGGTCTCCAAGGGGGGATACAATGGACAGGAGCAGACTCTCTCTCTCTCTCTCTCACACACATACACACAGTGCACACGCACACGCACACGCACACACACGCACATGCACACGCACACAGCGAGAGACCACTGAAACCACTCTCCCCACTTTGGGTTGCAAAGAACTGATTTTATGCTTTTGAATTCAAGTTATTTTTTCCCCAATCTCTCTCTCTTTCTATTCATCTTTCTGTTCTTTCTCTCACTCACTTATACCCTCTCTCTCTCTCTTTCTTTTGCCCGCTCTGTAACTGTTCCCACATTTCTTTTGGGGGGAGGGGGGGGGGGGGGGTTGTTTAAAAAATGTTTTTGAAAGCTACAGAGTTGAAAGGAGAGTGGAATGGACACCACTCCGGCTAAACCGTCCATGAAGGACAGGTGGAGAGCAAGGGATGAACACAAAAAGAAGGGGGCAGAACAGAGATAACAGGCGAGAGATTGAGAGTCTTTGAACGAGCGGATGAACCAGAGAAAAAAAGTGAAAGACTAAGAATAAGAGGGGGAGGAGAAATAGAGGACAGTGTAGGGAGAGAGAAAGAAAGAGGGAGAGAGAGAGAGAAAATAATTGGAAGAAGAGATCGAGGAAAGGGGGAGGGAGGGAGGGAGTCAGTGTAGAGTATTGAGCAAGATAGCGTACGAGAATAAGAATAGAGGAGAGAGAGAGAGAGAGAGAGAGAGAGAGAGAGAGAGAGAGAGAGAGAGAGAGAGAGAGAGAGAGAGAGCCATGGGGATTCAAGGGCTCCGGGGACGTGGGAGGAGGGCTATGGGAAAGTTTGAACGCCGAACTGTCTGACTCAGTAAGTTTTTTAACCTGAAGTTTGACTCGGAGATCCTGATAATAAGTGCAACTTTGGAGCAACAACAGAACGAACACCCTGAAATATTCAACAGAGCGGGTTTGCCCACAGCGTAAAACCATGAGCTTTTGGGGTATTCTGTTTAGAAATGCAGCGCTAAACACAGAACATCTTTTAAGATCCAATAGCGTGTCTTCTGTACTGTTGGGGGGCTCTGCCGTTTGGCTTTTTTTTGTCCTATTCAGCACTTCTAACTCGCCCTTTGCTGAAATTGACATTTTGGGGCCGTTTAGCTGACATGGTGATCCACAGTGAATTAGAATGAGCAACGAGGGACTGTAGGGATTCAGTCACTCAAGGACAGGAAAGGAGGACAAATTGGCATCAAAGCGATGTTGAATTTGACCATAACCTTGGGTTATATTGCTGTATGATGTAAGTCTAGATCAGGGGTCTTCAACGTTTTCAGGCCGAGGACCCCCTAGCTGAGAGAGAGATGAAGCAGGGACCCCATACTCTATATTGTATAAAATTGTGTTTCAGATTAAAGTTTTTTTTTTTACTTAGTCTGCTATTTTTTCCCTCTACACCTATACCCTCTTTGCCAAAAAATAGCCGATCTACAAGCTCTCAACGCTGCGAGGCGTTGAGAGCTTGTAGATCTGCTATTTTCGGCTAATGTTCCCCTCAGAAAAGGAATTTTAGGGTTCAAGTGGTTAATGTAAAAAAAACTAAATACTATCACACAAAGATTTGGCGGACCCCCTATAGTAGGGGAGAGCCGCCATGTTTGTAACGCGTCATGGTTGCAACAAGCATGTTTTCTCTTGATTGGTCAATTTTCTCATAACGTCATCACATCAGTATGTGACCAGTGCTGTAATGAACGTGCCCAGGAAGTAGGAAGTATTTTCATCCAGACTAGAGAAAGTTATAGCAGAAAAACTGATTTATCTTAAAGTTAGTAATAAAAATCACACCCTGTGGGAAGTGGGCGGTGTCTTGCTAGCTAATCACAATACTGAATGGAGTCCACCAATCATGTACAAAAGATAAATACATTTATTGAAACACTCTTTATGATGGACGAAACCATAACTTAAAAAAAACAAATTCATGTTTTTTTTTAAGTTATGGTTTCTTATATAGGGCTATGCACATGTGTCATGTGACACTGGCCAATCACAGTCCTGAATAGATTGTGATTGACCAATCACGGTGCAGGGTTAGGCGGGGTAACTTTTTGGCCAATCACAGCGCAGGATAATTGTACAAATTTCCAAACCTCACTTATAGGGGCGGTTTCACCGCCCAAAAAAAAATCACCTTGAGTATCTTTGGTCTACAAATATTTCCTTTAATGTTGTCGAGCTAAAATCCACATGGTTGTCTGCATGTATCTGTTCTTCATCAGTTTACATCGTTTTATTACTCTATGCACGTTAGCTCTGTTCTGTAAACAAAGCCAAAGCAGTGGAGCACAGAGCGACCCGATTGTAACGCCCATCTGTTTAGGTGTAATCAATCTGGGAACCCATCGCCAACTGAAAATGAAAAACAGCGCCCTCTGCTGTTTGTTCTATGTCTGTTGGCTCTGGGCGGACGATAACGTAACACCAGAGCACAAGGAAACCGGTGTTTGTGATGCGCCTTCAGCGCATCACTTCCGGTTGGTGCGACTATGTTTTCATTCCCACTAACAATATTTCTACACGGAACACTAACACCACTTCTCCCAGAGAACATGGATCGTTTTGGTTATAAGCCCACTTGTTTCTATGATGAAAGAGTAAGTTCAAATGTGAATATATTTCCGTGGTTTTGTCTGCTCCGCGGACGCTATTGTTAAATTAGTTTCGGTTTGTTTCGAGGGGGAAAGATCGACGGACATGTGAATCCCGCCCACTACATGTGATTGGGTAAAGCGCGGCCTACTTCCTGATCTGAATGCGCACTCGTTATGACGAACCTCCCCGACAGATTCCAACGCAGTGCAGAAGCTGTTCTTGAGAGATTAAGGTGTAATCAATGGATTTTCCCATGGAATTTACTCAAACGGCTATCCCGGTAAGATTTAATAAATTCCTTACCTAAAATCTGTGGCCTCTGTGGACCTTTTTAAAAAACTTTTAAAGACTCACCTATTTAAACAGGCCTTTACATAGCCTTTTATGATTACCAATCTTAGTGAGTTTGTGTTGCAACATAATCCTGTATTGATTTCTTGATTTTTACCGGCTGACTGGTTAAATGCTGATTGTTGTATTTTGTCTTTTTATTTTTTACTGATAGCCTATGTTCTGCTTTTATTGTTGTGAAGCACTTTGTGACTCTGATGTCTGTGAAAGGCGCTCTACAAATAAAATTTACTTACTTACTTACTTACTTACTTACGTTTGATACATTATCTTATCACATCCTTGGTATGAAAACAATGTAAAACAGTTGCTTGAAATGAATATAATTGATTTAAGCTGAAAACGATTTGTTTAATGCCGTTTTTTAGCAGTGTTACTTTTGTAACTATGGCTGTTACAATTAGTCTGATAAGCGCTTAAAATGTAACGTCGGAACAGCGTCCACTTTCGGTTTAATAACTCACGACCTGTTTTATCAATTGAAAAACTTTAAGTGGTTTATGATAGCAGACATGTGTAGGTTCTTTGCTTGAAAATATTACATATGTAGGTAAAACGATCGCCGAGTAAAAGACCGAAAGGTGGAAAATGTTACAATTGAAGCGGCCCTCCCCTAGCTCAACGCATCTGTGTCATTTTAGATTTTAGCTATAACCATTATTTTATGCTTTGGCTATTAAAAAATAACAGATATACAAGCTCATAGAGAGAGAGCTGGTAGATATGCTGATAGATCTGCAATTTTAAAAAAAATCGTGAAAATTTGCACAAATCTTTCAACATGTATTTTTTAAAGTGAACATTTGTGAAATATTTTGTTCCAGGGACCCCGAGAAGCAAATATTTCAGTTTTTTGCGCCCCTGCGTGAACCATGGGGCATGGACCACTGAACCAGCCTCAACTCTCTGCTGTCAGAAGTCAGTCAGGGGAGAAGACTATAGAGGGGAGTGCAGGTGATGTGAACGACAGAGAAGTAAAACGATTCCCAAATATATAAAAGCAGCGAAAGCAAAAGCATTTAAAGCCGAAAACAACATTGGCGAATGTCCCGGACATTCAGTGATTACATTAAAAAATTACAATAATAATAATTCAGATGGCTCTTGCCCGTGAAATATACAGTAGTTCTTGCGCTTTCATTTTCCATCAATCTCTCAATACTGAATCTGATTATCTGGCACTACTACTACTACTTTAGTAGCAATGTAATCATCAATTTGTTACAGGAATTAGTTTTTTAACACTACTTAATATATTTCAGATAAGACTTTAGACTTTAAATATAGATCCAGTGTATGCAAATAAAAGTGATGTTTCTCCATGTTATCAAGCAGTCTCCGTGCCCCAGTTGTGTGTGAATTGGATTGATAGCTTGATAAGGCAATATAGCCAATGTTTCAGATAACTGCAGAGCTGTCAACTCTCACACATTGAGCAAGTTGACAAATGAACCTGCTCAAATGCAGTGGTGGAAAGTAACAAAGTACATTTACTTAACTACTGTACTTAAGTTCAATTTTACTCCACTACATTTATTTGAAAACTTTAGTTACTAGTTACTTTGTAGATTTTGATTATTATTACAAAACATACAGTACATTAACCTCTTCAGCCCTATATACATTTCGGCCATTTGAAAATAGCCGATCTACAAGCTCACAATGCGTCGCATCGCGACGCATTGTGAGCCTGTAGATCTGCTATTTTCAAAAGATTTTTTATACATTTAAAAACTTGAAATGGGACATTCTGCATGACGAGTACTTTTACTTTTGGTACTTTAAGTACATTTTGATGCCAATACTTTTGTACTTTTACTCAAGTACATTTTGAATTCCGGAATTGTACTTGTAACAGAGTATTTATATTTTGCAGTATTGATACTTTAACTTAAGTAAAACATTAGAGTACTTCTTCCACCACTGCACACGTGTACACGCGTCTCATGCTGTAGAACCGCAAATCCAAAATTGTTCCCCCTAAATATCTATCAATCGAGTTATACCCTAATGCTCCCACATGCAGAGATGTCTGACATTTAGGCATTTCTTCATTGCCTCGTGGGTGCTATTCCTATTTCTCTATCTCTGCTGGTAAAATGAAAAGGATCAGTCAGTCATTGTTTTCTATGCTGTTCACAGTTTCTTCCTATTAAATGGGAATTTTTCCTTTGCTCTATTAAGTAAAGTTCCTTGAGACAGCTTGTTGTGCTTTGGCATTATGATAAAATTGAATTAAAAAAATAGTAATACAATTACAATTTAAGCATTTAGCAGATGCTCTTATCCAGAGCGACTTACAAATGTAAGATGGAAATAAGCAGAGTAAGCATGAGCACTAGTCAATAAACATCAAGGTAAATAGTCACATAAGTGCTGCAAGAGTGCTGAGCGAGCTAGAAAAGTGTGCTCCTCGGAGCACAGATCTCCACCAGGCGTGGTTGACTACCCAGGGCTGTGTAAGTCGTGACACGAGGAAGCTGTGGAGTTTGTACGACAGACGGTGAATTACAAAATAAAATATATATTCAAAGATTTGCAATAATTTCTTTTAGGTTGGGCGCTCGGGTGGCGCAGTGGTTAAGTCATTGCCCGCCACCACGGAGATTGTGGGTTCGAATCCACCGTGGTGCACCCGGCTTTGTCGAGCGTCTACACGAACACAATTGGCCCGTGTTCGGGGGAGGAAAGCCGGGCGGGGAGGGTGATATCGGTCATTGCACGTACTCCTACGGGCTGGGGCGGCACCTGTCAGCGGGGAGTGTTGGGCGGGAGGAGTAGGACGAAGGCTCTACGTCCTCCCGGTGGGGGCTCCTCACTGGCAGGTGAGTCAGTAGGATACGACAGCAGTGACAACACAGGAATGTGTGTGGGGAGGAATCAATTGGCATAACGAATAAATCGGGGAGAAAAAGGGGTAAAAAAAGAAAAGATTTACATTTTCACGATTTTAATCAAATAGCAGATCTACAAGCTCATAGTGCGGCACTCGGTGCCGCTTTATGAGCTTATATCTGCTATTTTTGAATAGCCAAAGAAATCTTAAAATGACACAGATGTGTTTCCGGATTGGATGGGTTAATAAGGGAGGATCACGTCATCGCGCTCATGTCACCATGACTCGGCCAAAACCATATAAGGACTTCCCAATGCAGCTTACGCCCAAATATGGAGTGTGTTGTCATGGCATCAGGCGCAAACAAATCAGTCAGGGGGCATGTGGGCGTTTACTGATGACATCAGGGATCTCCTATGGGTATCTTCCTATAATTTGAGTAACCTCTGTCTGTCTTGGGTGCGCGTCTTGGGTGGGTCGTGTCCCCGATCAAACTGCGCATGCGTCCCCAGCCGCGACACACACGCTGGCTCTGTGTGTGCGCATGCGTCGCATCTACAGCCCCACAGCGTTACACTGTTGCACACACCACAGCGTTACACTGTTGCACACACAGAACACTCGCCTCCGCGGCCGTGTATGCACGTTGGGGAGGCACGTGTCAAAATGTAAATTATTTGTGTTCGCGCGACGGCCGCGTATGTGTGTTCACGATGGGGGACAGCTCTGGCCGCATGAGGGTGTGTGCGTGTGCGTGTGCGTGTGCGTGTGTGCTCGCGACGGGTTGCGCGTGTGTGTGTGTGTTGGCGACGGGGGACGGCTCCGGTGGGGGGGCCGCAACGGGACACGCGAGAGGAGGGGGGGGGGGGCCTACGGGACGGGACGCGCAACAGGACGTGCAATAACCCCACGTTTGCAACTACTTTTGCCTGCGCACCTCACAGGGTATGGTCTAGTAAAAGGAACTAGAACTGACAGTATGGGCGTATCAGTCGGATCGGCAGTGCAGCGTAGGTGTGAGGGCCGTGTAGCGGGCCAAACCTCTTGTTCCTAATTTGACGTTCTTTCAATAAGAAAAGGTTTGTGAAGGCAATTTGTTTAGGATACCAGTAATCTATGAACCGAACATCTTTATAAACAACATGGTCAAGAAAAAGCTAACAAAGAGTAACAAAAACATGAGAATAAATCACCAAAATATCTCCGCATTGTAAACTAATTTAGCATCAAAACAAAAGTGACAAGAAGGGATATAAGGAGAAAGAAGGAGGGGGCGAGGTGGCGTCTGAAGAGGTGAATCTTCAGACCAAGCTGTGGTTCAGCCTAAATCCTGTGTTGTGTGCGTTATCCTTGTTATTATCTACACAATGAGATGTTTTGTTTTGACGATCCCTACAATTTGTGAGTAGAATATATTACACTGGATTAGGGTATACTTTAAATGTGTGTGACAGTCTGTGACCATTCCAACAATAATCCTGCAGCAAACCTATACAGGCTGAGTGTGGGGGCAAAACGAAAGCTATCTTTTCTATGCTCGTGGTATTCAATCTCCCACATTCGGTACTTCTACCATTGAACCTCAACATCCATTATGCTCTGTCTTTCTTGACATGAGCTGAGCTGACCTGAGCCGACACTGCAAAAACAGACTATTCTACATAGGGTTCTAATCCATGATGTGCTTACCCCTATTATTCTACAAATCAGCAACTCACAGCCTGAGAATAAGGGTTCACAACTGATAGACATATGAACACTGCATCTGTCCATCACCAGTCTCTTTCACAGGGCATTTTGATCTTCCTCTTGGAACAATGCACATTCATCAACACATTTTGCCTACTTGAATTATGCAACAGTTTTAAGCTGTCTCAGGCACAGGACAATCTCTTTTAGCCATGGCGACTTCAGCCACTCAAACATGAACTTATTCTACTGGAAAAAAATATATATATATCTTTTTACGTTTCAACTTTATTTAGCCAGTGAACAAAGAGACAGGAAAGGCAGCCAGGCAGGGAAGAAAGGGACCATGAAGTGCATTAAAGTACCGTAGGTCAGATTCGAATAGGGGTCAGCTGCAGGAAGGCATAGCCTTATTTATGAGATACTAGAGTCTCGGAGGGCTACGCCCCCCTCGACACCAGCCGCGCACGGGGCTTTGCGTTTGTTGGTCCCTCCGTGTCCCTGTCTCTGTGTCCGTGTCGCTGCAGCACAGAGTGGGCAGTAGAGATGGAAATTATGGCTCTTTTAAGGGAGGCGGATCGTGGGGTTGCGTTCCTTGCAAAGAGGCATTGTGAATACTGCCTCATTTATGGCTCAGGTATTATAGATACGGAAAAATATATGTAAATATGTATGTATTGATATGTCATAATAGTATGTATGTTTGTATTGTAGGTATCATTTATATGTGACTGTAAGTATGTGTTATTGTGTACTATAATACAGCATATGACATGATATAATAATATATTATTATATGTAATAATATATAATAATATAATATATAACAGCATTAATACAATATTTATTATAGTATAACATATAATATACTTAATAATACATATTATTGTAATGTGTAATATTATGATATGGAACAGTTTAGTGCAATAATAATTGGAATATATATAAATAGCCATATAATATTCATATTCATATGCTTGTTTCTCGCGCACAATCTGGCAATACTGAATGTGCGCGCGCGCACTCTCACACACACACACACACATACACAGAGTAAGGGTAGCTTCTTTACTACGTGAGGCGATGCGAAGCAAGTTTTTGCGTACTTGCTGTCTGCAACAACTGACACACACAATGTTTGGAGCTGCTTATATAAGGTTCAGCTGGTTGATTAGTGGATGGGCTCCAGGTGTGACCAATGCTAATTACCTAGTGGTTGTAGAACCTGGACAGGGTAGCACACTCCCTCTATCACATTCCCCAGTCTAGGCCTGACTAGCCTGAAAGAGCGAGCCCTATTAAAGGGCGGATCCAAACCCAGGCGGTTGGATTCCAGCGCCGCTTCCTATTGCTTCACCAATCTATGTCCTCCTTTTCCCCCCAAAGTGCCACTACGTGAATTATTTCGTCAAGGAGAAAGTAATATATTTGTACAGAATAACAGCATATTATGAAATCCTTTGCCACATACATTACATTACTGTAGATTACAGTAGATTAGATTAGTTTTCTTCTGTGACATCGTAGCGTGGAATAGGTTTACGGTACTACGGTGTTCGCTAGTCGGCACACAAATTCGGGTGTTTATGCATCGCAAATCTCTCGCTCTCATTCTCTCTTCTTTTGCACATGCTGTTTTTCCTCTATCCACATATTTAACTGTGATTACTGTGTATTTAAAGTATTTATCTATCTCTCCATCATCCACCAGTGTTGCCTGCAGCATGATTTGCAGTTTAGAGAGCAACCAAAACTTGCTACGAGGGGTCATGGGAGAGATAACGAAGCTTTGGAACAGGCTGTTCTACACACATGAGGAAGCACTGACATAACCTTCTCATCCCAATTTGTGTCTCTGTGGGTTTCTGTCTTTGTTTCTGCCTCTCCCCCCCCCACCCCCCCCCCCGCGCCTCTCTCCCTGCGTCGTTCCCCCGTCTCAGTCCTCTTTTTCTCTCTAGTTTTCTCGTTCTGCATATCTACCAATCCTTCCCCAAGCACCTCTCCATCTCTCTGCCAGAACACGTACACCGGTTTTAATTCACGGCTGGATTCCCGTTCTTGACACAGAACAACATCTGCCCCCCTCACCGCAAGGTGCTCGGAAATAAAAGTGATCTGCTATAAACGTATCAGGATGTAAATGTCACCTGCCTAAGATGTACACCGTATGGTAAATGTCCCACCGCAGGCCTTGTCACACTCAGACCTTTTGAAAGGGAAGAAAAGTCTCTTCAACCATCATTTCTCGAACCACCAGGCATCTCAATTCTTTAGTCCTTTAACTGAATGTCTTACCCGGAGCACAGTGCTACGAGCGAGCAGGAAGGGGGGCTATCCTAGGGCAGTGGTTCTCTATCTTTTTCATGTCAAGGAGCCCCAAAATGATATGTATTTGGCTCCGGACCCCCATTTCAAAAAATAAATTGTACCAGGGACCTCCAGAAGCAAAGATTTGTGTTAAAAATGTTTGCTTTAAAAGAGATATAATATTCAAAGATTTGCACCAATTTTTCACAAATAGCAGATCTACAAGCTCATAGCGTGGCACAAAGTGAGGCACTATGAGCTTGTATATCTGCTTTTTTTGAATAGCCTTTAGTATAACTAGAGGTCCGGGCCGTTACGTGGTCATAGTGTCGGGGGCTTTGTCAGAGTACCCGTTGTACCCGTCTGTCTGTGCCTCTTTTGTGCCCATATATGGAAATGTCTGTTTCTTTCTGTCTACAGTACCTGTGTGCCTTTTATACCCATATATGGAGATATCTGTATCTGTCGGTCCTTATCCCTTTTATGCCCATATATGGAGATCCATGATGTCATCCGTATTATGCCCATATATGGGCATGCTGATATGCCCATTTAAGGAGATATCTGTACCTGTCATCATCAGTGTTAATTTAACTCTGGATGTAAAATGTAACCAAACCGAGTTACAGACCAGTAAGGCTCCATTTGGTTCCTAACTACATCAATCATTAGCTGGAGACCCCCTGGAACGCCCCCAATAACGTTTCCCAGACCCCACATAGAGAGAACCAGTGTTTTAATCTACTGTATATTAATCTAACGGTCTATATGAATTACACCACTTTTCAGCAATAATTTTTACCAGACCCATATCAGACCTACAAATGTCAAGTGCTTGTTCATTCAGAGACGCTTACTTCAAAGGATTTAGGACAACAAATAGTTATACAGTTGTATTTCGCTGGGAAAGTTCTCGGCTCTGGGGATGATCCCAAATAAATCAGAGCAGCATGCAGGGATTGCTTGAAAAACCACCCCGTATCATTCTATAAATATAAAGCCGCCTCACAAAACCAGATATGGTTCAGAAATAGTCTGCGTGACATCCGTGTGCAAAATATCAGCAGGAAGTAGTTGGGCTGCTGGAGGGAATTGGCACTGATCTGAGTTAACCCGTTAAGACCGGAAACGCAGCTCTGTCATTTTAGATGTTAACCACTTTGACCATTATCTTATACTTTGGCTATTCAAAAATAGCAGATAGCTTGTAAATCTGCTAAAAAAATGTATCTTGATTTTTTTTGCAAATCTTTGAATAATATATATTTGTAAAAGCGAACATTTTTAACTCAAATCTTTGCTTCTGGGGATTTCTACAAATGTCTTCCAAATCCTAACAGTTTTTTGAAAAAAAACATACGTTGCTATAATCAGTGGTTCTCAAACTGTTAAATGTCAAGGACCCTTATGTATGACCCCTAGATGTATTTGGCCGCGGACCCCCATTTCAAAATATGTTATTCCAGGGACCCCCCAGAAGCAAAGATTTGAGTAAAAAAAAAATCGCTTTAAAAAACATATATTCAATGATTTGCACACATTTTCACGATTTTTCAAAAACAGCCAAAGTATAAAATAATGGTTAAAGTGGTTACACAGATGTGTTCCCGGTCTTAATGGGCTAAAGCAGCAGTGGTATCAATGCTTGTGTAAAGGTCCTTTACATACTAATTAAATTAGGTATGGAATAAGAGCCTCGCTTTATATTTATGGTCAGTATAGAAAACAACTAGCATTGTCAACGTAACGTGATGTCAAAAATGCTGTGTCCCATTCTGCCTACATCTTCTATATTTCTTACATTTTGCCACCCATGCATTTAGGGTACAGTCACAGATGTGTGATGGCAGGGGAGTGGCCAACGCATGCACAGGCGTCAGCAGTGGTGTAAAGTAACTAAATACATTTGCTCAAGTACTGTACTTAAGTACAACTTTGAGGTCTTTTTTACTTTACTGGAGTATTTCTAATTTTCTGTACTTTTACTTCTACTCCACTACGTCTCAGAGGCAAATATTGCCCTTTTACTCCACTACAATTATTTGAAAAATGTAGTTACTAGTTATAGTTACTTTGTAGATTTAGAATATTATTACGAAACATACATTACCTACTTCAGCCCTACAGTATATACATTTCGGCCATTTGAAAATAGCCGATCTACAAGCTCACAATGCGTCGCGATGCGACGCATTGTGAGCTTGTAGATCTGCTATTCTCAAAAGATTGTATATGTCACAGTACGTTTGGAGAACCAGTACGATTGAAGACAGAGCGCTCGTTTTTAGGCACGGGGCTCCTTCGGGGCGAGGCGGGGCTTTTCGAGACAGGGTTTATTAGCGAGGCTCGCGAGGAGGAGAAGGAGGACGGCGCTGCGAGGCGGGGGTTTATTACGCGAGGCTCGCGAGGAAGAGGAGCCTCCTCCTCCTCCTCCTCCTCGCGTAATAAACCGTCCCGTCCTCTCCTTCTCTCCTTCTCCTCCTCCTCCGAGGAGGAGAAGGAGAGCGCGGAGAGGCGGGGCTTTGATGCGCCGACGGAGACCTGTCTTTTGTTGTTCCCCCCCACATAGCAACCAGGAAGCTACGCTAGGGGAACCATAATATCTATGAGGGGAACGCTGAACACGCGTTCACACGCACGGCGCGCCGACTTAGTGGAGCTTGAGGCCGAGGAAGCGCCCTCTAGTGCTGGGTGGGTGGTAAAAACGAGCGCGCTTTCTTCAATCGTACTGGTTCTCCAATCATACTGTAACATATACATTTGAGAACTTGTGAAATGGGACATTCTGCAATAATGAGTACTTTCTACTTTTGGTACTTCAAGCAGGTACTTTAATTTTACTTTAACTTTAACTCTTTGACTGCGGACGACGCGATAACGCGTCAAGTGCTACTTTGTCCAGTTGGCCGTCGACGCGCTCGACGCGCTGGACGCGCGTTCATTGTTTAATCTCTGATTGCGCTATGCTGCTTAATATTCAATGTTATTCTCGAGTTCCACTTACTTCACGGACATCTGCATCCGGTTTCATGACCTGGATTCCGTTTCCGGTTTTTGATTCTTTTCCCCAGTCATTTTCGTCCAAAATAGGTAAATAAACGGTCTTTCACACGGTATGACGGACAAACGGACAGTTTCTCTTCTATAATCTATGGTCTGGGTGACGATCAGTCATCGCCGTCGTGTATCACGACGGCATTTTGGCGATCAAAACAATCTGGGACGACGTCACTTCCGTTTTCATGTTTTTCTCTGTCTAATCTATCAAGAAGGCTGAGAGAGACCCAACGACCTGATCTAGCTGTCATGTGCTGCACTCTAGTGGCGGATTTGTGCTGGGTCTTTACATTATGTCCCCTTAAATTATTTTCATGAGAAAAATTCAAAATATAAAAATAAAAAAACACGAAAATTGCTGGCACTGGGGGAGTACTTTATGAAAATACTCTGGCAGTCAAGAGTTAAGTTTGGTGCCAATACTTCTGCACTTTTACTCAAGTACATTTTTTATTCCAGACTTTTACCTGTAACCGAGTATTTCTACACTTTTACGTAAGTAAAAAATTTAGTACTTTTCCCACCACTGCTGACAACACGCGACGCGATGGCACGTGGGTCCGCCGACGTGCCACGACCAGAAGCTCCGCCCCTTTGCTCTCGTCGAATGGAAATTAACGTTAATGAACGGTGTATTACAGTACCCCGTACACCTAATTAACCACTTGAGACCCAGCATCCCAGTTCTGCAGCAGATCTACAAGCTCACAACACGTTTCGCTGTGATCAAACGGGGGGCCATCTAGGCCAATCAGCTGATGCATCCCCGTCTTCAGTGTACGCTGTGCCTCGCGGCAACATGATGCTGTTGCCATGGCGAGAGATGAAATGTTTTGCTTATGAAAGTCCGTCGTTTACAGTGTAAACAATAGGCTAAACTTTACACAATTGCAGGGTTCTTCAACAGGGGGTCTGTGACCCCTAGGGGGTCCTCCGAGTTACTACAGGGGGCCGCCAAATCTTTCAATGATAGGATTTTTTTTAACCACTGAACCCTAGAATCCCTATTCTGAGGGGAACATTAGCCGAAAATAGCTGCGAGGCGTTGTGAGCTTGTAGATCGGGTGTTTTCGGCAAAGAGGTTTGGTGAAGGGGGGTTAAAAAAGAGCAGACCAAGCACATATTTAAGTATTGAGGTTTTAAGTGGTTAACTGTCTGAAAACCACGTTAACATGAATCCAACACTACGCTAATACAAGTCTATGAAGCTATCAGAAATCTATGAAAAAGTAGTGGGGGTCCCTGCTTCATCTCTCTTTCTGCTAAGGGGTCCTTGGCCTGAAAACGCTGAAGACCCCTGCACTATTGGAAGACTGAAAACGTCATGTTGGATTGGTACGGACGCAGTATAACCTTCACCCACCTGGGTGAGACTACAAGAAATGCTCTTTATTTTGGCTAAGGCCTTTTTTTGCAATGCAAGCCAGGGCTGTCCATCTTCTATCATGTGTGTTGCAGATTAAACTTTTTCATAGATTTCATTGATAGTTTCATATACTTGTTTGACATATATTATCTTTTCTAAAAAGAAATGCCGATCTACAAGATCTGCTGTTTTCGGCTAATGTTCCCCATCACACAAAGATTTGGTAGAACCCCTGTGGTAACTCTGATGACCCCCTAGGGGTCCCGGACCCCCTGTTGAAGACCACTGCTATAGAGTGTTTGTTCAACAACAGGGGTATCCCTGTCTCTCCAGCTCTTTAATAAACAGAAAATACATTTTCAGCTCGGGATGCCAATTAGGTATCCAATCAGGAGAGAGAACTCACACAGGATACAGATTAAACAAGTGAAATTGGAAGATTTTTCCACCCACCTGACAATGTATTAAAGAGATTGAGAGATGGGGAGACACCTTAACCTCACTCCGTCAAATGGAAGAAGCTTGCGACACACATTTTGTTTCACAGCGTACTTGCATCTGAGACTCCGGGCGCAGAATCGATGACAGACGGAGTTTCATTTTTTCAAGTACTAGGCAGGTGATTGGATGATCCCGCCCCTAGCAGCCGCTGATTGGTTCGTATGCGCAGTGGTTCGGGCAGCTTTACTCTGTGAGCAATCCCAGACCCTCCTTCCTGAAACCAAATGCAAATGAGATTTCCGGAGGGAGGGGGGTTTACCAGGCTAGAGACACCTAGCTGTTGCTGAACAAACACCCTATAGCCATGAGTTCTAACACAATACTGTAGTGCTTTAACCTTTTAACAAAACACTTTTTGTTTGAACCAAAAACAAAACTTTCACAGTACAGTTACAACATACATACCTCTCTCTCTCTCTCTCTCTCTCTCTCTCACACATGCAGTCACACACATGTGCAGGCACACACACACACACACACACACACACACACACACACACACACACACACACACACACACACACACACACACACACACACACACACACACACACACACACACACACACACACACACACACACACACACACACACACACACACACACACACACACACACACACACACACACACACACGCGCGCGCACACCACAACGGTTGACCACAGAGCGGGTCAGTGAGTTTGTGATGGAGAGCTGGGGTCGAGGGGAGCTGGAGGGTTCTGACGTGACGTGTTGGGAGCAGCCTTCCAGTGCTTTTATTAGAGACAGACAGACAGAGGCACCGCGGGACACCCTGTAATAGCAGGGTGTGATTCACACATTCTGAGATACACAGAACACTCTGTTCTTATACACACAGAAGAAAGTACACACAACCAAGACCAAATCCCCCAAAAAAAACACACACACACACACACACACACACAAGCACGCATGCACACGCACACACACACGCGCACACACACACAGACACACACAGACACACACACAGGCTGTGTGACAGCACTCTGCAGGTGTGCTGCTTGAGGCACAGATATAAGTCATTATTTCACATACAGAGCAAGGCCAGCCAACATTAAAGAGATGTTCCACTGACAGAAAGTGTGGCGCGTGTACGCGAGTGTATCAGTGGTGGAAAGTAACTAAGTACGTGTACTCGAGTAATTCTTTTTACTTTACCTGAGTATTTCCAATTGCCAATACTTTTACTTCTACTCCTGCATCTTGGATCCAAATATTGTACTTTTACTCCACTACATTTATTTGAAAACTTGACTTACTAGTTACTTTGTGGATTTTGATTATTATTACAAAACATATTACCCACTACTTCATATACATTTCGACCATTTGAAAATAGCCGATCTACAATCTACATCTACAATCTACTTCTTGCAGAAAAGTTTTGTATGCATTTGAAAACTTGAAATGGGAAGTTCTGCCTAATGAGTACTTTTACTTTTGGTACTTAAAGTATATTTTGATGCCAATACTTTTGTATGTGATGTGTAACCAGTGGTGGAAGAAGTATTCAGATTTGTACTTAATTAAACTTAGCAATACCCCAATGTAGAAATAGTAGTTAAAAGTAAAAGTCAAACATTCAAAAATCCTATTCAATCAAACATTTACCTTAGCTTGCACATGGACTATTTTCGAATAGCTGAAGCATAAAATAGGGCTTAAAGGAGTAGTTCACCCAAAAAATGACTTATTTTCTAACAATTGCATACCCCATGAAGCCTTGAATCCATGGAATTATTTGCGTTTTTGTCACATTCCAAGCTAATAATTTGATTCCTGTCTCCTACCGGCTAATGTATCCGGTAGGAGACACAAAGTAGATTATTTGTGTCTCCTACCGGAAATACACCCAGGCATCAAATTATTGGCTTAGGAATGCGACAAAAACCTAAATAAATCCATGTATTCAAGGCTTCATGGGGTGTGCAATTGATAGAAAATAAATCATTTTTTGGGTGAACTCCTCCTTTAAGTGCTTAATGTATGTTTTATAATATTCATCTAAATCTGTAAAGTGACTTCTATCTAAAGTTTTCAAATAATTGTAGTGGAGTAAAAAAAGAAAAGTACAACGTTTGCCTCTGAGATGTAGTAGAAGTATAAAATATAGAAATAATAAAAGGAATAAAAGCAATTTAAAATTGGACTTATAAGTAGAGTACCTGAGTAAATGTAGGTACTTTCCGACACTGACCATGTGTCAGTCTGTGATGACGTGTGACTTTGTGGTTGCCTAGTATACCTCAAACAGTCAATGAACGTCCCATTTGTCATCCGTGTTTATCAAAACATTTGATCAACCTCCAAGGTTGGATTTGGCTAAGTGAAGTCTTCCTGCTGCTTATTTTCTCTCTCTCTCTCTCTCTCTCTCTCTCTCTCTCTCTCTCTCTCTCTCTCTCTCTCTCTCTCTCTCTCTCTCTCTCTCTCTCTCTCTCTCTCTCTCTCTCTCTCTCTCTCTCTCTCTCTCTCTCTCTCTCTCTCTCCATTAATCTTTCAGGTCCACATGTACTGTAAGCAAATCCAATAGGAGTTACCGTGAGCTTATAGATTTTTCCAAATAGCACTTCTGAGCGGGCCTTATCAGATGCTTAGAAGTCACATAGACGTGTCACACAGAGCGCAGTTTCTCTTCCCCACAGCACACTATCCTCTTATCCTCACACGCTGAGTCTTTTCTCAGAGGATCCTCGTCTACGCACTTCACTCGGTTTTTATCTCAAGTTGGTTTTCTTCCCGTTTTCCCTCTTCGTCTTGTTCTTGTTCCTCTCCTTTCTCTTTCAGTTTGACCTTCTTGCTTGCTGAGGTAATCTTGGCTAATGTGATCCTATAGCTACCTGCTCAAATCTCTATATGTCCGACTGACATGCAGTCAGTGGTGGAAAAAGTACTTTTTTTTTGCTTAAAGCTATACTGTGTTTTGTTTTTGTTTTGTTTTTATATGTTTTGTGTGTTCTTCACTATGGACCCCCTTGTGTGTGTCTTGAATAAAGTTTGAATTGAATTGAAAATATACTAGGTAACTTTTCGAAAAAACTAAAGTTAAATTGTATATCTTTTGTGAGTGGCAAATGTTTCACAACACCCACTCCATGAATTTCACGCCCAAAAGCCTTTTAAAAACGATTTTCTATTGAAACGGTGGCGGGGGCGTCTATCCCGCGAAAATGACGTCATCCAGCCGAGAAACGGAAATGCACCGGTTTGGCCAGGAACTACCGTACCGGTTTCCTGTTTGGATCTCACGCTGTTTTTAAGACATTATAGGATTTGAAGATGGAAAAACAACAGCAAAAGAAAACACAGCTCACGGTTACTAAAGCTCCACTGGCTAAGAGAAACGATCCACAGATAGTATAAAACAATTAAAAGAACGCTTTTTGAAACGCTTCCGTCTTCCGGTGAAAACAAATGGAATTCTGGGTAATGTAGGACTGTGCTAAATAATTGCAATGACGGTAGGGACCAGCAGAGGTTGCTAAAAAATCCTTATTTTTGGACCTGCCTTGTATTGCTTTAAGTAAAATTATCAATACTGCAATATAGAAATACTCTGTCAGGGCACGGTTACACCGCACTTTTTACCTATGGGAAGGAATCTGCCAATGCTTTGTCAAAGCAAATGCGTGGATTCATGTCTTGCGGATCTTTCCACTTGTCGCGCACATCTTGCGTTTATGTGCTCTATGCTGCTTTTCCCCCTCTGTCCAATCGGGTGAGTCGAAGGCCCCAAGACTCAGGAAGCGACATGGTGCTTGCGGGGAGGGTCCTTAAAGCGAGTGACAGGTGGGTCACTCCGTTTATTTAGGTTCATTTAGAATGCGCTGGCTGCAAAAAAACTGTGGCCACTTACAACCTGAGTTTAACAGCGGCCAACCATGTTTTGGTGTGACCGCGCCCTTACAAGTAAAAGTCCAGAATTCAAAATGTATTCGAGTAAAAGTACAAAAGTATTGGTGTCAAAATATACTTAAAGTACCAAAAGTAAAAAGTACTCATTATGCAGAATGTCCCGTTTCACAAGTTTTCTAATGTATAAAATGTATCTATATTTTTTGAAAATAGCAGATCTACAAGCTCACAATGCATCGTGAGCTTGTAGTTCGGCCATTTTTAAATGGCCGAAATGTATATAGGGCTGAAGTGGGTAATGTATGTTTTGTAATAATAATCAAAATCTACAAAGTAACTAGTAACTAAAGTTTTCAAATAATTGTAGTGGAGTAAAAGTACAATATTTGCCTCTGAGATGTAGTGGAGTAGAAGTAAAAGTACAGAAAAATTGGATATACTCCAGAAAAGTAAAAGTACCTCAAAATTGTACAGTACTTGAGTACATGTATTTAGTTACTTTACACCACTGCATACAGGTGTCATGTCTGTATCAAAACGGTTACCTCAAAACAGTTGGACCAGCGAAGTGCATTATAATTGGTGCCATAAGCATAATTGACATATTGTACATTGATCAATGTGCCGCCACTGTACTCTCTCAATTGGTTAACACAATACAATGTGCGTCTATAGAAAATAAAAGTGACCGTGTAAACGGACACAGGGTTCAGTTTTCATGAATTACATCCAGCATCGATAGTGTTTGCGTCCGATGTCGATTGCTTAACCCTTTAAGACCGGGAACGTATCTGTGTGTAATTTTTAGATTTCTTGGGCTATTCAAACATAGCAGATCTACAAGCTCGTAGCGCGGCACTGGTGCCGCGCTATGAGCTTGTAGATCTGCTATTTTTTTAATAGCCAAAGTAATCTTAAAATTACACAAATGATGCTTTCCCGGTCTAATGGGTTAAAGCTAAAGGCTCATTGTCTTCGATAAAGTATTGAATCGAGGGAATAGACACAATTGCATTCAATTGTCCATGCATGGCTGCTTGTCGTTCAATGCGATCAATAACTCATTCTCTTTGGAGTCTTCGGAGGATCTCTTGATCCTTGAAATGATCTCTTTTCTCTTATTATTATTATTATTCCCCCTTTCCCTTCTTGTGAGGGCATCAGAGAGCTCTCCTTCTGGCCTGTGTTCCTTTTTTTTTTTTTTGCAGCTAGGGGAAGTGAGGAGGGTCATTTCATGTGATTGGTGTCAGCCTGTCAAGCGCCGGCTGCCCTTTTGAGCAATCTCTTGAGGAAGAGAGAGAGAGAGAGAGAGGAAAATTAAGAAAGACGGAAAGGACCTTGGCTTCAGTCCACCATTTCCCTGCGATTCCCCGCAGAGAGGGACAGAATGGGCTTGAGGCTACTCAAGGTGCCAAAGAACTCTCCACAAAAGGTCTCCCAAAACGGATGTCCGACGCAGCGCTCCTGAAATGTGTCTCCGTTAATGTGTCCAGAACCTCTCTGTGGGCCACAGGGCTTTATAGTGGCTGAGAGTGCACCACCACTCAGGGAAAAGGATTACTGCATTCCACCCCACTCAACTGTACTCTCAGCCCTGCCCCATGCACTCAGTGGTGGGAAAAGTATACTCAAAATGTTTTACTTAAGTAAAAGTATCAATACCGCATTGTAGAAGTGCTCTGTCAAGTAAAAGTCCGGAATTCAAAATGTACTTGAGTTAAGTTAAAAAAAAGTATTGGTATCAAAATGTACTTAAAGTAACAAAAGTAGAAAGTACTCATTATCATAAGTTTTCAAATGTATAAAAAATCTTTGAAAATAGCAGATCTACAAGCTCACAATGCGTCGCATGCGTGAGCTTGTAGATCGGCTATTTTCAAATGGCCGAAATGTATATAAGTGCTGCCCCTTATATACATGCCCCCCCCCCCCCCCCACCGGCTTTCCCTGGCAGAAGGAGCATATTTCTGATGACTTTTCCCGGGTAGCAGAGAAGTGATGATAAGCATCATGACAGATAGACAGCCGTGTCTTAGCATTCAATGGATTCTCCACTCTGTCATTTGAGAATGAGTGGTTGCTCTATCCATACTGCAGATTGAAAAAAGGGTGAATCAAAGTTCGTATGAGAGGAGCGATATAGCAATGAGGAACAGCAGGGTATTCCAGAGAGAGAAAAGTGAAGATGTCTCTCCAATCATAGAGGATCGGTTATAATTTTTTGTGCGGCAGCACAAAGGAGCGTGAATTGCCTGTGCTCTCATAATCAAGAGCATTGATTGTGCTGTAACTAGGAGAGAAAACACACACTTCATCCATACCACCCGAGGCCTGTATACACACTATCTGCTTCCAAAAAAGCACTCACCCAGTATCAGCCTTTTTAATTTGTGCTCTCTCTCTCTCTCTCACACAGCGGTAGCTTAATTTAGTGATTTATTCTTTTCCCACTGCAAGCCGAAATAGAGATTTCACATTGCAACAGCCTCGCAGGCGAGCAGAGATTGGCGAGGGGGCTCGGGGCAATTGAGCGGGGAATGGGGTTTTAGGAGGCCGTGTGTGGCTACGTGTGATTTTGTGTGTGTCTGTCTGTGTGTGTGTGTGTGTGTGTGTGTGTGTGTGTGTGTGTGTGTGTGTGGTGTGTGTGTGTGTGTGTGTGTGTGTGTGTGTGTTGTGTGTGGTGTGTGACGTGACGTGTACTGTCTATTATTCCACAGGCAGTTCAGTGAGCCTTGCCTCACCTATTTGCTTATTCATGTCTTCTCTCTCTTTCATATACAACAGGGAACCTCAACGTGAAGAGATCTTTACTAATTGGAGGCTGCTTTCTATGCAGGTTCAGTTCTATGTTTCCACGTTGGGAATTGACTGAAAAATAAAAGCATGGAAGAGAATCACAGTGGAGAGAGAGAGAGAGAGAGAGAGAGAGAGAGAGAGAGAGAGAGAGATGAGAGAGAGAGAGAGAGAGACGTGATTCGGGTTAAACTGTCCTCCTCCATTTTCGATTGGAATGATTCTATTATCGTGACATAATCCACCCAAGATCTGATTATTTCCCATCGCAGCACTACTCATTTCATAGCGAAAGAGCCCAGTTTCTGTCAATGCATCTCAATCACGTCATTGTCTTCTTTCTCAAGGGCGGGCGTGCTCCGCTGACTGTCTCCTCAGTTGGCCCAGCATGCAGCACACACCACTGCCCGTCTCTGAGGACTGCCTCCCCCCTCCCACCCCCCCCCCCCCCACTCTCTCCCATGCACTCACCAGTGGTGGAAGAAGTACTCCGATGTTTTACTTAAGTGAAAGTAGCAATACCACAATATAAAAATACTCTGTAACAAGTTAAAGGCCCTGTGTTCAAAATGTTACTTGAGTAAAAGTACAAACATATTGTGTAGATCAGCTATTTTCAAATAGCCTTAGTATAAAATAGGGCTGAAGTGGTTAATGTATGTTTTATAATATGATAATTTAAATCTGCAAAGTAACTAAAGTTTTCAAATAATTGTAGTGGAGTAAAAGTACAATATTTGCCTCTGAGATGTAGTGGAGTAGAAGTAAAATAAATACTCCAGTAAAGTTAAAAAATACCTTAAAAGTACAGTACTTGAGTAAATGTACTTAGTTACTTTACACCACTGGCACTCACAGATCTCCCTCTCTGTCTGTCTGTCTGTCTGTCTGTCTGTCTGTCTGTGTCTCTCTCACACACACAACGCGCACACACACACACACACACGCACAGCACGCACGCACGCACGCACACAAAACACATACGTAAATCTATCTCCCAGAGACAAAACTCTCGCTCTCTGTCAATCACACTCACACACACACACACACACACACACACACACACACACACACACACACACACACACACACACACACACACACACACACACAACACACACACACACACACCCCCCCCCCCCCCCCCCCCCACTAGAAGTGAATGTGAATACAGATTCTGGGCTGAGGTAATGGATTGGTCTCTGCAGCTCAGCTCTGGGCCAGGTGCTCGCTGAGATATTGGAGGAGATTTTTAATGTGGTTTGCATGCATGAGGCCAGCCTGGGAGAGCATGCAGGGCCCTCCTCCTCCTCCTCCTCCTCCTCCTCCTCCTCCTCCCTGAGAGGTTGGCAGGGGAGAGACAGGAGCAGTGGTGGAAAAGGTACTCAAATGTTTTACTTAAGTAAAAGTATCAATACTGCAATGTAGAAATGCTCTGTTACAAGTAAAAGTCCGGAGTTCAAAGTGTAGTTGAGTAAAAGTACAGAAGTATTGGCATCACAATGTACTTAGAGTACCAAAAGTAAAAGTAGTCATTATGCAGAATGTCCCATTTAGAGTTGTCAAATGTATACAAATCTTCTGAAAACAGCAGATCTACAAGCTCACAATGCATCACATCTCAACGCATTGTGAGCTTGTAGATCGGCTATTTTCAAATGGCCGAAATGTATATACAGTAGGGTTGAAGTGGTTACTTTATGTTTTGAAATAATAATCAATCTACAAAGTAACTAAAGTTATCAAATAAATGTAGTGGAGTAAAAGTACAATATTTGGATACGAGATGTAGTGGAGTGGAAGTAAAAGTATTGGAAATTGGAAATACTCAAGTAAAGTACAAATACCTCAAAATTGTACTTAAGTAAATGTACTTGGTTACTTTCTACCACTGAAGAGGAGTGGACGGGCGGGAGGGGGGAGACCGAATAAGTCGAGGGGCAGGAAGGTATCACAGGAGGATGGATGGAGGGGGGAAAGAAGGATAGACAGGTGGGTCGTGAGGGACAAAAGCACACAATGAGCAGAACAGAGAGAGAGAGAGAGAGAGGCAGAGGAAAGCTAGCCTGGTAAACCCTCCCTCCGGAAATCTCATTGTAATTTATTTCAGGAGTGAGTCTGGCATGATCGCCCATTCTGCAATATTGGCTGTGGGCTGGAGTTGGGCGGGGAGTAATACCGTTGACTGACAACCCCTTCAGCCAATGATCGTTGTTCCCCTTCAGCCAATCAGCAGTGCATTTTTACCACCTCCAGACTAATGTGACGCAACGGGACTTTTGAGATGGCCATGCCCAAAATAGGTTGCCTTATTCGGATACATGCGTGTCACTGCCCGCCCCTGCCGGTTCTCTGAATTTTTATTTTAAATAGGCTCTGTCATGATTAATTGACCACATATATGAAGTTAAACAACTACATTCTATCCAAACGATGTCTTAAAAGTAAATTCCGTGACTCAAAAAAGAAAGTAAGAAGTAAAGACAACGCACAAAAAACAATGGCTTGCCGTTCGTTTTTGGTCGGCTGCACTCAGGCTGCACTCGGGTCCATTCGGGCTCACTCGAACTCGCCACCTAATTGGCCAACTTTCGCTGTCAATCACAGAACGATGAGCGACGACGCTGATAGGCTCGTCCATTTGGTGAACGGGCTAGAAACACCCAGACAAGCCTTCAGGCCAGACTCCTTCCTGAAATCAAATGGAAATGAGATTTTCCGGAGGGAGGGGCTTTACCAGCTAAAGGAAAGCGGGCACAAAAAGAGACAGATGAACGAGTGGAGAAACAGACGAAGAGATGGCCGGGTAAAAAAGTGAGGGAAATTGGATAAGCTGGCAATGGTTCACAAAAATGTTACACAACAGGGTGGAGGGAAGGGAAGTTAAAGTAGCAGTTCAGACAAAAAATAACTTCTATCAATTACACACCCGCATGAAGCCTTGAAATCACGTTTTTTTTGTTTTCAAAGCCAATAATTTGATTACCGGTGGAAAGATGCTAATGTATCCGGTAGAAGACTCAATCAAAGGAGTCTCTTTGAGTCTTTCTACCGTCTAAACACCCCGGTCATCAAATTATTGGCTCAGAAATGCGTCAAAAAACAAATTCAAATGAATTCAAATGAATTCAAGGCTTCATGGGGTGCATGTGTAATTGATAGAAAATAAGGCATTTTTTGGATGAACTATTCCTTTAAAGGGGGGGGGGGGCATAATGCAAGCAAAGAGAGGTGAAGAAAGCAGGCATGAAAGGAGGGCAGAAGAGAGGATGAAAATGTAGTTAAAGAGAAAGAGAAAGAGAGAGTCAGAGAGACAGAGAGAGAGAGGTTTAAACATTAAACAATGACTTCTTTAATGAATTTCACCGTCGGCGTTGGATCAGCCCATCCAGAACATTCTCTTCTCAACACAGTCAAACGTTGACTTTGCCAATGCTGCGCTTTTTCCCCTCCTCTCTCTTTATACTCTCTTCTTCTCCCTTTTCACTTACTCTACCTGATGTTATTCCAATCCACTTTTGATTATGTTCTGCTGCTGATGATGGGGGGGGGGGGGGGGGGTTCTGCCATCTCTCTGATAGCCCAGTATCAACGATATCCAATATCCAACAGGGCTCTGTTGTGAAAAATTGCCCCCCGATCTGAGACAGAGATTAATCATCTTATCTCCTTTTAACTAACCCCGCGTTGCCTCGGCCGGGCGTGCATATTATTAGCTTTTTGGACCTCTGTGGTTTAACCCATTCAGGCGGGAACGCGTCCGTGTGACCACTTTAACCATTATCTTGTATTTTGGCTATTAAAAAAATAGCAGATCTACAAGCTCATAGCTAGCTGCTATTTTTGAAAAATCGTGAATATTATATATTATATATACTTTGAATATATATTTTTCTTAAAGCAAACTTTAAAAAATAAATCTTTGCTTCAGGGGGGTCCCTGGAACAACATATTTTGAGATGGGGGTCCGCGCCCAAATACATATCATCTTGAGGGCCCTTGACATGAAAACGTTTAAGAACCACTGATATTATAGCAACACAATTTTTTCAAAAATCTTTTAGGATTTAGAAGATATTCCCCAGAAGCAAAGATTTGAGTTATAAAGGTTCGCTTTAAAAATATATGTATTCAAAGATTTGCACACATTTTTCATGATTAAAAAAAAAATAAACAGATCTACAAGCAGATCTTAGCGCGGCACTTGGTACTGCGTTATGAGCTTGTATATCTGCTAATTTTGAATAGCCAAAGTATAAGATAATGGTTAAAGTGGTTCAAATCAAAATGACTTTCCCTGTCTTAATGGGTTAATATCGCTCAGCCAGATACGGTATGACTTTGGCGGGCAGACAAGAGACATCACTCTGGTTGCCGCTTGTGTTGTGAGACGTACGTGTACGTTGGTCTCATCTAAACATCCAAGCCATGAAAACCCATCAATCATCCATGAGTGATTAGGTCACGGGACAGACAGCTCATATTTTGTGAAAGGTTAGACTTAGAACATTGGCCAGGTTTTATTTTTATATTGTAAAATCTGATGTACCCTGAAAAGACCACTTGGTCCAATTTCATATAAATGGTCCTCACTAGGGCCAGTGCCAGGGCACTTTCTCAATGCTGCTCTCAGGGCAGTTTATCAATGCTGCTCTCAGGGCAGCTTATAGCCTTCTACAGGTATATAGATGCAACAACGTTAATTTGCTGCTCTGAGGGCAGTTTCTCAATGCTGGTCTCAGGGCAGCTTATAGCCTTCTACAGGTATATAGATGCAACAACGTTAATTTGCTGCTCTCAGGGCAGTTTCTCAATGCTGCTCTCAGGGCAGCTTTAATGATATACAACAACATTAATTTGCTGTTCTGAGGGCAGTTTCTCAATGCTGCTCTCAGGGCAGCTTAAATGATATACATATAGGGCATAGCAGTGGCGGCCATTTTCTGGTTCCACTTCAAAATAGTCAATGCATTTTTTCCCATTGACATTTCAAAAAATATTTATATCAATTATATTAAGCCTAGGTGAAAAAACTTTTTGAAACGGAAAAACAAAGGGTATTTATTAAATATAGTATATCATATAATTAAATATAAAATAAAATAAAATCACAGAAAAAAAATGGTTTTATGGTCATGATTCACCAGGACCCTGGATGGCTTGATTCTAGGCTTAAATGAATTGATATAAATATTTTTGGAAATGTCAATGGGAAAAATCCATTGACTATTTTGAAGTGGAACCAGAAAATGTCCGCCACTGCTATGCCCTATAACACATTAATTTTCTGCTCTCAGGGCAGTTTCTCAATGCTGCTCTCAGGGCAGCTTATAGCCTTTTACAGGTATATGTATGCAACAATGTTAATTTGCTGCTCTCAGGGCACTTTCTCAATGCTACTCTCAGGGCAGCTTAAATGATATACAACAAAATGAATGTGCTGTTCTCAGGGCAGTTTCTCAATGCTGGTCTCAGGGCAGCTTTTAGCCTTCTACAGGTATATAAACGCAACAATGTTAACTAGCTGCTGTCAGGGCACCGATCTGGCACAGCGCTCAGGTCCTGGACCTGGTGAGACGAAGGAGGAGCCCGGCCAGGAGCAACCCACAGAGCATAGTCCCTCCACGTGCCAGAGCCTCCCCGAGTCCCGGCAGAGTACTTCCGGAGAAGCGGACTGAGTGGCCCTGTCTTTCCCTATAGGACTGACCGTGTGTAGCTACTGGGGACGTAAGTCGGGGCTTGATCAACCCTGGCTGGGTCACCTGGGCGAGGGTGTATGTTGTATGTTGCGAGACCGAAACACCCGATGACCCCAGGCTACAACACTGATGATAGGTCCCAACAACATTAATTTGATGCTCTGAGGGCAGTTTCTCAATGCTGGTCTAAGGGCAGCTAAAGGTGTGTATTGGTCAACAGAACCCCACACAACTTCCCCCCCCCCCCCCCCACACACACACACACACACACACACACACACACACACACACACACACACACACACACACACACACACACACACACACACACACACACACACTCACTGGAGCCTGGGGGAAGCACCCCACACCCATCACTCCCGCCCCCATACCCCTCCATCCCCTTACTACCATCAGCTATTCAAGCAGGTGTTTAACTGATGACTAATTAGGAGAATGATAACAGGTGCTTCCGATCTGATCAACCGGAGGAAGTCTACAACACAAAGACAGAGATACCAAGTGAAACTGAAACTTTGGCTTTAAAGTGAGCCCACATTGTTTCTTCAGGAACAATATTTCTAGTTATTATTATGATTGTAATATACTGGTGACTCTAAATAACCACACTTGGGTGAGCTTTCAAACATAGGTCTTTACTGGCAGACTTCACAGGTTAAACTGACCCAGGCAGCGCACTTCAAAGGCCTTTAACAGGTGCAGGGGATATTGGTAATCAGCACAGGTTAAATAATGTTCCTAATCAGTAGCTGTTCTTTCACCTAAAGACACTCTATTTCAATGATTGATGATGCATTATATCTGTGTGTATCACTCTTCTGGACATTTCTCTCTCTGCTACCAGACTTCGGTTGTGGTTGTAGGTTCCTCTGACCTCTCAGTATTCACAGGAGCACAGAGAGCCCTGCAGGAGCAGACGTGACACAGACCCTGCATCCAGGCAGAAAGAAAAGGCCACACTTCATCACTCACAAAAAGCTTCAATGCCCAAGAGGAGCCTGGCAAACTTTTAGAAGAACGGCCCCCACCCCCTCCACCCCGCTGTTTGTGTCATCGCCTCACATATATTGCGACTCTCAGTTTTGTGTGTGCGTGTGTGCGTGCGTGTGCGTGTGTGTGTGTGTGTGTGTGTGTGTGTGTGTGTGTGTGTGTGTGTGTAGGTGCTAGCATGGGTCACTGCCGTGGTCAGAAGCACCCAACCATGCATACACACATGCACACTTACAGACACAGAAGCAAACACACACACACACACGTGCACACATGGACAAACAAGCGCCCATGCTTGTACATGCACACAAGCAGTAAGCTTGGTACATGCAGGCGCATATGAACACACACACACACACGCACACACCTCATTTTAAATGCAGTCTCCACACACACACGCACACACACACACGTGCACACACAGAACTCGATGGGTGGAACAGAGGGGACAGATTGTCATTGAGTTGCCCACGTTTCAGAGCAGCTCAGAGCCATTTTCTAGCACTGAACCCAGGAGCTTACAGTGCTATGTGGGGTCTACAGAGGACTAGAGGGCTCCATTTTATTATAGATTTTTTTATACCAATTCATATTATTTCAAAGACCTTGGATTAACTGGCCGTGGACTGCTTGCGGTACCCATAAAAAGTAGAAAGGGGCGCTCCGCAGAGTGCATATCTTGGCGTTTCTACTTTCGCATGTTGCCGACTTGGTTGTTGGATGTTGCGTTCATGATATATAGCATTTAAGAAATAGGCCCCTCCATAAATTGTGGAAGCCAATTACGGGCAAACGGTAACTCATTTGGCAATTGGTTTGTGTGTGTAACAAATATATATAATTATAATATTATTAATATTATTAGTATTCATAATAATAACTATTATTCAAGGATTGGATTGTAGGTATGATACTATGTATGTTCATCACATGACTCCATAGATAATGTGCAGCGATTTGTGTGAGTTTTGGACAAAATCTGCAGGAGTAGTAGCTAGTTTGAAGAAAATAAATGGTGGAAAACCTATTTACAGTAGTGTTAATTGCATGATCTACGGCTACAGAGGTATAGCCCAAAACATAACGTGGGCTGGTATAGCGCCACCATGTGGCTGATTTGAACATGTTGGGGTGGAATGTCTTCCTTGGCCTACTGGCAGCCTGCATTAAAAATGTTGCACTGATAGGTCGAGGACTTTCCGAGAATAGCTGAGCAATCACACAACGGACAGCAGCGGGGAAAAAAGTAATTCCTGGCCTTTGGCCTATAGCTAGCGGAGATAAAAATCCCACATAAGAATAAATAACTACTGCAAAAATGTCAATCATACAAGTATACTTTCAGAATGCATTAATTGGTTGGAACGTTCGCTGCCAGTCACACAATTATTTTCCAGTTTCCTCCATTACACGTGGGATTAAGGAGATGGAGATGTACTTTTTAATTGAGTTGAGCTGTGCTGTGCTGTGCTAGAGATAAGGGTTATACTGTATGTCATCCAACAGGGACTGGGGGGGGGGGGGAGGGGGGGTCTGTGCGCACTGACGTCTCACTGGCCCCAAAGGCCACAAACAACTTTTCTACAGAGAAAGAGAGAGAGAGAGAGAGAAAGGAGAGAGAGAAACACACACACACACACACACACACACACACACACACACACACACACACACACACACCACACACACACACACACACACACACACACACACACACACACACGCGCGTGCGGTCTAAAGTAACTAAGTACATGTACTCAAGCCTACAATTTTGAGGTATTTGTACTTTACTTTAGTATTTCCAATTTGCAGTAACTTTTACTCCACTACATCCCAGATAGGCTACATCTCAGAGGCAAATATTGTACTTTTACTCCACTACAATTATTTGAAAACTTTAGTTACTAGTTACTTCGTCAACTAGTACAACGACGCGACGCATTGTGAGCTTGTAGATCTGCTATTTTCAAAACATTTTTATACATTTGAAAACTTGAAATGGGACATTCTGCATAATGAGTACATTTACTTTTGGTACTTTAATGTTTAACAATGATTTAACTCTCGAGAGCGTAAAATGAAACCAAATGGACCCGTACGGGTCCATTTGGTTTCATTTTATGCTTTCAAGAGTGAAAGATCTAATAAGGGTCCATTTGGTTACCAACTCTCCATCATTTGGCTGGAAACACCCTGGAACCCCCTCAAGGACCCACGTGGGTCCTGGGACCCACATGTAACAGTTGAGAACCAGTGTTCTACTAACAGACTATAGGCCATCTTGTGAGGAGGCAAGTCCTGGCTGTACAGAGAAGGAAGTACATATACAGTACATGAGTGATAATGTGTAAAGAGTGTGTGGTGGGGGGGGACACACGATGATGAATAAATAAATAAATACATAATTTGACATTTAAGTAATCCTAATCATCGTGCGTCTCCGGGGCGAGGCACGGAGATAACGATGCCTTGTCAAGGAACGGGGGAACGTTCCGGTCTCCTCATCAAGCATGTGCCAACTAAAAACATCCCACCGCGCTCTACCCGCTGCCGCACACATGCCTCACTCAAACAAGAGAGAGAGAGATGAGAGAGAGGAGAGAGAGGAGAGAGGGAGAGATAGAGAGAGAGAGAGAGAGATGAGAGAGAGAGAGAAGAGTGAGAGAGAGAGAGAGAGAGAGAGAGAGAGAGAGAGAGAGAGAGAGATGAGAGACGAGAGACGAGAGAAATAACGACAGAGAACAAGACATGAGGAAGGAGGAAGAGGAGAAAGAGACAAAGTAAGAGGTTGGAAGAACAACAGAGGAGTGTGTGTGTGTGTGTGTGTGTGTCGCGCGCGTGCGTGCGTGCGTGTGTGTGTGTGTGCGCGAGAGCTGCAAAGGGCATGCAGTTCTTTTTTTTGGGGTGGGGTTTGAAGTTATAATAATCCCTTTCAAAAACCCTTTTAGGATAATACCATTGTGCCACTAAAACGATCTATTTCAGCATGCGTGGAACGACTTGGAATACATGCATTTTAGAGTAGGCATATACCAATTTGCCTCCATTACACAACGATTATTTCCGGGCGTTGTGCGATTCTTAACCCATTGACTGCCTGATGTTAAAACATCGTTTTGTATCCCCTTGCCAGCGTTTATTAGCCCACCTTAAATAGAAGATCTTTGAAGCGCTGTGGAAGCCACACGTTGTGTACAAAAATGTAAAAAGAAAAAGTGTCCGTGGGTTGGGGAGGGATCCGTGTGTCCACTGGAACAATAACATTTCTACCTGCGAGCAGCCATTTGGAGCACAGCCTAGGAAGGGATCATTCCTAGGCTGTGTTAGAGCGCCCTCTTGTGGAATTTGAAAAAAAAGGTAATAGAAGTTAGAACGCATATCTGCGTCCTTGGCGGGTAATGTGTTAAGGAATCCAAGAAGAACCTGGTGACCAGATGCTGAGTAGACGGTCTGACAGAGTGGATATGCAACCTTCCATAAACAATACTGCTGTTACCGCTGTCCTACCCACACCACACAGCCAGGGGCCTACAGTATGTCCAACCCATACACAACAAAGTAGGGCGGCAGTGGCTCAGGAGGTAGAGTGGCCATCTTGGAATCAGAAGGAAGGTTCCCGGTTCGATTCCCGGTTCCATCCCAGGCTCCTCTTATGGCTGCGCATCAAAACGTCCTTGAGCAAGACACTTAACCCTTAAATGCTCCGGAGGATGATGAGCAGGCCTTGCATTGGTGTGAGAATGTGAAACACATTGTAAAGCGCTTTCAATAAAGGCACTCAGTGAATGTGGGCGATAGGTCAGTCTTCTCCTCGAGGCGGTGGCCCTCTTCGGCTCCCACAGTATAGCTGGCGTCAGACAAGCATGCTTCAGACAGCACTCCTTGGCAGTGGTGTACTCAGATATTTCACTTGAGTAAAGTAGCAATACCACAATATAAAAATACTCTGTTACAAGTAAAAGGCCTGTGTTCAAAATGTTACTCGAGTAAAAGTACAAAAGTATTGGCATAGAAAAATACTGGAAATATACAAGTAAAAGTACTAAAATGTTTGAAAATAGCAGATCTACAAGCTCACGACGCGTCGCATCGCGACGCGTCGTGAGCTTGTAGATCGGCTATTGTATCTGTAAAGTAACTAAAGTTTTCAAATAATTGTAGTGGAGTAAAAGTACAATATTTGCCTCTGAGATGTAGTGGAGTAGAAGAAAAAATATTTAAAGTTGGAAATACTCCAGTAAAGTAAAAAAATAAAATCGAAATTGTACTTGATTGATTGATTGATTGAAACC
>NC_137609.1:43302263-43402462 GCF_963280865.1 Gymnoscopelus braueri | reverse complement strand
CAGATCTACAAGCTCAGCGTGTCGCGATGCGACGCGTTGTGAGCTTGTAGAGTAGCTATTTTCAAATAGCCTATGTATAAAATAAAGTGGTTAATGTATGCTTTATAATATCATAATTTATATCTGAAAAGTAACTAGTAACTAAAGTTTTCAAATAATTGTAGTGGAGTAAAAGTACAATATTTGCCTCTGAGATGTAATGGAGTAGAAGTAAAACTATTGGAAATTAGAAATACTCAAGTAAAGTACAAATACCTCAATTTTTTACTTAAGTAAATGTACTTAGTTACTTTACACCACTGCAAATAAACAAATAAATACCCCACTATTCATAGTAACTCTGTTTGGTGGCTGGTTTTCATTCACGTCGAGTTCCTTCTGCGGCAAAGTTGCTCACTGCGACAGTTCAGTGTGCCACGTGGCACTTTAGCTTAATATGCTGATTGTACTGTGAACCATTGAAGGTGCACTTACTTAGTTCCTCACTGCCGTATCAGCTCTTAAGTTAGCAGCCCTATAGGGGCTGATATAGTTTATTACAATCTTTCACTTCATCACTATACCCTCCCCTGGGGCAAATTAAAGGCTGGGTAATGTGTCCCAAATATATAATATTCATAAAATCTACACGAGAAGATAAAAATACATAATGTAGACTTGGCTGGCTGGTTTCTTTTGGACAGGTGCGCGCACACATGTACAAACACACATCATAACACATCACACGTCAAAACCAAGGCAGCATGACAGAGGATAGAAGTTCTGACTGCCTGGTTAGTGGTTACTGTACTTTGTGACAATCCGGCTGCTTTTTATAGCAATATATTTTAAAAAAAAAAGATCTGGTGAATACATTCCAGAAACTTCCAAAGCGGATCATGCCTACTGTGAATTCAGAAAGTCCCTTTCATTACTGTTCTATTGTCTATCTTCCCCCTCGCCCTTTCTCTCTCCTCTCTCCTCCTCTCAGTCAAGAGAGGAAATGAGAGATATACCTCCTCCTCCTTTTCCCTTTTCTCTTCCCCTGCTCTCTCCGTTTTGTCTGAAATATCCCTCCACCTCCTCCACCGGATCCTGACGCCCTCCCTCCCTCTCTCTCTCTCTCTTCACGGTGGCGTCTATAAGCAGATTATCAGTCTCAGAGAGCTCCTCCATGAGGTGTAAACCTAGCACAGCTTTTAATAGACTGCATTTGCCCGGGAACGACGCAAGCAGCACAGGCTTGCACATTTGATTCACACACGCAAATAACACCGTACTACAGTACATGTACACATTGTTCCCTGTGTTACTGTGGACAGGACACTGTCAGTCACACACACACGTTTTTTTTTGTTTGTTGCTGCATCCATGACAGACATGCCAGCGAACAGCCTTTACTACCCACGTGCGCACGCGCACACACACGCGCACACACACACACACACACACACACACACACACACACACACACACACACACACACACACACACACACACACACACACACACACACACACACACACACAACTTTGAGGATTTGATGGGCCACTCAAGCATACCAATCTAAGCATCCGATTCGTTTTGCGATGGCAGAATATTCTTATGAATTTGGGCTCCAAACGATATTAGCATTGAAATGCTTATAAGCTGCTTATAAAAGGAGAATGCCGCCGAATTTCAGACGTGAGAATTAACAGGTTTGTTCACAGTCATGGCCATGTGCGCTGATAAAGCTGAATTATGTTTTAATGAATGTTCACCTATACTTTTTTTCAGATGGACAGGTGTTTGTCTGGGGCCCTAATTGGCGGCGTTGCACCAGTTGTTCAACTCTGTGGAGAACAAATTGAAAAACAGTGACAGCCGTTGCTGCTTTTGAGCAGACTGCTTTTTTGTATTTTTTGTTTTGTTTGGTAACTACGACAGTAGCCATCACCATAAGAACAGCGAAGTGCCTCATCAACACACTTCACTGATTAAGTGATGGATCTTGTGTGTCTGTGTGCGTGTACATATTTGTAGATTGCTGTAAACCCGCTATGATATTCAGAGAGCCTCTTCGGTGGAGAAGTTGATGATTGGCTGAACTAAGCCCGTTTGATTGGGCTGCCAATTCCAGCAACAAAATCAGAGTGAGAGTTGGTTCATCTATTTTCTCTGTGACAGAAAAAATAATCTGATGAAAGTATTGGTCCAACACCCACAGCCTGCTGCTCAGCATTACTTAAAAAATTGTATTCCTGGCTGTTTCCATTTCCTTGCTGACGCCTTGCTTTTGCCCCCAGAGCAAAGGCTGCTTCCTTTGCACCAACGTCTTGATGATGTAAAACATGTTTATATCTTTAAGCTTCATTACATGCTATTACATCAACTCCCACTTTTAAACACATCCCTGTATATATAATATATAATATATATATATAATTTAATTATTAATTATATTTGTTCACCTCTTTGCTAATGAGTATGTTGTTGCCATCAATGTAATTCCCTTTAGGGTGTCACTTTGTTGTGACGAACGCTAAGAGTGTGACTTTGACGTTATTACGGTGTTCCCTTGGGTATATTCCCTTTAGCTAACAGCTTATGAGTGGAGTTAAAAGACCCATACAGACCCATTGAGATCCATACACGCCATTCAGTAGATTTACCATGCACACAGTTATACTATGGAGGTTGGTTGGCTAAGCCATGCAGGCTCACACTCATGATTTTGGGGCGGGGGGGGGGGGGCATTTGCGGTTCGAGAACTGATTTAACCCCTTCAATCCGGGAACGTATCTACAAATGTCTTCTAAATCCTAACAGGTTTCTGAAAAACCTATGTTTCTGAATCAGCGGGGCTCAAACCTTTTCATGTCAAGGCCCCCGAAAATGATATGTATTTAGCCCGCCGACCCCCATATCAAAACATTTAGTTCCAGGGGACCCCCAGAAGCAAAGATTTGAGTTACAAATGTTTGCTTTAAAAAACGCACATATTTTCACGATTTTTCAAAAACAATTGCAGATCTACAAGCTCATAGCGCTGCACTCGGTGCCGCGCTATGAGCTTGTAGATCTGCAATTTTTTTGAATAGCCCAAAGTATTAAATAATGGTTATAGCTAAAATCTAAAATGAGTTGAATGAGTTAATTGCCCAGATTGACTCTTAGTGTGAGAGGTTCAAATATCCATCAGGGGCGCCTTGACAATTATAAAAGATGTTTGATATTTATCTGGATGATTACGTCACTACTGTGAGAGTGGGACGGACGCACGTCCAAAACAGACAAGTCCACAAGGAGACAGACAGGAAATGGATGAGAGGACTTTTTACATGGCGACCGGCAGTGGTGTAAAGTAACTAAGTACATTTACTCAAGTACTGTACTTAAGTACAATATTGAGGTATTTTTACTTTACCGGAGTATTTCCAATTGTCTATACTTTTACTTCTAATCCACTACATCTCGGAGGCAATTATTTGAAAACTTTAGTTACTAGTTACTTTTCAGACATAAATTATGATATTATAAAACATACATTAACCACTTTAGCCCTATTTTATACCTATAGGCTATTTGAAAATAGCCGATCTACAAGTTCACAACGCGTCGCATCGCGACGCGTTGTGAGCTTGTAGATCGGCTATTTTCAAACATTTTAGTACTTTTACTTTTGGTACTTTAAGTACATTTTGATACCAATACTTTTGTACTTTTACTCAAGTAAATTTTTAATCCCGGGCTTTTACTTGTAAACAGAGTACTTCTACATTGCAGTATTGATACTTTTACTTACGTAAAACAGTTGAGTACTTTTTCCACCACTGGCGACCGGTCGAAACAATCCGACATCCCCAGACATCGCAACGATTCCCCCCTACCTCGTTCTCCACAAACGGGGGCTGACAAAAGGGGGCGGGTATTGGCTCAGGAGGTAGAGCGGTGGTCTTGGAAGGGGATTGGTTCCATCAGGCTCGATTCCCGGCTCCTCCATGTGGCTGCATGGAGAACCTGGCATTGAGCAAGACACTGAACCCCTAACTGCCCCCGACGAGCAGGTTGATGCCTCGCATGGTTTCCTCCGCCATCGGTGTGTGTGTGTGTGTGTGTGTGTGTGTGTGTGTGTGTGTGTGTGTGTGTGTGTGTGTGTGAGAGCTCTGTGTTTTTGCTTGAATCCATAAAGTTATAATATTTGATCGGCCGGATGTGCGAGCAGCCTCACACGTTTGAATTTCATTCACAAATAATTATTTTCTCCTGGGATTATTTTTTTGCTAGACTTTTAAAGTGCAACTATAACTTTGCCAAAAGTGCAACAACACTGTGTGCTGGATTACCTAACTCAGGTCTACCTAACTCGAGTTTCAAGTCTCTGAAAGTTTATTTTCATATCGTACCGAAATGAATAGAATGGAATGGCTTCCTTGAAGACCAAATAATGTATGCTATGCTTTGGAAAATGGTCTGCAGTCAGTGAAGTCAAGTGTAGGTTAGTCATAGTCAATGGGCTAGACATGCCAAACTAGTATTGTGGTCCTTTAAATTGAAGCTGTGAATCTGAAAGAAAGAAAGAAAGAAAGAACAGGGAAAAGGAAGAGAGATTCAAATAAGGAATCTCATTAATGTGGTTGCAGTCTAAAAGCGGACTCTGACCTTTCCAGCTCAAACATGTATTTTGCCGGCTAACATTCCATGCCAATTAAACTTCAGGCACAGCCCTGTCCTTGCCTCTCCTTTCTTCAGCTTTTCCCCCCACATACTCCGATCTCTCTTTACCTCGTCAAATATTCTCCTCTCCACTCTCTTCTTTCAATTCCCTGCTTTGACCATCTGACCCGTTCTCCGCGCTGTCGGAGGTGTGAGGCGAGGCGAGTGGCTCTCCCTCCGCGGTGGCGGGGAACCTTTTCAAAGTAATCAGACGTCTAGCAATAACACTGAGCTCACTTCTAAGCCTCCGCCGTTTGTTTTCCAGCCAGCGTTAATTATGTAACCCAATTACACCATCACGGAGCTGACGCAGGGAAAGCTAAATTAAAAGTGATTGTCTTCATTACTGTCGCCTGAACGCGGTTTCATTCATGGAGCCCTATTTAAAGCTACCCCCGCCTGGCCGTTAAGACCGCTCATTACATGTTTTATGTCCCATTTCACGACTTATTCTTGGCTCGCTTGATGTCATTGCAATGCAGGGAGAAGGGGGTTTGCCACCGCATAGGTGGTGCGTTCATTCGACACAAATTGCATTTCCTCATCTCCATAGAGATGCATATAGATGGATGTTTACGCTTGTGAACACCCGGTGAACCGCGGGCCTTCCAGGCTTACGTTCACATTCATAGGCTTGCTTGCACTGTGAGGACAGACCGTTATCGACGAGAGGCAAACAGGGTCACATTGAGAGGGATTTCGTTTCCAGTGTGGTAGCAGGACGGTTGATTAACTTTTTTACCCTGTTCACTTTTGAAGCAGGAGAGGGTTGGATCATGATCTGCATACATATCTCCATATCTGCACACCTGTAGCCTGGGTTCTGACTGTTCCCCGGCCAAAATGACAGACATGAAACGCCTTCTAAATATGCAGTGTCACCTATGCACAGCTCAACACTTGTAACATTCCGTGACTATATGAAGTAGTACAGTAAGTGAATAATATAGTCCAGTGTTTCTCAAATGGGGGTAAATGTACCCTAAACGTACTATAGGGGGTACATGAGAGAAAGTGGAAAATGTAAACATTTGTTTTACCGTCACATTTAAATGGTAAAATAAACACAATTTTAAAAAGTGGTCAAATAAATACCATTGAATGACGGAACATTAACAAACTGCATGAACATGTTGACCTGTAAAGTGTTAAATCAAATTAAACCTAAAACCTGACCAGCACAACTGTTACTGAATAGAAAGCAAGCCATTATGCAGTTTTATTTTTGAACATATTTACATCAAAACCAGACTTTTGATTGTCAAGATTTCCTACGCAAAATGTTGTAGTCGGGTAAAGGAGGTACTGACTTGGCTTTAGAAACCATTAAACCAAGAAGGAAAGGAGGTGCGGTACGGAAGCCAAACACGTTTGAGAAGCAGTGATATAGTCAATGGGCCTGCATGCCTCAAAGACTGGTGATAATGGAGCTGTGATCAGATAGCAGAGGGGGTTCATGTGCAATTGTGTCTGGAGTTAATCAAATGGAATTCTTCCATCTCTGCCATTTCATTCAAGTGACAAGCAGGGAAACTGGGTCAGATGATGGAAAAAGTAAAAATTGCGATCCAGTCCCTCGGGACTTGGCATCAAAAAAGAGGTGTTAGCTCGTAAGCCTTTCGCTTTATGCCTATCACACATCAGCCTGCCTCGCGACCAGTGGTGGGAAAAGTACTCAAATGTTTTACTGAAGTAAAAGTACCAATACTGAAAGATAGAAATACTCTGTTACAAGTAAAAGTCCAGAATTCAAAATTTACTTGAGTAAAAGGACAAAAGTATTGGCATCAAAATATACTTAAAGTACCAAAAGTAAAAGTACTAAAATGTTTGAAAATAGCAGATCTACAAGCTTACAACGCGTCGCGATGTGACGCGTTGTGAGCTTGTAGATCGGCTATTTTCAATTAGCCTAGGTATAAAGTAAGGCGATTTAGTAACAAGTTGTTACTAAATTGTCAAAGATGTCACGTTGCGACTATTTCCGCTATTTGTCGCTATACGTGGTTAAGAAAACTTGCTTACTTTCTTACCTGCTTTACTTGTTTCCTTGATCACTCACTTGTCTGTCGCTTACGTACTTTGCGACGTAAATGCTTGTTTCGCCTATACTCTGGTACTACTTTTGGCGTTCCCTTCCCCCTGCTGACGACGTCAAGGCGTTCTAAGGACGTCTTTGACGCTCGGTGGGTTGGCAGTGAACACATTTTTTTAAGCAGCTCAATTCGACATCATCTCCGCAGCATGACTTTGGATAAATGCCTCTGCTTGATCAAGGGCTCCAGCTCCCCGAGGAGACAATGGAGCGAGAGAGAGAGAGACAGAGAGAGAGAGAGAGACAGAGAGAGAGAGAGAGAGAGAGAGACACAGACAGACAGACAGACAGACAGACAGACAGACAGACAGACAGACAGACAGACAGACAGACAGACAGACAGAGAGAGAGAGAGAGAGAGAGAGAGACGGGAAGGTGGTGGGGAGTAGGGCTGTCACAATCATGACATTTTACTTGACAATTAATTGTCATTCCAATAATTGCAAAAGTGCAAAAATGCAAAAGTGGAAAAATGGAGTTAGCTGGTTTCTGCCCGACAACAACTATATTCAAATATTTGTTCATGAATCTTCGAAAAATAGCAGATTAAGAATTTAATTGTGTTTTTGGCATTGTATATGGGAACATTTGAGTATAAATTACATTTATGTTTGCCTCTTAGACTTCTGCTAGCGCAGATATGACAAATAACTTAAATGTATAAATAAATACATTTTCAAAATGTTGTTAAAATAGAGGAAATAGCCGACCTCCATCTCCCAACGTGTCGCATTGTGAGCTTGTACGTGGCCTATTTCTGCCATTTCTGGAAAATGTCAACGCGGGAACGATTAAACGATTATGCAATAATTGTTATAGGCCTGGTGGGGAGAAGCCAAGGGTACACAGGGGAGATCAGTGGATTAGGAGGAGGAGGACAGTGCAAGAGGAGAAGTGGTGGACAATGAGACAAAAATGCTTTCGGTGCAGTTAGGCTCACACATTCTATTCATTTCTTTATAAACCACCCTGAAAATAATGCCTTGCTTGGTTCCACTCTGTTGTCTCTGATGAGTGCCCAACGTGAGGCCTTTTTTTTTTAACCCATTTAGACCTCGAAAGCAAACGTGTTGCTATATCAGTGGTGTTCCAACGTTTTCATGTCAAGGACCCCCACAATTATATGTATTTGGCCGCGGACGTCCGTCTCAAAATGTTTTGTAAAAGGGACCCCCCAAGAAGCAAAGATTTGAGTCAAAAATGTTCCCTTTAAAATATATATATCTCTGCTGTCGGGCAGAAACCAGCTAACTCCAAAATGTTCATTTTTAGGAGTTAGGAGGTTTTGTTCATCATTGATAAGAACAGCTGAATGGATCTCCAAGCTCACAATGAGGTTGGAGGTCAAAAGGGGGCGGAGCCTGGAGTCAGCAAAACCAGCTAACTCCACCCCCCTTTGGTGGAGTTAGCTGGTTTAGCAGAACGTTTGAGGATCCAATGGAGTTAGCTGGTTTTGTCAGAAGCGCTTTTTAATGCTTTTCATTGGTTCAATATTTTTTTAATCAACACACAGACGTAAAGGGTGTTCAATAGCACTGATTTATGGGGGGGGGAATGCAAAAGCGTCAAAATTGAGTTCTGCCGGACAGCAACGATTATATTCAAATATTTGTTCAAGATTTTTCAAAAAATAGCAGATCTACAAGCTCATAGCGCGGCACTCGGTGCCGCGCTATGAGCTTGTAGATCTGCTATTTTTGAATAGCCAAAATATGGATAAAGTGTTTATCCTTGTCCGGTTTGAAAAAAAGAGAGGAGAGGAGAGCCTGCATGACAGCTGAGCACACCATACAATGATCTCCTTGCTGCATCACTGTTACCGTACATCCATCATCTATCATCTGCTTGCTCTTACACTCAACGTTGTTGATGTCTATGATGTTCTGTACTACAGCAGTTTGGTCAACGAGAGCCGTTTTCAAAAATGTGCTTTATAAATACATTATAAGGCTGCTCTTGCTGATGCCTTCAAAATGGTACTCTTTCTCCTCAATTGTGGTGCACCCCACTTATTTTAAAGTCTGGACCTCTCCTCCACACTTCCTGCTCTCCCTCCGTTTCTCTGCCATCTCTCACTCCTCCATAGTTTAAGACTTTCAACAAGTCTGTTTTTTTTTGTAATACTAGATGTGAACCAACACTGCCCCCTACAGGCAGATAGAGAAGGGGTTTGGGTAGGCCTGGATAAGTTCCGTTTGTAGTAAACAGTGGTGGAAAAAGTACTCAGATTCTTTACTTAAGTAAAAGTACCAATACTGCAATATAGAAATACTTTGTTACAAGTATCAAAATGTACTTAAAGTACCAAAAGTAAAAGTACTAAAATGTTTGAAAATAGCAGATCTACAAGCTCATGACGCGTTGTGAGCTTGTAGATCAGCTATTTTCAAAATAGAGCTTAAGTGGTTAATGTATGTTCCATAATATAATAATTTATATCTGAAAAGTAACAAGTACTGTTACTAAAGTTGTCAAATAATTGTAGTGGATAAAAGTACAATATTTGCCTCTGAGATGTAGTGGAGTAGAAGTAAAAGTACTGACAATTGGAAATGCTCCAGTAAAGTAAAAATTCCTCAAAAGTGTACTTAAGTACAGTACTTGAGTAAATGTACTTAGTTACTTTACACCACTGGTAGAAAAACATTTCTTGAGGACAGTCCAATACAACCTCTCGTTGACTTTGAATAGTATCAAACACTCGTTGGAAAATATCCAAGACTAAACCTTGTGTGCATGGTACATAGTCAACTTTTTGAATAATAGTATTTAGAAGTACAATTGCAAAAGTGCTTCCAGAACCACGTACAAACTGCAAGGTCAGAGTAAGTGTCATGAACATTTTGTCAAAGAAAAAGTGAACAAGGAATGAACACGCTTTGACAACAAGCATTGGGTCTAGGACACCACTAGGATAACAAGTAACAGCAACATGCTGTGTGTATTTAACTTCTATCATGCACCAATTTGAAAAAGCATACAGTACAATTATAAGTGTTTTTGAGTGTCTAGAAAAGGGATGTGTAAGTCTGATGTATATAATTATTGTAAATGTTTATAATGCAACAAGAAGTGTTTACAGCATATTTGGTATTTTTGGAAAGGCAGCTAAATTGCACTCCATTGCTTGGTGCTCTCATCTTAAAGAGAATGGTCTGCTCTGAATAATGAACCCAGCAGAGTGACTGGGGAATATTTTAATTTGCGTCATTAATCTCATGTTAAGCATGAATATGAAAAGTTGTTATTTGCCTACTTGTTACAACTACTGGCAAAAGTATAGCTTTCATTTTTTGGGATTCCCTTCCATGCACTAAACTCAGTTGTAAATGATGTAAATTCATGTAATATTCAGTATATGAGGACAGCACAGAGAAAAAGGACAACATATTCCATTAAATGTGACACTTTCACATCCCTGACTCTTCATGCATCACTGCAATACGATGAATTCTGTCATTTGGGTTCTGTATTTAGATCTCTAAATACTACTCACATTAATCTAAGCAAAAGTAAGTAAAGATATATAGTAATGTTTTACGATACTGCAGCGGGATCACACACATCAGCAATTCCATCGCTACAGCCCCCTCTACACGCACGCACACGCACACACACACACACGCACACACGCCAGATTCTTTGCGCTGAACCTCAATCACCTCGACTCATTGATATTCATCATTCAGTGTGGATGGAGAGCCATTACGCAGCCCACTCCCAGGCTGCTCTTCACAGTCTCACACCATCCGACAGCGATGTCCCGCAGGCCCTCGCACCCTCAGCAGGGCCGCCATTAGCATGGGCTCGCTCCAGCGTAACCCGCCTTGGTCACAGTAGGGGGGCAGCATTGGCCATGTCGCAGTAAGCATGCATTAAGGCCCCCCCTCTGTACACCCCCGCTCATAAACAGTTTCAACGCACGCACCCCGAACCCACAGCGATCACACACACACACACACACACACACACACACACACACACACACACACACACACACACACACACACACACACACACACACACACACACACACACACACACACACACACGTCGCACCTGGATTAGAACATTGCACGTGTGAATCTGCGTGCCTGTTGCATGAAGATGATATCCAAAGCACCCTCCCTCTCATGAAACGCAGTGTGTGTGGACATAAATGAAAGTCCTTTATAAGTTTGCAGCGTTCTCTGTTTAACAGTGCTCGTGCGCAGTTTGCCCATTCATCCCATAGCTTGGGGCGCTATAACCATGGCGACGGCTGTAAACATGGCGACGATAGCTCCCATAGCCCAAACTCCAGAGTCTCCCGTGTTGACATAAAAGTGCTAATTAACAGCTGACATTTTGAGAAAGTTAAAAACGGGCATAGTCATTTGGTGCACATGCTAATGAACAATGTTCCGTATGCAAATTCAGATCAATTGGTCCAGCCATTGAGGAGAACCAGGCAGGACAGATCCTGTCCACAGAGGTTTCCTTAATTATATGTAGGATTACTTCGATTGATCCAAGCCGAACAAAATCGATTGACTGATCATTAAAATAAACATGCTCCGAAAATGCTAGCGGCCCACCAACTGACCACTTAACACGGTGGCCGGTTCGGCTGCCATGTTAGGCGCTCAGATGTGTGGGCCGCAAATGCTCTCAAGATTTTCAAGTGAGCCCTCATCCAGAAAAGGTTGGTAACCGCTGTTCTACAGTAAAAGTGAGGAATTCACTTGACACTCTAATCCACAGCAACAAGGGAGCAAGCAGCCGCTCAATGTCATTGTCAACAAGACTAATACCCACATTGTTCTCTGTCATTTTGACTCGGGTAACGCTTTTGGCAGGATTCTGTGGCCTTTCTGCTGCAGGACTGAATCCAGCACAAATTAATTTGCATGCCAGCTGTTGACGAGACGTTAAGGAGTGGAGTGAATATTATGCCATTTGATGTACAACCGCAGAATCAGTTGTATATCATTGCATAGGGCAGAACCTTTCTACTATTCTATTTAGAAAGATAATAATAGAATAATTGAAAAATTCCATTGACCGGATCTGTAGAGGGCGCAGCTGAATAACTAAATAATGTTTTCTTTCCGGTGAAATATTTAACATTTTGGCCAAAAAGTGTATCTTAGACGTGAGGTGGGGGGCTCAGAGTGTGCACTTAGTAGAGTTGACTTTCAACTCCATAAAACCGTCTTTGTTTTGGTGAGTACGAGTATTTTTTTATTTTTACTGCAGACGAGAGGCTTAGCAGCCTGTGGTGCGTGTGCAAAGAATCTAAAGTCCCATAGCCTTAAGGAGAACTCCTTCAAGGCTATGAATCAGAGCTAGTCTGAGGGCGTGTAGGATTTGTCTACACCCATTTGTTCCATCGTAGACATGCGGAGCAGCATTGTCTGACCATCTGACAGGCATCTAAACATAATGCATTCACTCCAAAAATGTATAGCTATAAAACAAATAAAAAATAGTGAAAAAAACATATTTTGTAAAGGCATACATCGACGATATGTCATATGAAACTGGTAGGATATTTCCAAGCGTACAAGCAATTGAAATAGAGCAATTAACAACAATATAACATGTTTACAATGTTACAAGTTAGATGCTTAATCATTCAGACATTTAAACAGTGCTTTACTGGCTCTGTTAAGACCAAGGGCCCAGCATCCGCCTTTGAAATTGAGTCTATATAGGAAGTAAAAGTTCATATGAATGGCCTGTTTGTTTCGCTGTTTTACCCATGCTGGTGTCAGAGGTGTCAATAACGCTCGATGCAAGCGGAAGGGTTTTTGACGAACTTTACACTTGATTTCCTTACCTTAATAAACATTTCCATAAAGACTTTATGATTCCAGTTGCTAGTTTAAAGTCTTCTTTCAATCACCACGATATGCGTTTTTGTAAATTATGGTCCCATTTATTTTAAAATTGATGATAAAGTAGGGTATGCTTTAGGAGGAGCGTGGCTACCTTGTGATGCTTTGATTGACAATTGACATAGCATTAATTCCCCACCCCCGCTCGGGTCTCAACCAATAGCATTAATTTCCAAATGCACCGGAAATAGAAAAATATTTGAAATCGTTGAAAAATAGGCTTCATTCACGGTCTGTAGAATCTATGGCCGTAACGCTGTCCATACTTTTTACTGTCTATGGTTAAGACATATGAGCAAATACATGCGAGAGGATTTTTAGGAGTGCTGCACTGGAATATTTTCATGACATGGAGACATTGGAGAGTGAAGTCTCCCAACTTGGGCAGTGTAGCCTACAGTAGGCTACGTCTTTCTGGAGTTATGTGCAACATCGTTTAAGGATAAACCCGACGCTCGAATGCCAGCTGTGCCCAGCGCAAGTGATCTTCGTTGTAGGTTTTGGCCACAGGACCGCAGCGGGAGATCGGAGGTAACCAGCCCACCACACACCAGCCTTCATCCATTAATGTTTACGCATTCATCAGTCACTCCACGTTCATATGCTGACAGCCCCAGGGTAGCTATCTCCCACACACATTGTGTCACGGGCCGGCCATGGACCACGGAAGGACGCAAGACTCCTTTATTTTGCAAAACAGCAGAGTGTGCGCGTCTCACTCAGTGTGCACTGCTCGTGGGTTAAATTAAAAGCCAAACTTATTCCAATCATGACGATGTGATTAGTGTCATTCAACAACGTATAGGCCTACAGGAAACAGACACTTAGGCTATTTATTATTTAATTCATGATTCAGGTTTTTGTTTGGGATATATCTTTACTCATGGCTAGAATTGAAAAAGAAGATGCATATATTTTCATTTATTTTCTTCCCCAGACCGCATTCTTCTGACATATTGTGACACATTATAGTTGACTGGACTTGTCTTGCGCTGTTACAAATGTGGTTGTATTTTTGTTTTATTTGCGTTATATTTTCTTATTGGACGTGTCTGTGTCAGGTATCGGATCTGTGCCCAAGTGTATGCAAATAGCATGTGCCATTCCCAAGCATATGATAGGCGTGTGTGCTGTGTAGCTGTGTGTGAATCCACGGAGAAGATTGGTGCATATAACTTCACATGTTGGAGAAGTTCCTCTTCTCGTCCGTATTCCGTTTCTTCATGTGGAAAAACAGGTGGGGCGAGTCTACGCCACATTTAGCGGACAAATCTTACGCTAGAATTGACGGGGTACAACTGCTTGATAAATCCCACGTGGACGTGGGTGTAAGCTGATTCCTGGGCTCAAATTTAAGCTGGTTTGTGCGTTCCATAGATAAATGAGGGCCATTGGATCCACTGGAACGTAGGTCCTTTGTACTGATGAAAACTGACGTGTTTATACTGTAATTCTGCAGCGTTGACTCATGGCGTGTCAGAAGATAGGATAGAATCCAATAACTCAGGTTCTCAAAGAGACATGTCTAAGTGCAATGTCACAACATCAACAGGAAAAGTCTGTCTAGAAAACTTGCTGTTTGGAAATTGACTTCACTTTTCATGTCCATGGCAAAAATAGAATTTTGATGAAAATGTCCATCACAAGGCAGCATAGTGATGACCCCTGACGCAAACGGTAGGGGGTCAAGGTGTTCACTCACTAGGGGTCTTCAGGACCAGACGCAATAGACAATATTTGTCTTAGAAATGTAGTGCAGTGAAAGTCATAAGTGTCCAAAAATACATCTACTCAAGTAAAGTATACTCAAACAATGTACTTAAGAACAGTACTCAATTACATGTGCTTGGTGCTGTCCACCTCTGACCCCACCACATTACGTGAACAAGAGAATGATGAAATGTCTCTTGAAATGAGGGGACATACACTGCCGCCGATTTTCCTTTTTCCCCTTTTCCCCTCCTTTGTTGATGACATGTATTCATGTGTTAATATTCTATGCTCGGTTGATGAATTGAATACATAGGACCACAATGGAAACAAGTGCCCTGGACTTTTTCGTGTTATCCTTTTAACCCTCAAAAACTGTACTTGATTCAATCAGTCAATCAATCAATCAATCAACCAACCAACCAACCAACCAATGAATCAATGAATCAATGAATCAATACATCAATACATCAATACATCAATGAATCAATGAATCAATGAATCAATAAATCAATCCCACAAGGATTATGTACACAGCTAAGTGCCATGTCTCCTCATCATTTAGCTATTGCCAGCAATATTTCAACCCAGGCTGTAGGGAATGGCTACACATATTTATTGGAGTTAACTCACATCAGAGACCTTCAGAGCATTACGATTCCATCCAAATTAACTCTCAATAGAGCCCATCAGCATCACAGCATTGCAATTCCATTGAAGTTAACTTACAACAGACAATGTCAATGCATTAACATTCCATTGCAGTTAACACAACAGAGATCATCATAGCATTATGATTCTAATAGAGTTGACTCACAACAGAGACTGTCATACCATTAAGATTCCATTCACACGTCCATCATGGGACTTTTTAGCATCCCGACAAACATAATCACTCTAAAACTTGGCTTGTAATGTACTATTTGATTATAATTTAATAAGAGGAGTAACCCACTTGAATTATCCTGTTCATTCTGCTTACAAATGCATTTCAGGGCTGTTAAAGTGTCTGGCAAGATCAAATGAGCACTTAAGTCATTTATCAAATGTTTGCCAGGGTACAATTTGTCACTCACATTTAATAGCAGGGGTGCAATCAGAGATCCTCAGACAGGCCCTTCTGGTTGTCCCAATGTCTAGACTGAAGACAAAAAGCAATTGTCCTTTGCCACAAGGGCCCCTTGACTTGGAATAACCTGCCTGATGAGATCAGGCAAGCAAATTCGGTGTTCTCTTTTAAATCACTTAAAAACACACACTTATATAGCTTTTACAACCCTATTACAGTCTGTTTTTGTGTTCTTATTTTTGATGCTCTTCTATTAAGTTTCTCTAACACTTACTTTTATACTCTTTTTTTGCACCCCTGCTCGCGAAACAACTGACATCCCTAGGACGTTGCGCGGTTCTTGGGGGGGGGGGGGGGAGGGGGGCGGGTCCCCAACAGAATATGTTAATGTAGCATCAAAATCTGTTTAACCACTTTAACCCTATTTTATACTACGGCTATTCAAAATTAGCCGATCTATAAGCTCACAACACATCCCGATGCGACGCGTTGTGGGCTTGTAGATCATTTTCCAAAATAAAATTTCTGAGACCAGAAGTAGGTTGTGACAAGTGAATAAGTGAATGGGGTGGGGATATGAGGGAACTTAGGAGACCAACTCCTAAGTGCCAGCGTGCACAAAAATATGGCATCTACTGGTCCAGGCAGTAAAGAACAAACATAAATGCCACAACAGCCATGCCTCATAGCAGCTAGAAACAACATGCGTGTGTCCCAGTAATTACTGTACTCTGTTGCCAACGACTGTAACATCACTTCAAGCATAAATATGAAGCTGTGTTTATTTCTATATTGTATGACCGGGGGCGGGGCACCTCAACTGCGGCATGTAAATAGGGACGCTAGAGCTAGGGCACGTTACCGAAAGTGACACTTCCGACTGCTGACAATTGTGACAAAGCTGCCGTATTTGACGAGTGGGGGATGAGACTGTGTTGGAAAGACACATGCAATATGCCAGTTACCGTATTCATAATCGTCTCCTCCAGACATGGAATTTCGGGGGCAAGGCCTTTGGTGTCTATTTTTTTAGGGCACAAAGGCCAAATGCCAGGGCAGGAAGGCCATCAAATAAAAAAAAGTTTTTAGTCCATTGAAAGAATTAATTGAATTTAAGGGTTAAGGATGATTTTAAATTGAATATGTAGACTATCTGCAGTGAAATAAATACATTATGGTATTTACACTCTGATCCATGCAATCAAAGTCACTGGATTGGTTTAAAGATGGGGACTCAGGGGAGTTAATAATTAAGAATCTCAACCAAAGACACTGGTGTCTACATGACAAGAAAGAGACACTAGTGTCTACATGACCAGAAAGAGACACTGGTGTCTACATGACAAGAAAGAGACACTGGTGTCTACATGACCAGAAAGAGACACTGGTGTCTACATGACAAGAAAGAGAGAGGAGAAAGTGGTACAGGCATTAAGGCCACTGTGGCCTCAGGGCATGCCATTTTTTTGAGAGGCACGAGGCCAAACTGAGGGGCAACGACGGCCATGGCCTTCGTGGCCTCCCTGAAATTCCTGCCCTGGTCTCCTCATCTCTGTTAATAACAACAACAAAACCACCAGTGATGCCAAGGGTGAGGGAGACTGATTGCATCCCAGATGTTCTTCTGTGCACCTGTGGGACCAGAGACATGAGCGTGGCTTTGCGACACTGAGCTGGACGATGATACACGAAAGAAGAAGATGTTCTTCTGATGGATTCTGATTGGCTGTCAGTGTTTCTATCGTTCATAAAATCGCTCTGAAAGTAATCCTAACGATATTGTTCATTACTATCACTGTCATTACAGGTGTGTCGTGCCATCCACTTCAGTTAGAACCATTTTTTAAAACTATGTATTTATAGTTATCGTTATATCGTTGTCTGCAGTGGTGTAAAGTAACTAAGTACATTTACTCAAGTACTGTACTTAAATACAATGTTGAGGTACTTTTACTTTACTGGAGTATTTCCAATTGTCTATACTTTTATTTCTACTCCACTACATCTCAGAGTCAAATATTGTACTTTAGTAACTTTAGTTACTAGTTACTTTGCAGATATAAATTATTACATTATAAAACATACATTAACCTCTTTGGCTCTGTTTCATACCTATAGGCTATTTGAAAATGGCTGATTTACAAGCTCACAACGCGTCGCATCGCGACGCGTTGTGAGCTTGTAGATCGGCTATTTTCAAACATTTAGTACTTTTACTTTTGGTACTTTAAGTACATTTTGATACCAATACTTTTGTACTTTTATTCAAGTACATTTTGAATTCCAGACTTTTACTTGTAACAGAGTACTTCTAAATTGCAGTATTGATACTTTTACTTAAGTAAAACATTTGAGTACTTTTTCCACCACTGGTTGTCTGCAGGCAGAACGTGGCATATGGTCATTTTGCTCCAAAATACTCTCTGCAGTTCTGTTTAGAAATCAATCCGTCCCGTCCATCCATCCGTGCCCACCTGAAGGTTTGTGTCACCTCCAATGAAAATCCCCCGACAACTGTGATGAGAAATGGATACTGAATGAGCAGGAGGAGCTGCGTCCAAGAGAGAAGCTTTCGGAGCATTTTCAGAAGTTTCCAATCATTCCATTAATGTTTTTCTTGTATTAGTATATTGCATCAGGGACCATGTAGGCCTACAGTATATTAGCTACAATATAGTATTTAGCTACAAGCTCATTTCCATCTTTAGTACCTGTGCAGGTGATTAGAAACAATACAACACAACCTATAATATCCGCATGCACGCGCACACATACACACACAGAGAATATTTACAAATCACAATACAAACATCAAACTATTACTGTAAAGTATTATGCAAAGTTATAAAAATCAGCTGATCTATGAAGTCAACATGAGGAGAAACATCACTCGCACCCTGAATCTGTTCTTCCACTTTGGAGAAAAATGTAGTCTCCTTGAAGGTCTCCCTTAATGTAATAGAGTGAATTTGATTGAATATATAATTGCATCATATTTCTAAAGTGATAATCGGCTAGTATTGTCTGTTGATGACCTGCTCTGCTCTGAGATCGATTGCTCATGCCTGAGTAGGCCTGTAGGGGGAGCCACAGCCCACGTCCTCCATTCAATATACAACCGTTGAATGAGAGAAGACGTCTGTGTATTCTTTCATATATATATATATATATACTCCCCTGTTTCAGGTAATTATATGAGGAAAATGGTATCCGATGGATACAGATTGTGTCACGCAAGACCTGCACTTTGTGCTGTATGTGTTGTGAGGAATGAACAACGTTCTTAGTGTTTGTAGGGGTTTCACTGAGCTAAAACAGCCACATGAGCTAAGCTAAGCTAACGTAGCACAAGCTGCGTCTGCATGTTGTTGTCTGCATTTGTGTTGTTTCAAACCACTCGTTTATTGGTGGGATATGCTAATGTATGAAAGTAAGGATAAGAAATGGGAAACATTGCATTGAGTTAAAAGTGTTGATTAAAATGCAATGAATGAAAATAGTTAAAAATGGGTAATATTAATACTTGCTTACCTACTGTACAGTGTATATACAGTATTTACCTGGGGGTTCTGGAATGGAAGCGATGCTAAACAATGTTAATGATTACCTATACACTTGCCTGGTTCTATGATGGTGAAGATGTATCTGAATGTGATAATTGATTCAATATACAACCGTTGAATGAGAGAAGACGTCTGTGTATTCTTTCATATATATATATATATATACTCCCCTGTTTCAGGGGTTCAACATAATGGAGGCACTACTGAGATGAACGAAGTGAGGACCATCCTAGTATCCACAAGGACCCCTCTCATCGAGCATCTCCCCAAAACAACTCAGGCAGCAGAGGACAAAGTGGCTATAACAGAGGGCCAAAAGTTAATGGTACGTGTGTGTGCATTCTGAGGGAGCAGCAACGTTCATTGAAACAGTGGAACCCTTCTACACCAGCACTGTTGTCCACCTACCTGCTAAAATGGAGACTGAATTGGAGACCTTACAGCTAAAGATTAAAGGAGAATTGTACAGACTTACCACAGAGCAATTGATAAAAATCATTGACTTTCTACAGATATCAGGGTCACAAAAAGAGAATGTGACAGGCAAAACTCGCAATGCTCTTATCTCACATGTCATAACATTCGTTGAGAGTAATGATCTGAAAAGCCTTGAAGATGAAGGCATGGCAGACCTGCTGATTTTAAAGGATATGATGAACACTATTCAAGTTACCAGTGAAATTAGTTCATCAGCTACATCAAAACAGAACGAGGACCAGGAAAAATTGCAAAGGGAGCTAGAGGCACTGAAACTTGCTCTGCAGCAGAAGGAAAGTGAAATGCAGGGGTTGGTGAACAAAACGGTGGACCATACTCTAGACCACAACTCGCCACAAAAGAACATGGCACCGGCTCATCCAGATAGCGCACCCTGGCGCAAAGAGTACAAAATATCAGGTCAAATAGGAGAACTTGGACAGAAAGATAGACTCACGTTTTCTAGCCTGGCACGCCAAATCGAGAATGGGCTGAGCAAAGGCTATCCAGACCTAGAAATAGTGGACGCTGTGATCAGAGCTATTGTACCAGGCCTGCAGCTGCGGAGTTACCTTGAGGGAAAAAAAGACCTCACCTTACCTACCTTACGAAGAATCCTCAGATCTCATTATCAGGAGAGGAGTGCAACAGAGCTGTACAAACAACTTACCGCAGATGCCCAGGGTCAAAAGGAGACCCCACAGAACTTTCTCCTGCGTACAATGGACCTGAGACAGAAAATTCTGTTCGCCTCTCAGGAGGCAGAGTCTGGCCTTAAGTATGACCCCGCACTAGTACAGAGCCTTTTCATGCATACAGTACTTACTGGCCTACAGAGCGACAGTGTAAAGAGCGACCTACAACCTTACCTCCTAAAGACATCTACCTCAGATGAGTTGCTCCTGGAGAAACTTAATGTTGCATGCTCTAATGAAAAAGAAAGACATGATAAAAAGAGACAGAACTTACCTCCTCGTCCCACTAATGTCCATGTACTGCAGTCCAGTGATGTTCCTGTCGAAAAGAAATGTAACTCACTACAGCAGGCAACCACGCCCTCACCTGATTTGTTAACAGAGCTTAAAGAATTACGATCAGACATGGTGATGTTAAAGGATCTGAAAGCCGAGGTGGCCCACATCAGAGAAAGTATCCAGAAGCCAACACAGGGGCCTCAGCAATATCAGCCGGCGGGCAGAGAACAGGACAGCATGCCAGCTTACCACCCAATGCATGTACCACCACAGTATCCTCCCATGAGTAGAGAGCATGAAAATATGCCAGCCTACACTCATCAGTCAGGGCCGATACAGGGGCACTGGTCAGCTCAAGGACCGAGACCAATGAGAGAAACTGCACAGTTCCAACAGAGATTTGCACCCCAACGATTCTACCCAGCACCGCGTGCCCGACCTGTATGCCCCAACTGCAGACAGGATGGTGTGGAGAACTGCCAGCATTGCTACAATTGTGGAAGTAGTGAGCACTTCCGTGCTGGCTGCAGAATGTACAGAGAACCAAGACCAACCCGTGAGAGCCCTTTAAACGAAGAACGGTCGCTCCCACGGGACCGGAAGTGACCAGACAAATAAATGTGTCTCAATGCTGTGTAAATTGTGGAAGGAAAGAGGAAAATCAAACATTGAAACAGTGCTCTGTATGTAAGAAAACACTTTATTGTTCGAGAGAATGTCAAGTTATCCACTGGTCAGAACATAAAAACAGCTGTACACCAGGCAGCTGCTCAAGAGAAGAGAGACAAAGACCTTACACATGTCACAATATCAATGATAAAGGCAAGAACAGTCAGAGAAGAAATCACTCCACAGTGATTGATTTGGTGGGAAGGAAATGTCTCATCGATGTCTACTTACAAGGACAGAGAACTCGGATGCTATGGGATACGGGCTCACAGGTGTGCATTATAGATGAACAGTGGAAAGCGGAACACTTGCCTGGTGTAAAACTGAGAGATATCGCAGAGATTATCGATCCACTTGAACCCTTACAGCTTGAAGCTGCAAATGGAACCGAAATGCCCTATGTTGGTTATATTGAAGTGACATTTAGTCTGGCAGCTGACACTAAAGAGCTCCACATCCCAGTATTGGTGTTGAAAGGTAACCAGCAGTCTCTTCCCATACTTGGTTTTAATGTTATTGAGTGCATCGTGGTGAACAGTCAACAGAATCAGACAGAATACACTCATTCAGAGAACTTGGTGAAGACAGTGGAGATAGCTTTCCCAGGTTTGAAAAAGAACCAAGTAAGGGCTTTCATCAACGCAGTGAGCACAGAACAGATGTGTGAGTATCCAGTAAAAACAATGATTGGGAAAATCACTGTGCCAAAACATAGTGCTGTTCAGGTGAAATGTCGGGTGCAGGCAAGGCCCTTTGAAGAGGACACAACACTTGTATTTGAGCCAGATGAGAACCAGCAATGGCCAGAAGGGCTTGAATTTTGTGACACTCTCTTAGTAGTCAGGAAAGGAGCTTCACCAAATGTCACTGTGGATGTGCAGAACCCCACCAACCATGATATCATCTTATCAGGGAAAACCCTCATCGGCACTGCACAGCCCGTCAAGTCAATATACCCAGCCAGCATACTCGAAAAGGCTCACTCACCTGTTACTGTAAATCACATCCAGAATCAGGGTGCCAACAAGAATGACAGCAGTGAGGAGCTGTGGGACCCCCCTGTTGACCTGAGTCACATGGGTGGAGAGCAGAGAAAAACAGTAAGTCAAATGCTACGAGAAGAATCCAGCTCATTCTCCAGATCTGATAATGACATAGGCTATATTGAGAAGTTACAGTTGAAAATCTCATTGAAAGACAGTGACCCAGTGGCACGAACATATGTGTCTGTCCCGAAGCCTTTGTACCAGGAAATGAAGGAATACATACTTGATTTGATCACACAAGGCTGGGTTGAGAAATCAAACTCATCTTATTCTTCTCCTGTGGTTTGTGTAAGGAAAAAAGATGGCACACTGCGCTTATGTATAGACTACAGAGAGTTGAACAAGAAGACTCACCCTGACTCGCCAACCCATCCCCAGGGTACAAGACATCATGGATAACCTGGGGGGGAACACCCTGTTTTCACTGTTGGACCAAGGAAAAGCGTACCACCAGGGGTTCATGGCCAAAGAAAGCAAGCACCTGACAGCCTTTGTGACCCCTTGGGGCTTGTATGAGTGGGTTAGAATCCCATTTGGGCTCATGAATGCACCTGCAGCATTCCAACGCTGCATGGAGGAGTGTTTAGATGATTTGAGGGATGAGATATGTGTTCCATATCTGGATGACACCATTGTTTTTAGCAAAACGTTTGAAACCCATGTCAACGATGTCAGAAGAGTACTACAGCGCCTGCGGCAGTATGGGATTAAACTCAAGCCAAGCAAGTGCGACCTCTTCAAGACTCAAGTCCGGTATCTTGGAAGAATTGTGTCTGCAGAAGGTAGCAGAATGGACCCAGCCGATACTGCAGCCGTACGGGCTCTGAAAGACAAAAAGCCAAAGACTGTTGGTGAGCTGAGAAGTATTATGGGCTTATTAAGCTACTATAGGCAATATATAAAAGATTTTTCACGCATCGCCAGCCCGCTCTACGACCTACTCAAAGGGCCGGAGGAAGAAAAAAACAGACAATACAAAGGAAGGACACTGCAGACAAAGGCAAAGACCAGAGGGGTACCGTCAAGCACGCCAGTCAAGTGGACAGACATGCACCAACAAATCCTAGAGCAGCTGATTGACTGTTTAGTTCAGCCTCCAGTCCTTGGATTTCCAGACTTTTCTCAGCCTTTTATCCTTCACACAGACGCGTCCAACAAAGGATTAGGAGCTGTGTTATATCAGCGACAGACTGGGAAACTCAGAGTCATTGCGTATGGATCACGGACTTTGACAGCACCAGAGAAAAACTACAATCTCCACTCAGGGAAATTGGAGTTTCTGGCTCTTAAATGGGCCATCACCGACAAGTTTCGTGATTATTTATATTACGCCTCATTCTTCACAGTGTACAGTGATAATAACCCACTCACATATGTGTTATCCACCGCCAAATTAAATGCAACAGGAAGTCGATGGGTCGCAGAACTTGCTGATTTCAATTTCACCATTAAATACCGCCCAGGAAAAGAGAATATAGATGCGGACAGTTTGTCTAGGATGCCAATAGACATGGAGACACTAATGCGACACTGTACAGAGGAGATGTCGTATGAGGCGGTGGGAGCAACTTCACAGGCGGTAGGTGCACAGCAAGAGTCCAACATCTCATGGTCGATGGGTGTCTCGGCTACGGGTGCAGTAACAACCAGAAATGCATCTATTGTACCATTCACAGCAGCAGAGATACAACGGAGCCAGAGGGACGACCCACACATAGAACCGGTGGTGCAGTACAAACTGTCAGGAACGAGACCAGTGGGGAGGGAACTGAGAAGTCTCAGCATGCACAGTCGATGCCTGTTGAGGGAATGGGATAGACTTGAGATATGTGAAGGTGGAGTTCTCTACAGAAAAACAGCAAACCGAAGACAACTGGTGCTACCAGAAAGGCATAGAGCTACAGTGCTCAAGGAACTACATGATGAAATGGGCCATCAAGGAATAGACAGGACAACATCACTGATACGAGAAAGATTCTTCTGGCCATATATGCAAAGAGAAGTGGAGCAGTATGTCCTTAGAAGTTGTACCTGTCTGAAACAGAAAACACCCTGCCGGCAGACGAGAGCACCACTCACCAGTATTATCACGACCCAGCCGTTTGAGCTCGTCTCAATCGACTTCCTCCACCTTGAGAAGTGCAAGGGTGGTTATGAATATATACTTGTGATCATTGACCACTTCACTCGCTTCGCCCAGGCGTATGCTACCACAAATAAGTCAGGGAAAACTGTGGCTGATAAAATCTTTAATGACTATGCACTCAAGTGGGGCTTTCCGTCGAGGATTCACCATGACCAAGGTGGGGAGTTTGAGAATCAGCTCTTCTCCCAACTGAGCAAGTACTGTGGTGTCGCTGGGTCGAGGACAACGCCCTACCACCCACAGGGAAATGGACAAGTAGAGCGCTTTAATCGCTCGTTACTTCAGATGTTGAAGACGCTTACTGACCAACAAAAGACAAATTGGAAGGATTCTTTGAATAAGATGATACACGCATACAATTGCACTCGGTGTGAAGTAACAGGGTTCTCCCCATTCTACCTCCTCTTTGGGCGGTCCCCACGACTACCCATCGATATGCTATTCAACTTGAATCCTGAACCAAGGGGTGGCAGTCACAGTGACTATGTGGAGAAATGGAAGAAAGGGATGGAAGAGGCCTATAAGATCACACAAGGAAACATGCATAAAGCTACAGTAAAGAGCAAGAGAGATTATGATACCAAGGTGAGGAGCTCAGCATTGTACCCAGGGGACCGTGTTTTAGTGAGGAACATGACACCTCGCGGAGGCCCGGGCAAGTTGAGAAATCATTGGGAAGACACTATCCATACTGTTGTTCGTCAAGTGGGAAAAGATGTACCAGTTTATGAGCTGAAACCAGAACAAGGAAAAGGGAGATCCAGGGTATTGCACCGCAATCTTCTCTTGCCCTGTGACCACCTACCACTGGAAGCTCAGGTACAACCACGCGTGAAACCACGGAGAGGAGCAGCAGAGACAAATAAAGACATTGATGAAGTGGATGAAGAGGATGAAGAAGAGGAGTACTACTTGGTGGATATGCCACTTCAACGGCCATGCCAGCCACCCGATCAGCCGGGTGAAGCTCAAACAGAGGAACCTGTTGACAGTTGGCTATCTCAGCCGGAGGACATAGGTGAATGGGGGGACTCAGTTGACCCTCTACCCGAACACGAGGAGAGCCAAGTGGATTACTTACCTGACAGCAACGGAAACCAAGTCACAAACGTACCTGAGAACGCTCAATTGGAGAACTTACCTGTGGGAGAAATACCTCAGTCACCAGTTCAAGGTGTTGAAGAGGAGCAGGCATCTCACCGGCCTCAGAGAGAGTGTAGACCACCAAAGATCTTCACGTATGACCAGCTTGGAAATCCAACTTGTCACAACATAGGAGCGCTGCCTTATTATGCAAATTCCCAAGTGCCATGGACAGTTCCGATGCTGCCTTACTACTACCAGCCTCCCTTCATTTATGGAATATAGACTGTTGAATTTGCACCCATTTTCATGCACACTCAGCATCATACACTGTCACCCACTCGTGGACTTGAAACAAAGCCGGGCGTCAGACATACTCACAGACTGTTACACACACACACAACGAACAACTAACGTGGACTTACAACAAAGCCATGAAGATTGACGCCTATAACGAGGGTATAAAAAGAGTTCCAGAATGTAACGTTGCATTGAACTGTACTTGTAAAAATGAAAAGAAAGAGTTCCAGATTGTAACTACACATGTGCATTGAAATATATTTGTGAAAAGAGTTCCGGAATTGTAAAAAGAAAAAGAGTTCCAGATTGTAACCACACACCACACACAAGGGTCAAAGGTCACAATGTTGTGGACAACATCTATTTTTGAGGGGGAGTATGTAATAGAGTGAATTTGATTGAATATATAATTGCATCATATTTCTAAAGTGATAATCGGCTAGTATTGTCTGTTGATGACCTGCTCTGCTCTGAGATCGATTGCTCATGCCTGAGTAGGCCTGTAGGGGGAGCCACAGCCCACGTCCTCCATTCAATATACAACCGTTGAATGAGAGAAGACGTCTGTGTATTCTTTCATATATATATATATATATACTCCCCTGTTTCAGGTAATTATATGAGGAAAATGGTATCCGATGGATACAGATTGTGTCACGCAAGACCTGCACTTTGTGCTGTATGTGTTGTGAGGAATGAACAACGTTCTTAGTGTTTGTAGGGGTTTCACTGAGCTAAAACAGCCACATGAGCTAAGCTAAGCTAACGTAGCACAAGCTGCGTCTGCATGTTGTTGTCTGCATTTGTGTTGTTTCAAACCACTCGTTTATTGGTGGGATATGCTAATGTATGAAAGTAAGGATAAGAAATGGGAAACATTGCATTGAGTTAAAAGTGTTGATTAAAATGCAATGAATGAAAATAGTTAAAAATGGGTAATATTAATACTTGCTTACCTACTGTACAGTGTATATACAGTATTTACCTGGGGGTTCTGGAATGGAAGCGATGCTAAACAATGTTAATGATTACCTATACACTTGCCTGGTTCTATGATGGTGAAGATGTATCTGAATGTGATAATTGATTCAATATACAACCGTTGAATGAGAGAAGACGTCTGTGTATTCTTTCATATATATATATATATATACTCCCCTGTTTCAGGGGTTCAACATTAACACTTCCTTAAAGGTTTCATGACGTTCAGTTTTACCACACATTAAAAGTCTTTTGTCCTTCAAACGTGTATAAAAAGTTTTAACAAAAAAATCCACTCCATTGATCCATGGCAGGTGTTTTTCTCTCACATTTCTAAAGCCTTTTCAACTGCAATGAAAAAAGAAATATTTGCCTGCGGGTGTCGCTGTTGAGGGATTTTGCCTGTCAATCATCGCCTCTGCTCCGCCCCCCCCCAAAGGAAAGGATAGGGGAGGGGAGGGGCAAGGAGGAGAGTGGGCGGGATTAATGGCCTGTGACTTCACTGCCGAAGGGCCAAGCTCAGATTACTTTTCAGCCTAATTATTCAGAAAACCCCAGACCACAGAAAATCCACTGAATGTTCAAAGTTCAGATTTTTTGGGTGTAATTGAGGTCATAAAACCCTCAAAAAAAATGAATGTCATAGAACCTTTAACAAAAATATCCGCTGAAAATGCAAGGATGGTCTAGCCATTGGGGCCGGGGCCCTTGACTCTCAGGGGCCCTTGGGAGGAACTGGGCTGAGACGTCATCGACAATTTATTCAAATTAAATGTAGGCTACTGTATAAAGGGCAATCAAAAATCAAATATGTGGGCCCCTCCTCTGTATCTACAGCAGTGGTTATTATCATTACATGCAAATACATGCACATACTGTACTTTAGGTTACAGACTGTATGTATGAATGAATGAATGATTTATTTTCGTGTCCGGCTGCCTTTCACAGCCCATCCCTTACGGGATTATTCAGACACATTAAACAATTTCAGTGTTAACAAACACTGAAACAAATTAAATAATAATAATAATAAATAATAAACACAATAAATAACTACCACACTGTATACATAACTCTGATCAGAATTACAACGTAGTAATTATTTTCAAACTAGAGAGTGGAGGGAAGAGAGAGAGAGAGAGAGAGAGAGAGAGAGAGAGAGAGAGAGAGAGAGAGAGAGAGAGAGAGAGAGAGAGAGAGAGAGAGAGAGAGAGAGAGAAAAGAACACAGAGAATGAACAGAAGTCAGACTTGAATGTTTAGCTTGGACAATACTGTGAACTCAAATATTGTATTTTCAATACAAAGAACTCAAAGATTAGGGGTGAGAACAAGTTGGTATGATCCATCACAGTGCAACTGCGTATAAGTTGCATGTTTTCTTTGGTTCCAGGCTTTATGGATAACATTTTAAATTGCGAATGTATGGACTGTAAGTCCTGTATGATAAAATGTCTACAGGTGCTTTCCATTATGCCTTAAAACCCAATCAGTGCTGTGATACCCATTGTGGGTAGCGCGCAGGGGGGAGGTGTGGGGGGGGCCCTAAAAGATGATTGGTCCAATCAACTTTTGTCACATGATAGGTTTACAGGTGTAAAACAGTGGGGGAAATTCGTTTTTGTGCAAGCTCCATCGTTTCTGTGGGGGCAAGGTGGAAGAGAGATCATTACAAAACATACAAATTATCTACATATTTACACATAGCACCTGAGGTAAGACAGGTACCTCAGACGGTTAATCCGTCCCTGAGAACATTTATATAATAATGACATGCCCATTATAGGGACACCAGGTTGAAAGTGGTTATTCCCACCACAGATTTCCAATATAATTTTTGCATTGGATTTTAAATAAATTACGAAAAAAAACATGTAAAGTAAATGTAAAAAGCACATTACAGCTTCAGAATTCACGACAGATACAGTATGTCACAAAACCTATGTTTTTCTGCATACATCAAAAACCCTAGAGAAAAAAAGCGTCTGGCAACGGAACACATTGCAAATGGACTTTCGGATTTTAAGGCTACAAACTGTAGCACTGTAATCTTTTCTTCTTTCAATGTTCTTTATTTTCTGTGCTATCACCTCTAACTTCTGTTTGTATGTTTGCTCAAAATATCTGTGCTTTGATTTGTAGTGGCACTTCAGTCACATTTTAGCCACTTTTTTATGATTGCCACAGTGTCAGTATACAGTATGAGGCAGACTGGTCTGAAAATCAGGGAGAATGAAGACAGCTCAATAATATTAATTAATCCATTAATCTTTGAATGCTTGGTTATCCGGGTCCACTAATAAAATGTGTTTAGTTTGTCATTCTGCCCTCTCTCCTCTCACTCCTCGTTTTTTGTTTTCACTATCTCTATTTCTGTCTAGCGAGATTTCAAAATGAGTGTCTCTCCCCGTGCACTGTACATTGTTTACAATAACACTTCACGACCAGTGTTGCCAGATTCTGTGAGAGAAACAAGCAACCAGGTCTAGGAAAACCATCCCAAAAGAAGCGACTATGGGCCACACGAGCACTTTAACATATACATCAGCTATTTGAAAATAGCAGATCTACAAGCTCACAACGCGTCGCGATGCGACGCGTTGTGAGCTTGTAGATCCGCTATTTTCAAATAAAATATTGCGGGGAAATTATAATAAGCAGATCTGGCAACCGTGTTCACGACTAATAATCACTTTGATTACATCAGTGGTTCTCAAACATTTTTATGTCATGACCGCCATTAGGCTCCGGTCCCCCATCTGAAAATAATTTGTGCCAGGAACCCCATACAAGAAGATCTGTGTTGTTAAGTGTTTCTAAAATAGCTGATCTACAGCACACACACAACGCATTGCGATGCATTGTGAATAGGCTGTTTCTGTTTGTGATTAGCTCAAGTATAAAATAGGGTTAAAATGGTCCTCATTTTGCTGGGTAACCCCCGCCTGGGGGTCCCTGCCTGGACCCCAGATTGAGAACCAGTGATTTAGATAACACGTGATTGGTCATTGGCTTGGCTTCCCATCTCCACTGGACCCAGTATTGTCAAATCTGGACAAGCTGTGCCCATAAACAAAACAAAAAACACTCAAACATTATTAATAATTTGTCAACAATAGGTCCACAGTGTGGACAGAACCATCAATGGCGGTTTGCTAATTAATGACCTTTGTACTAGGCTAGAGGAAAGGTCATGGGGTCACATAGGGGTCATCCTCTGCAGAGCATGAAGGTTCAACAAATCCAGTGAGTAAACTGGACACTCAGATGTACAGGCCAATACAGCCATCCATAGAGTCCCGCCACTTAGTTTGACTAAACATTATCGATTGATTTGCTAATGTAGATTAATGTGCAAACGTCTATGGAAAATACTGTTGGTACTTTAGGTACCATTAGCTATATTGCTCATTTACATTACTTATGTGCTATTATCTGACACTGACAACTTGACGTGCAGAGCATACTTCTGTGTGTAGTTCCCCGCAAAAGCGTTTCCTTCTTCTCTCCAAGTGAGAGCTGATATTGTTTTGGAGAACTGGTTCTCTCCAGGAACCACAGGGGTCCTTAAGGGGGTTCAAGGGGGTCCCCAGCAAATGATTGATAATTGGGGAACCGTCTGTAATTCCATTTGTACACTCTCAGAGTTAAATTCACAATGAAGATTGGTGAAAAGTAACATTTACTCAAGTACTGTACTTAAGTAAACATTTTTGGTACTTTTAATTTAGTGCAGTATTTCCAATTGTCTATACTTTGTAGATCTGCTATTTTAAAAAAAAACATTACTTTTACTTTTGGTACTTAAAAGTATATTTTGATACCAATACTTTAGTACTTTTACTCAAGTAAATTTTGAATTCCGGACTTTTACTTGTAACAGAGTACTTCTACATTGCAGTATTGGTACTTTTACTTAAAACATTTGAGTACTTTTTCCACCACTGCGCACCAAAGCAGACTTAACCGTAAACACATTTGGTGGGCATTAATAGAGACATCAACCTTTGTGCTTTTGTCTTCTGAGAACAATGGCCCCGATTCATAACGAGGGTCGTAAATATGGGGTAAATAAAGTTCATAAATGGAGGTCGTATTTTGGTAGTCACAAACGGACGTGCAATTCCCAAAGGGGTTCGTATATCCCATAGACGTGCGTATGACCAGGTATAGGAGCTGATTAATCTCGAAGTCTGCATCCAACAGCATCCAATTTTAACGTCACTTTACGGCACAGTGTTGCCATGTCCTTTTATTATAAGCGAATTTGCGCTTATTTTTCTGTAAAGTTGCTTGTAAATATTGGTAACAGTGGGGTGCGGTTTTTTGGGCTTGTTTCTAAAGTGTAGTTGGTTATTTGGGCTTGCTTCACAATTGTTCAATTGTTTTAACCGGTGGTTCTCAAATATTTTTATGTCATGGACCCCCAAGTTAATATGTAGGCTAATTTATCCCTATAAGCCCCATCTGAAAATGTTTTGTGCCAGCTGGAGGCAGATTTGTGTTGTTAGAATGTTTAAAAAATCTTCCAAATATTCCACATTTTATTACAAGATTTTTTTTGAATATAGCAGATCTACAAGCTCACAACGGTTTAATTAAAGTGCTTATAATGGCCTAAGTGCCAGTTGCTTCTTTTGGGCTTATTTTCATAGACCTGGTTGCTTATTTCTCTCACAAAATCTGGCAACACCGGAGTTGCAGAAGTTTAACTTCTCGTCCAAACTTACAGCTGTCGGCCGCATTGCCTTGACACTGACAGAGAACTTGAACATTCTGATCTGTCTGGAAGCGAGTCCCACTATTGCACGATGGATCAGCTGAACGTAATTGTAATGTTTACAAGGTTTAACCCCGCCAGCAAATAATAGACTAATAACCTGGAAAGGATATAACATTGCTCACGTTTACCAGGTAAAAAGATGATGTTGAAAATAAATCCAGGGCATACAAGTGGAACGCTGCTATTCGATTATGGACCAGAGCTTATTGATTAGCCTACTTATTGATTAAATTAGTTAATTTTTGATTAATATATCACTGTCCTCATCAGATGGTAACATTTATTAGGCTGTTGTGTGTGGCGTTCATGTGATCAATATACAGTAGAGTAGCCTACAGTAGGCTATTAGCCTACAAATTAATACCGCGGCACGGACACTAGCTGGTGCGTCAGTCCCTCCATAGTTTCATTAAGGCATGATAGCCTATTTTCATTATTACTTGACACTTTGGCTGAGATGGCCCGCTGGCAAACACACCGGGGACCTAATAATTCAGCTCTAAATGGAACTGATAGCCTAGAAAATAAATAAAAAGCGGTGGAATCTACATCATGTCTATATTATGCATAGGCTACAAGCAATACATCGTTTGACATTTATTTTTTATTTTTTTATATATATGTGTTGACAAATGTTGGGCACATATATATTTTATTTGAGGTTTGCCACTGTTGTAATTGATTTTGCCATGAAGAATAAAGCATTCTAAAGACATACGCACATTTCAGCCCTGGTAAGACAGCCTCTGGGCTGACCTGAGAACGTGCGCACCTGAAGCACAAAACACAGACCAAAAAACGTTTATGAATCCGACTGCATGTGTAGGATTTGTCCTAAATGCCGGTACGTACAAAATATGGTCGTAAATCCCTTTATGAATCGGGGCCATTATAACCATATTTTTTTCAGGACACTGACCGCATGACCCCACATCAGCGTGCCTCGCAAATTCCCATGGCTGTTTTTAAGCTGGGGGTCCATTTCCCCACTTTCTCTGCGGTCTCCCTGTATCCGTGAACAGGTCTGGTAATGTTGCTTGTGTTTAGCTGCTAAACACAGATAGTATAGCTCTAATTGCCTTGCTTCTCTAGCCAACACGGCGGCTTTGCACTGTGTAATCTGTTCCCTCTGTAGACCCCGCGTTGACCCCAGGAGGATTAGGAGGTGACCCCTGCCTACAGCGGGTCACTGGAACGCCGCCTAATGAGAGAGCGTGGGGGTGGGGGTAACAGAGGACGTACAACCACACACACTCACCCGCTAATGCACAGAAACACAACCACACACACACACACACACACACACACACACACACACACACACACACACACACACACACACACACACACACACACACACACACACACACACACACACACACACACACACACACACACACACACACACACACACACACACACACACACACACACACACACACACTTTAACCCTTTAAGACCGAGAACGCATCTATGTGTCATTCTTAAGATTTCTTTGGCTATTAAAAAAAGCATTTTTTTTAAATCGTGAAAATTTGTGCAAAGCAAACATTTAACTCAAATCTTTTGCTTCTGGGGGGTCCCTGGAACAACATATTTTGAGATGGGGGTCCACCGCCAAATACATATCATTTTGGGGGTCCTTGACATGAAAAAAGTTTGAGAACCACTGCAACCTCATACGTTTTTTCCAAAAAAAATGAAAATGTTCGCTTTAAAAATATATATATCTAGATTTGGACACATTTGCATGATTTAAAAAAAAATAGCAGATCTATATCTGCTATTTTTGAATAGCCAAAGCAATCTAAAAATGACAGAGATGCGTTCCCGGATTGAATGGGTTAATGAATATCAGGCCAGCTGCGCTGTCGGCCTAACTACCAATTATTCTAAGCAAGGTTAACCTCTGTGCTGTAAGCAAATAATCAGGTCCATGGTAATTGGTGAGAATCCCCTGGCTTCTGAGTGGACTCTGGGCTCAGGTTCAAGATTAAAGATTTTTTTTTGCAAACTCAATTAGACCACGTGGGTTTTTCTGAAGATAGAGGTGCCAAAGGTCTTGCACTTCGACAAGCTGCACCATCTACAGTGAGTTTCAAACCGATATGGGTGGGAATCAGTTATAATCCATTGATCTATAATCAAATACTCATTCTGAGCTAGTTTTTATTTATTTTTTTTAAGTATATCACAGCCCATTTTGGGCGGAAACCTCTATTTGTAACTATACCTTTCAGGACGGGAACCCCTTTTGGGTTTCTTGTTGCTATGTACAGTATTTAGCAAAAATGTTTTTTGTAATTTTTGAATACATATTTGAAGTTTTTCAGAAAACGTAGCTCAGGATTTAGAAGGCGTTTTTAGAATCGGCCTCAGGTCTAAATGGGTTAATGCCATTACTATTATTATTATCCTCCCGCCTTTATTTTGATCAAAAGGGGGTCAAAAGTATGCCCAATAATAGCCTATTATTGGGCAATAACCCCCTTTTGAGGATCCTTGGAGACGCTGCTGTGCTGCTGTGCCAGAAGCGCTTCCCTTAAAATGGCATAAAAATAAAGGCAGGAGGAGTATAATAATAGTAATGGCATGAAAACATATTGTTATTTTTTAATAGGTAAACATCGACTAGTCGACTACCACTGGGTCAAATTAGTCGACCAGTAAAGATCTCTAGTCGTGAAAGCCCTAATCACAGCGTGACAGAGACACAGCACATTCTGTGCACCGTCGGAGCCCGGCTTGCCTTCTATAGAACCACGCTGTAAAACTGTATAACAAACTGTATAAACTGACACAACATTTACAGAGGAAGGTGCTGTATATTATTTGTACACTGTCACGCACTGCTATCATGCTTGTTTATTGAGCCTCTTTCTTTTTTTCCCCCCTTCAACCAGCTTTGCCTTGTATTATAGGACATTTGGGCTATAGTCTACAGTAGGATATAGTTTGTTCACTACATTGTGAGGTGCATTGTGGTTCATTTGCAGCGGGCTGTATAGTTCAGAATCAGCTTTATTGTCGCATCACGGGTTTACAGAAGTAAAACAGTGGGTGAAATTCGTCTTATTATTCCATAGAAAAAAAGAAAGGGAAGAAGAAGAGGGGGGGGGGGGGCAAGGAAAGAGATCAATAAAAAAAAGAAAAAAAAAAGATCTACATATTTACACATAGTACTTGAGAGAAGATATAAAGACGAGTAGTTAAATTAGACTTGAGGTTTGGACCAGCCTGCAAAAGAGCTGACACCCTAAGTAGTCCACTATAGTGAACGAGTGAGCGATTTGGAACACAGCTTGATACCACTGGCACAAACAAGCGTATAACCCAGCCCCACCGACTGTGTCATTGAGATTAATGATGTTGGTCAGTGATCCTTGGTGAGCACCGTTACAGGGCTTGATAAATACAGAACGCACCATTGAACCTGTTCCCATTGTCTTTGTTATAGCTGCTGTTGCGTATCTCCCCCCACTGCACCGCATCCGCCAATGCACTGTTCTAAAGGACAGACAAAGTCACCAGAAATCCATTTCCATGTTTTAAACGGGAAAACAGAACATGTTTTTCCATTTGTTTCAGGACCATAACTCTTAAGTATCCTTGTTTGTCCTTAGTTTTCCGACCGTTCAGTCAATGACAATCGGTTCTAAATTCGAATGACATCTTTGATGGACTGACTGGGGAGAACATGAAGAAGAAAAATCTAAATCCACTTGAAGGCTATCAACTTTGTTGAGAGACAGAGTAAGTACAGTGCCAACGGCGGTTAATTGGTTTCGACTCTTGGGAGACACAGCAAGATCAGTCACTCCATCATCCTATGTCAAACTCTTCGTATACCCCAAAGAAAAAAAAGTCCTTGGAGTTAGATAAATAATGAATGCATGGTTTAATTGTAACTACAATGTAGGGAGTTGTGTGCGATTGAGATAATGGATGATTTGGGGCACAAGTGATCTTGCAGCAAAAGGCTAATTGTTGTAATTGGTCTTAAACATCAACCTTTTTTTAGCATGAGTCATCTCTTTATTCTCCACTCTCCACTGTTCATCTAAGGACAATTTCACATTAGGCTAAACTGAACAATACCAAGCAATGTTAGGGAAACTGCCTGTGGGTTATTTCCACCTTATGTCTCCTTACAGCAAACTTTAAGGACAAATACGGTACTGAACCAGGACTAATTGCTGCTAAAACGATGAATCCATGGTTAGCAATAGAGGACTTGAGACACATTTCAAACTGGATGATTTAGTCTAAATAAATAAATCAACCTTGTTTTAACATCTGAAATGTTTGCACATAATATACAGTCCACAGTAAATAATATACAGAAGGTGAACTTCAATCTGTTATTTGAATAAAAAGAAAATATAAATTCACTTTTCAAAACATTTTCAAAGCACATCAAGCACATAGAAACGTAACCGCTGAAGGTGGACTTCAAAGTGTCGTTATGGACTCGGTAAACTTTCAGAACTACATTTCAGAGGCCAATATAGACCTTTTCACACTTGCCAACACAAACCTTCCAAACGTGTCCAAGTTTATCTCCCGTCGCAGTGTTTGTGAGCATCGGCAGCTGACAGGAAATAGACTTGGACCCAAAGCCGTTCCCTAGCAACACTATTCCACTGACAAGGTCTACAGAGGCCAGCTAATGAGGCTTCTCCAAACGCGCAGTGCTTTATGAGCTCAGGTAGGGGGAGAGAGCGAGAGAGCGAGTGAGTGAGTGAGTGAGTGAGCGAGTGAGCGAGTGAGCGAGTGAGAGAGAGAGAAAGAGAGATGACGAGAGAGAGAGAGAGAGAGAGAGAGAGAGAGAGAGAGAGAGAGAGAGAGAGAGAGAGAGAGAGAGAGAGAGAGGACAGAACAAAACTGTGGTGATGAGATGAAAGGATTAATTAGGCTTCTTAGGAAGTGGAGAGGCAAAAAAGGGAGAAAATTTGAAGACATCTGGGGAGCACTAAAACAGAAATAGAGAGAGAGAGAGAGAGAGAGAGAGAGAGAGAGAGAGAAAAGAATTGGAAGAGAGACTTTCCTGCCACTGTCTCTCCACTCTTTATGCAACAACCACATTCGAGCGGCGGTGAGGGCATCCAGCTCATTACGACAGTATAATGATAGCGCATGTGTGTGAAATCAGCGTGTGTGCGGAATCATAGCACACTGGTGATGGACCTCAGCTTGTCAGCCACCGGGAAAGGAGATGAGAAAGTACAGGGAGAAGAGAAAAAAAAGAATTGAAAAGAAAAAAGAACATTGGATGTGTAATATCTGTAATATCCAGCCTTAAGCCTTCAGAAATTGTCAGAACGATATTCGTTTGCGAAAATCTTAATGCCAACAAATATAATTTACTCCACATGATGCGAGGTGCGGTATCTTTGCATTTAGCATTTGACAGAAGAAGTACACTGAAAAAAATTAAGGAAATAGTTATACCATTACCATCCCCACAAAACATGCCGTATGTCACTTTTCAATTTATATTATGGCAGGTTTGTAATTTGACACAACGAAAAAGCTAGCTTCCTCCCCAATGCTATACTGCTCGTGCCACATCCCAAGTCAACACTGCCAAAGTGTTATTGCTATTGGTTAATTGTGCTAATTCACGTGTAAAAGTTCACAAGTTTTAACTCTATGCAAATGTGCATGGTCACCAGAAGCTAATCCACTGAAGCCAATCCACCTATTGTGGGCAATGTTTCTGAACTGTTCAAAAGATTGTTTTTTTTTTGCACTCACAAAAAAAAACTTCCAACCAAGGTGTTATTATTTTCTGGGGGAAGAGTTTCCATTGAAAGAAAGCAGGGAAAGAGAGTTGGAGAGTGAAAACTATAGAACAAAGTGAGAGATGGGGATCAGAGAATTGGTCTGATTACAGGTGGAGAGCAAAGAGGAAATAGGAATTGGTGCGTGCGTGCGTGCGTGCGTGTGTGCGAGAGATAGGGAGAGAGGCAGAGAGATAGAGAGACAGGGGGGGGGGGTGAGTGAAAGAGAAAAGAGAATATTGAGTATTGAATACTTCAGGTTGATTAAGTGACTGAAAATTTACTTTAGCAGCTGAGATACAGGCTCAGATTAAAAAACAACTAAGAAGTACTACGACTTTTCTTGGAACCTGAATACCACTACTCCACAATATTTCAACAAATGGCCAGTAAGCCTTTAATCGTTACGTCTGTAACCTTACACTACACTCACAATTTATTCCAAACATCCAACAAGAGAACAAACCAGACATCTAATAACGGTGTGGCCTCCCGTCTAATCTTTATTAGCTATTGATTGTTACTATGTGTGCTGTTCATTGCAATATATCGTTCGGTGGTACTGGCTGTTTGCATGCATGTCATCAGTGTTTCCCCTAGCCAGAAGCCGAAGGTGTTGGGGAGTATGTGGCGTGCGCACTGCGAAATTATTTGGCGTGCGCGCGAACGGCGAAAAAATGTGGGTTCTCAAAATGCATATTTGTGCTCAAACACGAAGACTTATATAGTACATGTGCACAGTAATGAGCAGGAAAATATCTGTATAGTTTACATATGAATTGTCTCCAGATTTAGGAAAATATACTTTTATTAGACCTACCCGCCACTGCTTAATGCATATAGGGGAAACACTGGTCATACTATTCACATTTTTAAATTGGGAGCCACCAAGGGGTGCCAGAGGGGCCAACTGGAAAGAAGAGGGAAAAAAAAAAAAACTCTCTCTATATATATATATATATATATATATATATATATATATATATATATATATATATATATATATATATATATTTATATTTATATATATAGGCTAAGGCTATGGGGTCCTCGGCACGGAACAATTTGGGAACCTCTGGGTTGTGGTGATCTATGCCTCATTTGGCCAAATGGAAATAGTGATATTTATAAATACTTACAAATGGTTTTTAATTCTCTTTCTTTCTTTCGTTCTTTTGCTTTATGATTTTTTTACTTTTTCACCCATTTCATCCCTAACACGTCTTTTAAATGCCAAATAGAATGTACTTTCCCGACAATTATTGCTTTAGGATATTCATGTGCAGATTTATGTGCATATTTGCATGTGTTTCTATCTTCCCTTTTCATTTTATTCATGGACACTATAAATGTTCACATATTTCAGTAATGCAAACTGCCACGCGAGAATGAAAAAAGAAACCTTTGAAACCTTGTAACTGTAAAGTCTTTGCCAAAAAGATGTGCAACGCACTCAATAAGAGAGCTGATGCTGAAGGTACAGTACTTGAAAGCTAAAAAATAATATATCAAAAATGAATGCACAGCCCTTTGTCTGACAGGGAATCAAGTATCCATGACATACTGTACAGTACAGAAAGTAAGTAAGTAAGTAAGAAGTAAGAAAGTATAAAACAGATGCCACTGGCAATAAAACAGATGCCACTTAACTTAATACCAGTAAAGATTAAGCTAAGACATGTGTATTTATTTGTGCATGCTTGTTTTATGCTAATGAATGCTAAAGCTGCCAGCTTGTGTTTGCAGACTGCCTTAAAGTCTTCAGTGTTTCTGCCGCCCACCCACAGGAGGTGTATTCTAATTTAAGGCACCTTACAGTAGGCTACAATGTAGCCGCTACATGGATCTCACTTTCCATACATAATACCTCTTCATTGACTGGAGTATCCCAGGGGTCTATATTGTACGTCCCCTAGTTTTTTCCCTCTACAACAAAATAGCCGCTCTACAAGCTTCAAAAAACGTTTATAGGGATGATAGTGGTTAAGCATCAGAGTTGGAAATCCCAACACGAGTTGTTATAATACAACAAAGGAAAACTGTTCCCCAAATTCTCCACATCCCATTTTAAAGGTTATTTAAAGGGATTCTAGGCAACATTAACACATTGAATGCCAATCGCGTAGATCTACGCGAACCTATTTAAAGCCGCAGCGTGCCAGTCGCGTAGATCTACGCGAACCGCCGATTCCCATGTTAACACATTAACTGCCAATCCCGAGATATCTCGGGATATAAAATCCACCCGTTAAGCGCCGATCCCGAGATATCTCGGGATATGGTCTTTTTAGTGGTTTCTGTTAAATAAGGTCCTCTGGCAGCTTGGGGGTTAATCTCATGCACGTAGCTCAAAGCGCATCTGGATGGGTGACGTCATCGGTCACGTGACCAATCGAAGCCTTGAAAGAGGATCCGGGCAGCCTGCCCAGTCTGTGCATCTAAAACCATTTTTGAGTTTAGACAAGCCGATCGATTGAGAGAGAGTTACAGAGAGAGAGAAAGAGAGATAGATAGATAGATTGCTAGTGATTTTGAGTGTGAGTATAGTTGCGTGGATTGATTGAGTGAGTTGTGATAGATTTGAGTGTGAGTTAGTGTGAGTTTTGATAGATTTGAGTGTGAGTTAGTGTGAGTTTTGAGAGATTTGAGTGAGTCAGTGAGAAAGTTGTGCGAGTTTGAGACATTGAGTGAGGGAGAGAGGTGAGTGATCTGAGAGATTTGTACGTGAGTTTGTGTGACTGATTGTGATTTTGATATTTGAGTGAGTGATTTACAGTAAGTGTGAGTGGTATATATATAGCCTAGTGAGTTATTGTATATATATATAGATAGAGAGGCGTGGAGGTAATAATTATATAGGTGAGTGTAGTATACAGTGTTTGTGAGTGAGTGATTTATAGTAAGTGTGAGTGGTATATATATAGCCTAGTGAGTTATTATATATACATATAGATAGAGAGGCGTGGAGGTAATATTATATAGGTAGAGTAGGTGAAGGAGTTGATCGGCGAGAGAGAGTAGACAGGAGTTCATAGTTTACTCAGTGAGAGAGGGTAGACTATGAAACGAACCAACAAGCGTAAGAACACGGTCGCCGATGGATCGTCGGGTCCACGGCAGCGAACGCTGTTGGAGATGCAGTTCGGGGGGCCTAGTGCAGCCCCAACCCCGAACCCCCAACCACGGGAGCCGGTGTTCCAGTTTGTGATCAGACCAGATCCGGAACCGGAGCCGACGAAAGGGGAGCCATCGGAGCCGCCGGAGCCCCCGGTAGTAACTCCTCCAGTGACCGGACCTGTGCCGGACCCGCCTGTCCGTCGCAGTTCACGGATTTCCGTGCCCGTGCTTGACCCAGTAGTCTCAGACCCAGAGTCTGTCCCAGGCACGGAGAGTGAGTTCGAGTCCGGTGTGGTCTCCGACTCCTCCAGTGATTCTGGAGGCTCTGATTGGGAACCAATGCCTGCTTGCAATGGTAAGCACACATACATTTTTTGATACATTGTTTTATTTGTTAGTATTTTATTTGATCGTGTTTTGTGTGTTACGTAGTTGATTCAATGGAGAAAACCAACTGTTTTATGTGTTTATTCGTAGCCAGTGTTGCCAGGTCTGATTATTTCGCTATGAGCTTCTATAGCTGCTATAAGCCACGCTGGGCTTGTCTTTCTGTGAAGCTGCTCGTAAAACATTGTGATTGCGGGTGTGGGCTTGTAAATCGGCTATTTTCAGATAGGCTTGAAGTGCCCATGTGGCATAGTCGCCGGCTAGTCACTACTTTTGGGCTCGTTTTCATAGACCTGGTTACTTATTCCTCTCCCACAACCTGGCAACGCTAACACGACAGGCCCTTCAGCGGTCCCTGTCTGTGGTTCTCAACATGTGGGTCGCGACCACAACTGAGCTCACAACAACGCATGTATGCATTGCTGACAAGTGACAACGACTCGCAACGCGAGTTGTTGTTGTGATCTGCTTGTGTGATCATTGTTTTATTGTTTTATTTGTTAGTATTTTATTTGATCGTGTTTTGTGTGTTACGTAGTTGATTTCAATGGAGAAATCAAGCGGTTTTGTGTGTGTTGAGTCGTAGCCAGTGTTGCCAGGTCTGCTTATTATAGCTATGAGTTTGTATATCTGCAATAAGCCACACTGGGCTTGTTTTTCTGTGAAGCTGCTTATAAAACATGGTGATTGCCTGCGAGTGTGAGCTTGTAAATTGGCTATGTTCAGATAGGCTTGAAGTGTTCATGTGGCCCCGTCTGCTAGTCACTACTTTTGGGCTCGTTTTCATAGACCTGGTTGCTTATTCCTCTCCCACAACCTGGCAACGCTAACACGACAGGCCCATCAGCGGTCCGTGTCTGTGGTTCTCAACATGTGGGTCGCGACCACAACTGAGCTCACAACAACGCATGTTTGCATTGCTGATGACATTTTTTAGGCTCTGTTGATGTATTGTGTGGTGCTATAAAATGGCAGATCTACAAGCTTGTGAGCTTGTAGATCTGCTATTTTTATTCTGCTTTTTTGGGGGGAAATAACAGGTGCACCCAACCCCCACTCCCTCTGCACATAATTGTTATCATAACAAAAGAGATCAAAGGTTTCATTTCAGGTCAGGGGTTTCATTTCAGGTCAGGGCCACAACAACACAACAACAAAACTGTTTGATCCTGTAGGATCAAGGTTTTTTTTGTTATTGTTGTTTTCGTCCTGACCTCAAATGAAGCGTTTGATGTGAGTCAGGTCATGATCGGGTCATGTCAACAAAGCATTTGAGAAATTGCCTTTGTAATTCTACCATGACAGAAAGATGTACTATGTTATTTCATGTGTGCCTAGTCACTCTGTCTATGTATGCTAAATGCATAATATAGTATTTGAAAATTTATTCTAGATTCTGACTCTGAGGCAGAGGCTATGGCGGGAGCCATGGATGGAGGTGTCAGCCATGCTGGTGACCGTAGGAGAGGTGAGAGTCACAATTATATCACAGGAATAAAAAAAATGCTAAAACCAGACAATGGTAAATGTATTCTCTCATATTTATTTATTCAGTGTATATATGCATTCATGTGATCTATATGTTGATGCTAAATGCCTAGATTATAAAAGTATATTTTTATGTTATTCTAGGGTCACAGGCTGGTGTGGAGGAGGAGGAGGAGTTGGAGGGAGCGATTGGTGGAGCTGTGGGCGGTGGTAGTAGAGGTGAGAATTATCATCACAGGAATAAAAAAAAGCTAAATCCCCACAGGGCGATGTAAATGTATTCTCTCAAATGTATTTATTCTGTATATATATGCATGTGATCTATATCGATGCTAAATGCCTAAATTGAATTGATGTGTTATTGTAGGGCCAGACATGGTTGGGGCTGATCTGGAGGGCGACATGGCTGGAACATCAGCTGGTCGTAGACGAGGTAAGAAAGACCCTCTTCTGCTGTGTGTGTGTGTGTGTGTGTGTGTGTGTGTGTGTGTGTGTGTGTGTGTGTGTGTGTGTGTGTGTGTGTGTGTGTGTGTGTTACTTCTGCTCTCTCCCTCCCTCTCTGTGTTCAATGTGCGTGTCTGTCTGTGAGTTCATGTGATTGTGTATCTGTGTGCATGAGTATAGCTGCTGTGTGTGTGTGTGTGTGTGTGTGTGTGTGTGTTGGTCGTAGACGAGGTAAGAAAGACCCTCTTCTGCTGTGTGTGTGTGTGTGTGTCTGTTACTTCTGCTCTCTCCCTCCCTCTCTGTGTTCAATGTGCGTGTCTGTCTGTGAGTTCATGTGATTGTGTATCTGTGTGCATGAGTATAGCTGCAATGTGTGTGTGTGTGTGTGTGTGTGTGTCAAAAACAAATATTTTATGGTAATTATCTTATTTCTATAATTCGCAGGTGGTGGCAGACCTCGGAAATGCAAGGCTCCTCCTCCTGTGTGGCATGCCACAGACTGGTGTCCTCGGGACATCCCCTTCACTGGGAATCCGGGTCCTCGGAACGAGGCTGCTGCTCTGGAGTCCGATGCCCCGGTCGATTTCCTGGAGCTGCTGATCACTGACGAGTTGCTGCAGGAGATCTGCAAACAAACAAACCTCTATGCAGGCCAGCAGCAGCCCAGTGATTTGCAGTATTCCAGGTCCAATGTATGGAAAGCTGTCGATCTGGTAGAGCTCAAGAACTTTCTGGGGCTTTTCTTTTTGACCGGACTCCTCCAAAAGCCGGAGATTGAGATGTACTGGTGCACTGATGAGCGTCTAGCCACCCCCTTCTTTGGCAAGTACATGTCGAGGAACCGGTTCCAGGCCATACTCAGCAACCTTCACTTCGTCGATAACACCGTGCCCCGCCCTGTCCTTCAGCCTGACGAGAAAGAAGACAAGCTCTGGAAAGTCCGCCCGGTGTTTGAGTCCTTGCTGGCAAATTTCAAGCAGATGTTCATGCCGAGCCAGAACATCTCAATCGACGAGGGCATGCTGTTGTGGCGTGGGCGCCTCGAGTTCAAGGTGTATGCCCCCTGTAAGCCGATCAGGTACGGCATCAAATCGTACATTTTATGTGACTCGGCAACAGGCTACCTGTATAGTATGCAGCCATACTGTGGCTTGGGGCACACCCTTGTGGACACGGTTTCAAACCTACTGGGGGACTTAGCAGGCTTTGGGTACCATTTGTACATGGACAACTTGTACAATTCGGTGGGCACGGCCAAAATCCTCCTTGCCAAGGAGACCCACGTCTGCGGGACCCTGCGTCGAAACCGAGGGCAGCCACCAGACATCGCCGAGGTGACCAAATCGAAGCTGGGCCTTGGGTCGTCAATGTCACGCCATAGTGGAGATGGAGTGATGGTGGTGGCATGGCGATCCAAGCTGACAAAGATTGTCACTATGATCACCACACTCCACCCTGACGAAATGCGGACCGTGCCACTGAGGGAGAAAGGGAAACGCAAGAGGGTGAACGAACAGAGGCCAGTTTGTGTGGTTGACTACAATCAGTACATGAATGGGGTCGACAGACTGGACCAGAACCTGTCCTACTATATGTGCACGAGGAAGACCAAAAAATGGACAAAGAAGTTTGTGTTGTACCTCTTCCAAATTGCCCTGTACAACTCCTTTGTCCTCTATAAAGCCAGGCACCCAGATGGTGCCTGGCAGAACCTCTTCTCCTTCATGAACGAAATAGTGGGTTCCTGGACCCGTCAGGCGCACCTTGTGGTTGTGGCCCCTCCTGAGGAGGGTAGGAATGAGGCCCCGCCTCCTCAGGAAGAGGATCAGGCCATTCCTCGGGAGGATGGGATTGAGGCCCCGCCTCCTCCGGAAGAGGATCAGGCCATTCCTCGGGAGGATGGGATTGAGGCCCCGCCTCCTCCGGAAGAGGATCAGGCCATTCCTCGGGAGGATGGGATTGAGGCCCCGCCTCCTCCGGAAGAGGATCAGGCCATTCCTCGGGAGGATGGGATTGAGGCCCCTCCTCCCGAGGATGGCCCCGTTCCACCAGATGCCCCACCTGGTCGCCGCCGAAGGGCACCAAGAGAGGACCCTGCACCAGATGCCCCACCTGCTCACCGCCGAAGGCGGGGTCCAAGAGTGGACCCCGGACCACCTGCTCGCCACCCAAGGCCACCAATAGTGGACCCACAGAGCAGGCTGAATAGAGCTCTACCCCATACAATGGACAAAATCCCAGGCTTGGGTACAAAGAAGCACCCAACAAGGCTTTGTAGGGTGTGTAGCAGATCAGGCCGAAAACGGAGCGAGACCAGTTATGAGTGCAGGTCATGTCATGTTCCCTTGCATCTTGGGGACTGTTGGTTACGGTACCACACTTATGAGGAATACAGGTATTTGTGAGTAAAACCTGAACCAGTACCTCATGCCTTACCTTACCTGCCTTACTTTATTTTGTTTTATTTTTTTGCACACACACACACACACACACACACACACACACACACACACCATCAGTTGTCACATTCCCTCAGAAAGCACTGATTGCACCAATTTATTGATTGAATGATTATTATTTGTTGTTAGTTGATTATATTTAGTTTGAAATGACTTGCACTTTGTGCTTTACAGTGAAACTGTAACGAATGTTCAGTAGTCACTCACCATGCACTGTTGAGACTCAAGAGTCTGTTTACATTCATCCCTATTTTGTCATTCATGTCAGTTCTGCTTTATTTGGTTTACTTATTTGTATTTATTTATTTTGCACTAATTGCACCAATTTATTGATGTTGATCTTTGAACGATTATTATTTATTTCATGTAGTTACATTTAGTTTCAAATGACTTCTTGCACTTTGTAGTGAGACGCTGGTTCAACCTACCAACCTCACTCACCATGCACTGCACATTGTGCATCATGAGTCATGACACATTGAGCTTTACTTGGTTTACTTATTTTGATTTATTTATTTTCACAAATTGTCATAAATGGCATAAAAGGAAAAAAAAGGCTGATCTACAAGCTTAGTAAAGCTTGTTGATCTGTTATTTGTTATGAATACTTGAGATTTTGACTGATTTTGATTTTGAATGTATTGATGTTGCACTTTGAACTTGGAATTATTATTATTTATTATTATTTTGAGGAAAACGTATTTGAAAAAAAAATACAGTGAAAAAATGTTGTTGAAAGCTGAAATAAGCTTGCACTTTGGAAATGGAGCGATAAATGTACAATCAAAAACTTTTTTTGTTTTTTTTCGTTTTTTTTTATAAACAAGTATTGTTTACATGCCTGATGTCAATGAAGGCGCAAAATAAATATCAAACACTTCTGAAATCATTTTTATGCCTCTAAAGTGTGTCCTTTCAGTAAAACACTCATAACTCTGAATCTAAAGAAAAAGGTCAGTTTTTGGTGAAAACGAGCTGTATTCAACTACCTCTAGCTAAAAGACGGAACATGCTATCAACTCACTTTTTTTTTCAGATGAAAGAAGAGATTCTAAGCTTTGTTTTGAGATATTCCATGTGTTCATAGTCAGAGCAGAAGATATGCTATGGGTCCACAAAAAAGAGTCAGACTGGTCAAAATGGCTGGCAGTGGGAACAGCCTGTTGTAGAAAACTCTGGCAGGGAATGTGTTAATCGCCCAAGGTGCACTTTCCGATTTTTTTTTATCCATTTCCGTTTCCGGTTTTCGGTCGGAAACGGAATTATTCGGGTTCCGGTTTTTTCGATCGTATCCGCTTCCTGTCTGGGATCCTGTTTAAAACTCGATTTTCTCTGGTTGTTGTTTTTCTCCTCGCTGATCACTGTTTAGCGTGTATCGGCTGTAGCTTCAAGATGGCGGCTCGCATTTGGAAACTGTTTTCGCTGGACGTTTCTCACGGATCCGCTGTGTGTTTAGAACCAAATGAACGCGCACTTTTAACTTATTTAGCGAGGTCTGTGGCGACATGATAAAAACAAAAAAACAACAATAAAACGCTGGCACTGGTGAGTACATTATGAGATTAAACTCTGGCATGGAATGTGTTAAGCTTAAATTTTAAAAATATTTATACATTTAGCATTTTTCCCCCTCTATCAGCCACTATATAATGATGCTGGGGTGTTTTCCTGCATTGAAACACAGTCCTCTTTCTGAAATCCGTATTTTCCCTACTATTTATGTTTTGACATCCGGGTATCCGGGACGTAAATGAAACGCACGCATGTGCGCGTCCGTGTGAACTGTTCGAGTGAAACCGAATGGAACCGAGTGCAGCCGACCAAAAAATGGAACGAGCCGCCATAGTTTTCTGCTGCGCTGTTTTTACTTTTTACTTTCGGTTTTAAAACGCTCTCAAACTTATTTTTTGAGGCACAGAATTTACTTTTAAGATATCGTTTGGATAGAATTTAGTTGTTTAACTTCATATATGTGGTCAATTTATCATGACAGAGCCTATTTAAAAATAAAAATTCAGAGAACCGGCAGGGGCGGGCAGTGACACGCATTTTATCCGAATAAAGCAACCTATTTTCGGCATGGCGCGTTCAGAAGTCCCCCCTGCGTCACCCCCTGGTGGTCGGGGAAACGAACTACTGATGAGGAGGGGGGGGGGGGGGGAGTGGAGGGGCGGTGTTTGACAACAGTTTTTTTTTCTTTTTTTGATCTCTGAACTTGCCTAGAATCCCTTTAACATATCTCTGTTGTCGGGCAGAAACCAGCTATGTCCAAAATATTAACGTTGCAGGAAATGAAGAAAAAAAAACATGTTTTTAGAACAACACAATACTGCCTCATCAAAGTCGGTATGGTGACTTTACATATTGTCAGATACTTGAATGTGTCCTTATATTACCACCACTTTACCCAAACACAGCTCAGGTGGAGTTAGGAGGTTGTCGACCATTAATGTGGATAATTTTCCGCCTGACTTCGTCATTCTAATCAATGGGGGACAAACCACCCAACTCCACAAGTTGGAGTTCGCTGGTTTGTCCGACAGTTTGAGGATCCAATGGAGTTAGGAGGTTTAGTCAGAAGCGCTTTTTTAATAGTTTTTCATTGGTTCAATATTTGTAAAACCCACACACAGACGTAAATGGTGTTCAATAGCACTGATTTATTAAAAAGCTAGAGCTGGTCTCTGCCCGACAACGACAATATCAAAAACATTCAAGGTCTAGTCTACAAAATATTCCAAATGTAACCAAGGAATTGTGTCACTTATTGACACCGAGTTAGAGTTGTGCTTATTGCTTAACTCTATCTATCAACATTATCCAATTAGTATGTCCATAAACTAACATTGGAAGAGCAACAAATACTGACAGCGTATAAAGCTGTTTAATCATGCATCCTACAGGCACAGAATGAGTTCCCTCTGTAGTGCAGACACTGTCTATAATCGTGTTATTCGGCACACATACTCTCTTTCCCCATCTCTCTCACCCTTTGTCTGTCTGTCTGTCCCAGACGGACACGGACACACACGACACACACGACACACACACACACACACACACACACACACACACACACACACACACACACACACACACAATTGTTTAGGTATACAACAGAGCAAGCTGTGTACTCAGCTAAAATGTATTCGATTTAGCACTTGCAAAACGTTGGCAAGAGTACGGAATGAGGAAAGGAAGAGGGAGAGTGGATGGATGGATGGATGGATGGATTGGTGGATGGAGAGGAAGTAAAGGGAGCTGCGGATAACTCCATACATCAGCCAATCAATTAAGGTTATGGACTCTGGAATTTCAGCAGACACGCGTCAGTCTCTGTTACAGTAGGTTTCGCTGACTCCATCTCCGTCTGACACCTGCCGTAACAGACACTAATGTGAGAGGATGGAGCACGTTAGACTCGCAGTGGAGCATTTGATCCCCGGGCACGGTGTCCATTTTCGCTTAGTAGGAGACAAGTCTGTGTGGACCCGGACAAACAAATCCTCACACACACACACACACACACACACACACACACACACACACACACACACACACACACACACACACACACACACACACACACACACACACACACACACACACACACACACACACACACACACACACACAGTATCTTGTGTGTGCATTGTTCTGCTCCCTGCTTCACTTATTTCACTCAATAACTTTGTGGCAAATTGTGGCATTGTGGAACATTTTAATCACACATTGAGGGATTTCTAAAACAACACAGAGCCTGAAGCGAATTCGTTTACACCTTCAAATGCCACAAATGCATGCGTGCGTGCGCGTGCCTGTGTGTGCGTGTAACCTAAATACACGTATGTGCCTGTGAGAAACTAAACCTCCTGTCACAATTGTTTGATGAGTATTTCTCTGTGGTAGGTCCTGCTGAACCTACAGTACCACAGAGAAAATTGCCTTGGAATGACCACACATTCATGCACATGCACATGGCAAACAAACAGCCACCAGTGTGAGGTGAGGCAGAGAGGGTAAAAGAATAACAATGAAAAGAGGAAATAGACCAAAGATAAGGTGCCATTCGTTGGAGGGTTACAAATCGTTCAGCAAAAGCAGACCTGTGATGTGCTTACAAAGTTCTTCCGAGATGCCACTTTGTAAACCACTGCAGTAGAGTGAGACAAAAAGTGTTGAGTACTGTTGCCATGTCTTGGTAACATAGGCTCTCACACAGGCATTATCACTTTATGCATACGTACTGTAGCTATGAATATACTCAGCAATACTCCATTGCTGCTTTACTGGCACTATCACTTACATAATATCTGCTGCAAATTATATTTCTTTACTTGAGCACACACCTTATGAATATTTGATATCATTGTTCTGTTACCTGACTTTTTGCTTTGTTTTTGCTCTATTCTCATGGCTATAATGGTGTAACTGCAAATCGTTGTGATGTGGCAATAAACTTTTAGGATTTTTTTTGCTGCGAGGTAATCATTTCTCTTACGCACAACTTCAGGTGGATAATCGTGGTCGAATCCGAGTTGTTTATCTCCCACTTGAATCTTCGCCTCCCAGGCCTTTTTCAACACTATCTCTTTCGTGTCGAATTGAAGGAAGTTCGCCACAATGGACCGGAGATGAGCAGACGGGTGATTCGGCTTCTGAGTGAGTGCTCGATGTCCTCTCTGTGTCTGAAGTTGGGTCCCTTCAGGTAAAACTAGCTCTGCTTGGAAAAGCTGTTCCAGATATTTCACTACTGAGGTACCTTCAGTTCCCTCCGGAACCCCGAAAACACGAATATTGTTCCGCCTTGATCTTGCTTCAAGGTCCAGTAGCTTTGCTACTTGGTCAGATCAAGGAAGCTTATTTAAAGAAGGGCCGCCCAACGTCATTTTCTCTATCCAACAATTCCAGCCAGCAGATTCGTCGCATTGGGTGGCAAGCTCACACCGGAAGTTTGGTGAAATAACATTGGAATCTATGAGAGCCGGCTGGACAGCTTATGAACAAACACTATTACTGAACGATGGAGACCTTTATAAAATACTCGGCGCAGGAAAATAAAAGAAGACATATCACATTTCTGCTGTGTTGCTTTTTGATGTGTACACTGTATAATTTTATAGAGGTACAGTATCGTAACAAAGTACGTTTCTGAAAGTATCGTGAGACTGTCCACCATTTCCTGTCTGGCAAACAAATCCCGCGATACCTCCAAGAGAGAAACGATGCCTGCTGCTGTTTAGATGCCTCAATAAAATCATGTACTGTGCACATCGAAAAGCAAGTGATTAGAAGACAACCTGTAATGTCTTCTTTTATATTCCTGAACCGATTATATGACAAAAGTCGCAATCGTTCAGAAATAGTGTTTGTTCATGAGCTGGTGCAGCCGGCTCCATTCACTGCCAGGTATTTCATCGAACTTCCGGTGCGAGGTTTGCCACCCATGAGCGGCATGGCTCATCCCGGGCGTCCAGCGCGCCCGCCCCCTCCCTTAAAGAAGCTTCCTTGGTAAGATCTGTGCATCCTCATTTTTATTTTCATGTACGTAACCAATTTATTCTTAATCCTTAACTTACTTCCATTTTAGGAACCTTATTTCCATTCCAATGACTTGAATCATTTCCGTGCAATCCAATTCCAAGTGTTAATAATGTTACTGTACACAGTAAAAAACCTCTAGTGTTCATATATACATTTTTAACTCAGAGTATACTCATGTAACCAATAATGGACCCTTTATAGTTCAATTTGGTTACATTTGTACACTCAAGAGTTAAATTAACACTGGGGACTTAACAGTGCCGGTGTAAATGGGGCCATAAAAGAGATACGGGCAGCCTAAATGGCCATTATAGAAGTACTATAATAGTACCTCCACAACCATAAAACAGCCATAAAGCTGCACTTTGCAGTTTTGCAGTGGTAGCGGTCGACAGTAAAAGGCTGTGGTTGTACCGGACAGCGCCCAGGTGTTAAGAGTGTGCGCGTGTGTGTGCGTGTGTGCGCGTGCGTGTGTGTGTGTGTGCGCCTGTGTCACACTGTTGTAAAAATGGCCTCCGTCCTCATTCAACTTGCTGATTTAATATCAAATGAAGATTAAAATAAGAATGGAGAAACAGTCACCTTACAGCCATTCATAATGGAGCATTCATTGTATAATGTTGCATTGTGAGAGATAAGCACAGAGAAGTATAAGTACACTACAATTCTGAATAATTACAGCATACATTACAGCCTGGCATACACTGCAGAAGCACCACCTTGCATATCCTATACTGCAGAATTTTATTGGCCATTCATAACGCAGTGTTTTGCTCCCAAAATAATACCCCCCACCCCCTAAAAACTATTTGTGATCGCACAATAGGTCATTATAGTACATTCACAGATTTGAACCTGTGCATTTTCAAATCAATTCAAGATATTGAATAATAAACACTGAATGATAAGTTACTGTTACATTTAGTTATTTGAGTGAGAGTACTAGCGTATGGCATTAAAATGTATATGTATATTTTCGGCACCAGTCTGCTTCACAAACTAGAAAAAGTGCTCCTCGGAGCACAGGTCTCCGCCAGGTCAGGTAGGTTATTGTGGCCTCCTGGTGGCGCTATAACAGGCCAATGTGAAAAGGGTGCCATTTCTTCCTCGGCCTAGTGGGAATGTGCGTGTGAAATTTCACAGAGATCGCAAGCTGCGTGCATAATTTGAGGCATTTTGTTCAAAACGGACCAATCCTGCAAACGTTGGAAGCCAACCTTAGCCAATCAGGATGGAATATGGGAAATCGGACATCGTGTTGATCACATGACTATAGAGATACTGTGTACCGATTTGCATGACGTTTGGATAAAATCTGTAGGAGTAATATTAAAAAAAGGTTTTGCACAAATTGGCCTCCTGGTGGCGCTATAACAGGCCCATGTGGTTCTGAGTTGGCAACCAGGGAGTGTGTGTGCACAGTTTCGCAGCGACCGGGCCAACGGTGCCGGAGATTAGCTGGTTGCAGACGGACAGGACACATGGACGGACAGGGTGCAAAACATACTCTCTCGCCATGCCTTTCGGCCTGGCGGGGTGGACTCATCGTTCACCCATCTCATTCTAGCTCCCTTCACTTCATTTTCATATAAGTTAGTCAACCCATCTGTCCTTCTTTCTTACGTTCTGTCTCTCCCTCTGTTTCTCTCTCTCTCTTCACTTGGACTTGAAATTAAGCTCGCTTTGGCAGATCATTCAAAATGTTTTGCTGAACCACACAAAAACAATGAAGTGATGATGGTCTGTCCAACACCCGCTGGCGTGTTCTCAACCACACAGGCTGCAGATCTAACTCGCCAACTCATCTTCATGGGAATCTAATCTTATCTCGCCGTCTTACCCCTAAACCTGGACAGAAAATAAAGTCAGATCGCTGCTAGCCATAGGGGAAGAAAAATAAGCAATAAAGAAATACTGGGTCAAACTCACACAAAAGTGCATGTGCTGCATTGAGGATCAGAAATTTGCCAACGTCTTCTGGTTAGTTTATATGGAGAGCTCTCTCTCTCTCTCTCTCTCTGTCCCCAACACATACCTCACTCACTCGCAGACAGACAGACAGACAGACAGACAGACAGACAGACAGACAGACAGACAGACAGACACACACATTCATTCCTACACACTCTCCTACCACCACATACACTCACACGTACAGTAACTGTACACGCATGAACAGTAAGCCGCGTGACAGATCCACAGGAATGATTTTGCCCAGACGAGTTACACAAGAGGATGTAATCCCTGCAGAGAGTAAACACACTGTACAGGATACAGGAGGAGAGGAGAGAAGCTACGGTATATATCCTCTAGTTTAGTGGTTCTCAAACTTGTTCAATGTCAAGGACCCCCAAAATGATATGTATTTGGCCGCGGACCCCCACCTCAAATATTTTGTTTCAGGGAACCCCCAGACGCAAAGATTTGAGTTACAAATGTTCGCTTAAAAATATATATACATATATTCAAAGGTTTGCAAAAATGTTCACGATTAAAAAAAAATAGCAGATCTACAAGCTCATAGCGCGGCACTCGGTGCCGCGCTATGAGCTTGTATATCTGCTATTTTTGAATAGCCAACGTATAAAAGGTTAAAATTATTGTGATGCTATATTAACACATTTTGCTGGGGAACCCCCCCCCCCCAAGGACCCCTGGGGGTCCCCGGACCCCACTTTGAGAATCAATGCTCTAGTGCCCCTCGCAAACAAGTTCAAAATCTAACAGGTTATCATGAAACTTGCTGAGTCCTCATTTGAATGACCCTATGACCTTTTTTGGAGGGCCACCCTCAGTGTCCAAGTGTCAACTGAGTAAGCAGGATATCTCATCATCTATTCCAGGATGATCCTTTTCCTCTAGCGGACGAAATTGCTGCTCGCAGGACTGCTAGACTCTTTGTCTTGTTTCTTTTCTCACTCGCTCTGTGTTGTTTGCCGTTTCTCTCCTTCTATTGGTCTCTTTCACCGTTTCCCTCGTTCTGTTCTCCATCTCTCTCTCACTTTCTATGCCATGCTCCCTCTGTGCGTCCGTCTGCACCTCTGTCTCTCATTGTCTCCGCCAGGCCGAAAGGCATGGCGAGAGAGTATGTTTTACCCCCTGTCCGTCTGTCCGTACGTCCGTCCGTCCGTCCGTCCGTCCGTGTGTCCTGTCCGTGTGTTACCAGCTAATCTCCGGCACCGTTGGCCTGCTCGCTGCGAAACTGTGCACACACACTCCCTCGATACCAATTCAGAACCTGAATTGGTATCGAGGGGGGGGAGCCCCGCAAAAAAAAAAAAAAAAAAAAAAAACGTTTTTTTTAATGAACAGAATCACATTTATTAAGAGTTATAAAAAGAAATAACCGCAAATAACCACCAAAAACTCGGAAATATCCGCCCAAAACCGCCAAAAAATCGCACGCGCACGCGAGTTCGCACAGGGCCCCGCATTTCTTTTAAAATATACAGGTTTGTTCTCTCAACAGTCAAAAGTGTCCTTGAGCAAGGCACTAGTTAATATGGCGGATATAAAATAAATACTATTCAATTCAATTCAATTCAATTTTATTAAAGTGTCAAATAACAACAAGTTGTCTCAAGACACTTTACATGTAGAGAAGAGACCCGACAATCCCACCCTGAGCAAGCAATTTTGCGACAGTGGCAACGAAAAACTCCCTCTTAACTGGAAGAAACGTCAGGCAGACCCTAGGCTCTAGGGTGGCGGCCTTCTGCCTCGACCGTGTCGGGGGAAAGAAGAGAGAGAGAGACAGAGGAGAGACAGAAAGAGATACAGTACAAGTAGTAACAATAACAATAGTAGCAAATATAATAGTGTAAGATAGTATATGATAATATAATATAGTACAGCAATAATGTGTATGCAGTATATAATGGTATAATATAAGAATGTTAAGATCATATACAGTATAGTGTAGTGGTATAGTGTAGTGTAGTAGAAATCCACGGTCGTGCTCCATGGAGAGGCCCGGTCCGCAGTCACAGTCTTGAGCCGCAGCTGGGGGTCCGTAGTGACAGTCCATGGGACTGCGACGTGGGAGACAAAAGAAACTCCGGGGAGCGGGTCCCCGGGTGTAGAATTAGTGGCAGGCCTTACTAGAGCGTGAATCCGTACAGGGTTAATTAAAATTGTACCAATGGGACACAAACCCACACAACCAAAAGGGAGGACGAGAAGAGAGTGCGTCTGCTTCACGGACTGAGACTTTTTTAATGAACAGAATCACATTTATTAAGAGTTATAAAAAGAAATAACCGCAAATAACCACCAAAAACTCGGAAATATCCGCCCAAAACCGCCAAAAAATCGCGCGCGCACGCGAGTTCGCACAGGGCCCCGCATTTCTCCCGGACGGCTCTGCCACTGGCACGTCACTCTCTCTCTCTCTCTCTCTCTCCATCTCTCTCTAGGGTGAGATTAAAGCTTCAGGACATGCGATATTTAACCCTTCCACTGGCCCGTGCTTTTTGAAGTGCAATGCAGATGCACACGCACACGCACACGCGCACACGCACACACACACACACACACACACACACACACACACACACACACACACACACACACACACACAAATAGTCTCATGGAATAACATGTATGTGACATACAAATGCGCACGTACACACACACACACGCAGGCTTGAGGGTTCAGATGGGCAATCTCAAGTGTTAAATTAACGCAGAGGATTTTGCTGAGCTTGCAAGGAGAGAGAGAGAGAGAGAGAGAGAGAGAGAGAGAGAGAGAGAGAGTTACCGGCCTTTAAAAGGTATAAAGTGCTGACTCAGTCCATCGACTGATATCTTTCATCTGTTCGATGGGGCGTACGCATGCATAATCACAACAGAGGCCTTTGATCTTTCATCTGACACGCGTCCATTTTTGTCGATGCCTTTAATTTACATTCATTAAATCTTTTAACCCGGAAAAATAGAGGCTTCCCTTCTCAGTGTTGTAATGGTGCTCAATGCAACATGACTTTCAATCCTGTATTTTATCATCTGTCTTAATGTGCACCAATCGTAAAGGTGCTGTAATTTATATTATTTCGTTTTTTGCCAAACATTTCTTTGTTAAAAAGTTAGTTATAATGTTTAACACAGGGGTCTTCAACAGGGGGTCCTCAGAGTTACTACAGGGGGTCCGCAAAATCTTTCCGTGATATGATTTTTGGGCGGTGAAACCGCCCCTATAAGTGAGATTTGGAAAAATGTACATTTCCCTGCGCTGTGATCTGGGCCCAGGAAATTTGTACAATTATCCTGCGCTGTGATTGGCCAATCACAATCTATTCAGGACTGTGATTGGCCAGTGTCACATGACACATGTGCATAGCCCTATATAAGCAACCATAACTTCACAAAAACCATAAATTTGTTTTTGTGAAGTTATGGTTTCGTCCATCATAAAGAGTGTTTCAATAAATGTATTTATCTTTTGTACATGATTGGTTGACTCCATTCAGTATTGTGATTAGCTAGCAAGACACCGCCCACTTCACACAGGGTGATTTTTTTTTTTACCTTAACCACTTGAACCCCAGCATCCCTTTTTCTGAGGAGAACTTTAGCCAAAAATAGCAGACCTACAAGCTCACAACGCCTCGTGCTGCGATTTTTAATTCCAGACTTTTACTTGTAACAGAGTATTTCTACAATGCAGTATTGATAGTTTTACTTAAGCAAGAAATGTGAGTACTTTTTCCACCACTGGAGGTGGGACCCATCCAATCTAAACTTCTTTTGTTTTTCTCCACACACTGCCGAGGGTCAACGTGCACGAACGCTTGTGCTGGAACATTGCTGGGGTTTTATCCGAGTTTCATCATAAAAATGGGACTCGTTATGTATCTGAAGCGAGGAACAGAGAAGACACATAATCATCACACGTATTGCTCTTTCATCAGTGTTGCAAAAGTAAGCAATAAATGTCCCCTGTTTTAAAGTGAGAGCGAGGGATCAGATGGAAAGACAAAGGTTTCAGGCATTTTTTCAATGGAATAATTCTGGTCCCAAACTTTTTTGAGCCCAACTGTCTGGATCTCGGCTCATCAAATGGTGGTCCCTGGGCTAATGCATGTAATTGGGGGTCCTTGAAATGAAGGTTGAGACTCAACTGCTTCAGTATACAAGTGAGCTGAGTGAAATGTATATAGGGCTTAAGTGGTTAATGTATGTTTTGTAATAATACATGTAATCAAAATCTACAAAGTAACTAGTAACTAAACTTTTCAAATAATTGTAGTGGAGTAAAAGCACAATATTTGGATCCGAGATGTAGTGGAGTAGAAGTAAAAGTACTGAAAATTGGAAATACTCAAGTCAAAATACCCCAAAATTGTACTTAAGTACAGTACTTGAGTAAATGTACTTAGTTAATTTACACCACTGTCTACTAGTTTATACTTTACTCTTTAAAGTCATGTTGAACTTTCGAAGAGCCCTAGGTTGTACCTATCTAGTCATGACATACAGTAAGTACTGCAAACCAAATAGTGTCGATCAGCTTTATCTCAAAACCCCACTTCTAGAACAAAAGTGGATTCTAAACAAAATGAGTCCTGAGCTTGATTTTGCAGAAGTGCAATACTGATGCATAGTCATATTACCATTGATGGCAGTTCTCTAGCACAACAAAAATCAATAGGTCCCCATTGCCGGTGTATGTGCCACCATCAGTAGGTAAAATAGGTGGAAAAAAACAACATACATGTACCAGGACTTTCATCAGAGTTGCAAAGATAAGCAAGTCTATTGTTTTTAAGCGAGAGCAAGGGATCAGATGGAAACACTTTCTTCTGTGGATTCTACAGTAGATTAGATGGCAGCTGGGATTAGAAACACACACGCGCACGCGCACACACACACACACACACACACACACACACACACACACACACACACACACACACACACACACACACACACACACACACACACACACACACACACACACACATAAAAGTTTTGGTATTTTTAAACATTCTTTTAAAATATACAGGTTTGTTCTCTCAACAGTCAAAGGTGTCCTTGAGCAAGGCACTAGTTAATATGGCGGATATAAAAGAAATACTAAATGAGACAATACACAGATGGTCATAACTTGATCTCTATCTGATATGTATAGACCGGCTGTAGCTTCCGTCCAGCTAATCTCTCTCTGAGCTACTCTGAGCTCCATAAACAAAACAAAAGACCATTACTATAATGACCATAACGGGACGTTCAGTTTATATGCCGAAGGGGTCCGATCTCTTCTGCTGAACCCTGTAACCTCTGCGTCTGAAGTGCTGCAGGCAGCTAATATTGACAGAACTGTTGAGAGGTGATGATGGGGCTATTGACATGAAGGCATGGGTATGGGGTTTGGGGGAGGGGGGGGGGGGGTGATGTGACATGTAGTCATAGAGATAAATGCCCTGTGGCGGTGAGCGTTAAAATTAGGTGTCAAACAGTTAATCAAACTAATCGATGTAATCAATAATGCAAAATATTAGATTTTAATCAAATAATCAATATGGGGAGGGGGGGGGGCTATTACATTAAATTGTATATTTATTTATTTTTTCATTCTTTTTTCATTCTCTATTCCGGTGCTAGTAAAAGCTGGGAGAGTGTGTTGTTACCGTTATTTTATGGTCGTTTGAAGGCAAAAATTATAATTAAATGATCAATTAATTTTAAAAACTTGCATGGTGCCCACACAGTCCAATTTGGACCCCTCCAGTTCTAAAATGCCATCTGCGCCCCTGATAGTTGCAGCCCTAGTTGAAATCAGTCGCATCAACGCAGCAGGTCAACCACCTTCCACTGACCCCATGAAAAGGCAAGGTGGAACCACAGTATGGCCAGAGAGATCCACGTATCAAACTAGAAATAAAGACACCGTTTCCAGAAATCCATATAGACCTACCGTGTCTGTATTTTAGGAAAGTACACAGTGAGATAACATCACATTTTTGACATCTGATAAAGCCTACATACAGTGGTGTAAAGTAATTAAGTACATTTACTCAAGTACACTTAAGTAAAATTTTTAGGTACTTTTACTTACTGGAGTATTTCCAATTGTCTATACTTTTACTTCTACTCCACTACATCTCAGAGGCAAATATTGTTATTACTCCACTAAAATTATTTGAACATTTTAGTTACTTTGTAGATATAAATTATTACTATATATTAATATAATGTATATTATAAAACATACATTAACCACTTTAGCCCTATTCTATACCTAGGCTATTTGAAAATAGCCGATCTACAAGCTCACAACGCGTCGCACCGTGACGCATTGTGAGCTTGTAGATCTGCTATTTTCAAACATTTTAGTACTTTTACTTTTGGTACTTTAAGTACATTTGGATACCAATACCTTTGTACTTTTACTCAAGTAAATTTTGAATAGCGGACTTTTACTTGTAACAGAGTACTTCCACATTGCAGTATTGATACTTTTACTTAAGTAAAAAATTTGAGTACTTTTTCCACCACTGGTACTAGTGCAGCTCAGCCAGAATGGCTCTGTATAGAGGTTGTCTCATGTCTTGTGAGATGGTGGCACTGCATGTATAGAGATGTGCAAGAGGAACAATCAGCGAGTTGAAGCCACCAGACTTACAGAACAGTACAGGATGTCACCCTGGTGACACCATAAGTACAACATAGAGAAACCTTCCAAATGGAGCTGTCTCTTTTCCTTTCACCCACCCTCGCTAAAACTAATTGATTGCTGTATATATATCTTGGGGTATTTTTATATTGAGTGTAGATTGGGACCCCTATCTACACTTCAAAAACCTCCGGTTAAATTTGACTCTGAGAGTGTGCAAATGAAACCAAATGAAACAAATGAAAATACAGTTACACCTAGGGCAGTGGTTCTCAAACATTTTCATGTCAAGGACCCCCAAAATGATATGTATTTGGCCGTGGACCCCCCATGTCAAAATATTTTGTTCCAGGGACCCCCAGAAGCAAAGATTTGAATTAAAAATGTTTGCTTTAAAAAAAACTATATTCAAAGATTTGCAAAAATGTTTACGATTTTACAAAAATAGCTATTTTTGAATAGCCAAAGTATAAAAGGTTGAAGTGATTAAAATTATTGTGATGCTATATTAACACATTTAGCTGGGGACCCCCTGGAACCCCACTTTAAGAACCAACGACCTAGGGGTCCCCTGACCTGACGTTCGCCGACATTACAAATGTATCCATCAGTCAGTGTCACGTCCCACAAGAATTCAAGCTGGCGAGAGTTATAGTATTATGAAAAAAGAAACAAATTAGAGACTGGCAACTACCGCCCCGTTTCCAGCCTTTGTTCCATCTCAAAGGTTATGGAGAGATTAATTCACGAACAGATCAGTAGCTACCTCGAAGAACGGAAACTGCTGTTTGAATTCCAATCCGGCTTCGGAACATCCCACTCCACTGACACATGCCTCCTGTATTTGACCGACTACATCAAACGTGAGGTATACTCGGGCAAATACTGTGGCATGATCATGCTGTCACTGTCAATCATTCAATTCTACTGAAAAGCTGAAGGCGGTTTTGAACACATCTGTAAACTGGATGAAATCCTACCTTGAGGGAGGAGAACAAGTGGTTGATGTCAATGGATCCATGTCTCGTCCCCTCCCAGTGAACTGTGGGGTTCCCCGAGAAAGCATACTAGGGCCGTTACTGTTCCTTCTATACATTAATGACATAAAAGCAGCCTGTAACTGCAATTTAATGACTTTTTCGCTGACGTCTCAGCACTCCTGGTCTCGGGCGAGGCCAAAATGCAAGTTGAGGAAGACCTCAGTTCTAGACTCAGCAAAAAACGTACTTGGCTTTCCGATAACAAACTGTAGACCGTAAAACAGAATCCATTCTTTTTGGGTCCAAACATTCCCTTAGTAATGTTAACGCAAATAAGGTCAGAGTTGATGACAGGTGAAAAAATTGCATCAAAAGTGATCTTTTGTCAACTAAAGTGCTCTCAAGACTCTTGCTGGAGCCCTCATTCAATGCCACTTTGACTATGCTTGCACCTCTTGGGTCTCCAACATCTCAATGTCAAACTAAGCTTCAGCTTTTGATTGGACTACTTCTCGGCCTAAAGCCCATGACCCACTTAATTCCAACACACTTTGCTAGTGTGGGATGGCTCAGGGTAGAAGACAAGGTTAAGCAATTAAAAATGGGATTGGTATTTAAGATAGTCAAAGGGGCTTTGCCCTCATACATGACTACTACTTCTCCAAAGTGAGTGACACTCACAGAGTCACTACTAGAGGGAGCAACAATGATCTGGTACTACCCAAATATAGAACAAACATGGGGAAATTCTCATTCTACTTCTCTGCCACCAAAATGTGGAATGCCCTGACACCATTAAAATATGCAAATCACTGGATTCTTTCAAAACTAGCCTGAAAAACCATCTATCAGGAGACCACAAGGGGAGATAGATGCAATTTCCCATATAGAAAGGAGTGTCATTCACTGCCGTATGTATCAGAAATATGTTAAAAAAAAAAATTCTTTTAAAAACATACATGTTTTGAACTTATAAGGCGTAGTGTGGGAAGAAAATATTGAAGTGAAATATTGACTGTTAAAGGTGTCGTGCAACGGAAATACCCGGAAATCTACGAGCGTGTAGGTGACACCGGTGTCGGCAACAAAGTACAAATCCGGTTTTAAGATAATTAATGTAAAATGGTTTATTTTTTTAAATATTTATATATAGAAACACCTATGTTATGCTTTCTTATATATATATATATATATATATATATATATATATATATATATATATATATATATATATATATATATACAGTACATACATATGCACATTTTTTATGCCCTAACAAGTCATTGACATTTTCAGATTCTTCTTTAGGAAGATGAATTAACTCTCTCTTCTCCTCGGCCCTTTGGTTGTGTGAGTTCATGTCCCATCAGTGCAATTGTAATTAGCACTGTACTACGGACTCACGCTCCAGTAAGGCCTGCCACTAACTCCACATCTGGGGACCCGCTCCCTGGAGTTTTTTGTGTCTCCCACTTGGCAGTTCCATGGACTGTTATTACGGACCCCCAGCTGCAGATCAAGAGTGTGACTGCGGACCGGGCCTCTCCATGGAGCGCGACTGTGGATTTCTACTATATTATACTATACCACAATACTGTATATTATCTTAACATTCTTATACTATACCACCATATATACTATCTAAAATTATTGTTATCCTACAAAATTATATTTATTATTATTTCTACTCCTTGTATTTGCTTGTATCTCCCTCTCTGTCTCGACCTCTCTCTCTCTCTTTCTTTCCCCCCCCCCCGACACGGTCGAGGCAGATGGCCGCCCCACCCTAGAGCCTGGGTCTGCCTAATCTGAGTTCCCAGAAGTTCTCGCCAGCTCTCTCATAAAAACGGGAGGGTCTGCCTGACGTTTCTTCCAGTTAACTCTTTGACTGCCAGAAATAAAACATAATTTTGAACGCCACTGCCAGCGATTTTCAAGTGTTTTCACTAACCTTTGAAAAATCATAGAATATTCATCTCCTGTATATGATCGATCCCCCGATCGCTTTAAAAGACGTATCCGAGTCTCGTAGAATTGGGGGGGGGGGGGGGGGGGGTCAATCATCTGTTCCATAGTTGTGGGCAGTTGAATGTAGGCTGGTTTCACCAAAAAGCAACAGAAACAGAGAAAAAGCCATTCTCCCAAATCGAGTAACAAGGAAGTGAACAGGCTTTTTTTTTTTGCGATCACCTGACCGGCTGCTCCTCTGCTTCTTTTGCAGAGCAAAATTGCTTGCTCAGCGTGGGACAATATCGGGTCTCTGTTCTACATGTAAAGTGTCTTGAGACAACTTGTTGTGATGATTTGACACTTAAATAAAATGTAATTGAAATGAATTGAACATTGTTTGAAAAGTTAAGATTTTTAAGTGGCTATGGCTGCCTTACAAAGTTGGTTGCCTGGCAGAGATCTGTGCACTGAGGAGCAGACTTTTGTAGTTGAGGCAATCGATTCTACATGGAGCTCAGCCCTTCAGTACCTCTTGCCTTCACGTTCTCATGCATCGCAGGCAACACACTTGTGCTCAAATGCGATCTGCTTGGCACTTTGTAACACGGTTCTAGAACGCTGATTAAATGTTTAGATCCAGCGTTCTCCACCACTGAAAAGGGTCACGTGTCACTCCGACTGCGCTCGTTATTTGTTGCACGCGGCCTGCGGGTTGAATGATGTGGGAGTTTGAGATTGTTGGCTGTCATCTTTCTACCAGACAGAATGAAAACGCGTCAACTCGTCTGTCGGAGACGAGTGTCAGCTCCTTTTTTACCCATAGGATGCACAGAAAAACAACAACACTGCCTCGTGGCTCCCATCGAACGTGCGCATGCACAGGAGTAACAGAATGAAATAACGCAAGAATCGCAATACGGCTTGTAATTTCGATCGCTCACTATCGAACGTCAATTTCGATTCATTTTCGATACGTATTGAGTATCGTGACAACTTTATATATATATATACATACATATATATATAAATGAAATGAAGGGCACACCTCCATTTTGGAAGGAAACGCCTACATTCGTCAGGTCGGACCTTTTTACCAGCTGGTAAAAAGGTTGAGAATCACTGCTCAAACTCACTTCTTTTTCTCCCCCCCCCCCCCCCATCTCTCTATCTCCAACACACTCTCAAAACACTATTCTTTGCCTCTTCTTCAAACCATTATTCTCGTACCACAAAGCACAGGGAAGGAAGGCCGGCGTTACCTTCCCTGGAAAGTTGTTTTCAAGAGCTGTCATCCATTGCACAACTGGGAAAAAAATACACAGCACAATGGAATTGGCAGCTTTAAGAGAAACCGCCTGAGATGCTGAGGGGTTTCTCCATTGATCACGGCATCCCATCGAGATGAAAGTGTTCAGAGAGACAGAAGACGGTCCCCAGCACTTTCTGTTGTTCAGATGTGTCTAATAATCATGTCTACCAAGTAATAATCACATTCCACCTCAAAACACTGCTGTTGTGGTAGACGAAGCGAGGGGGGAGGGGGGAAGCGCTCGTTAGCAGTGAAAACAATCAGTTGGTAGTTGGAGGGTCCCCCCCCCCCCCCCGACTTGTCAGAGCCTTCCTCATTAGCAGCTGAGAGACAGCAGATTCGCATCGCCAATTAGATGGCATCAGTGATGTCAACATTTGCGGTGGCAAATAGAAATGAATCACAACATCTAGGAATCATGAACAATGGGCCCCTGCAATTTTCATCATTGCCATCGCGGTTCATTCAGCGCGGTCATCAGTTGAGAGTGACTTGTCAACATCAAAGCGATACGAATGACAATGTTGCTCAAAGGTGCTCTGCGAGGTCTGATTATGAACATAATCACTCTTTTTTTAAATTTGTATTAATTTGTGAATTAATGTCTGTAGAATATCAGGCCCATCAGGGGAGGTAAAACACCTCATCATCATTTTATGGCCTTAACCTTCGGATTGCTAACAGCCATGATGCACCTGGAATTGGAACACTCATAAACCTGTTTACGTGCAACAGGTTCATTACTGTGCAATACACAGCTCGACTGAGTTTTGTATTAGTAATGTATAGACCAGATCAAAATGTTCGGTATTTCAGGGTAGAATGTCTACGGATATTTATACAATATAGAATAAAGTGTCCAGATCATAGCTATGTCTAGTTTGTCAACCTAATATCCTGTCCCGTTTCTTCCAGGTTAATGAATAATACTGCGACGCTGCAGGCGTTATCTACCCAGAAATACATTTGTGGTTGTGTTGATGTCATGATGATTTGGTCTACACTGCAGAATTAGTGATATGACATTTACCTTACACTTCAAACGGGGTTGGTGTTGCCGTGCGGCCCCACTGGCCAATTAGGCGTCTACCTACTGTATTTATGACTATGCCATAAAGCAAAGACCTTAAGCTGTCCGGAGCGATGCCCACCCAAACAAATAATCTCTATTGGAATACTAAATACTGAAGTCTGAAGAAAATAAACAAGACATTCAAATAATGACGTGGCTTCCCTGACATATAGAATGGCTCTTCAGACAAACAATTGTGATTGAAAATGTAGGCTTCTGCTTTCTTCATGTCCTCCTCACCTCAAAGTAAACTCTCGATTATTTCTTCAAATCGACCGGATCACAGGCAACGAGCAGTACGAGGTAACATGGGCGATTCACATCCAGGTCTTTATATTGGATGTGATTTCACCATCACAACGCTTTCCCATCAAACAAAGTAATCCAAACTCTTTTTTTCAAAAAGACACTCTCATAGACCTGGTCGCTTGTTTCACTCACAGAATCTGGCTACACCAAAACGCCAGCTCGGACCAAACCTTTACCCCTCTCTCCCCCCCCCCCCCCCCCCCTCGTCACTACCCGACGGCTCTACCAGTCCGCCCAAGAACTGAACATGTTCAGTTTCTCTGAGTCGGGTCGAAAGAGGTACGACAAGACGGAGCGACGATCTCCGACAATGCTTTCCGACGCCGAGTCGGCACAAAATCAGTGCGGTGGAGAGCTAGCTTTAGCGTGAGGCAGCTTGATGTACAAGTACACCCCCTGGACATGACGCTAGTATGTCGCAGGGACAGAGGGTGTATTGGTATAATTGGGCTATAATGTTAGATATAATGCTTTGTATAGCATATATTATGGCCTATTACACGTATAACCACTGGTATATTGGTCTCATTGGAACGCAATGTTTGAAACATAACCCCCAAGAATGAAACCAAGCCATTCTGATGCAGAAAACCCTTCCAGTGACCAGGTAGGAGCGGCAATCACTTTCTGGCAGGAGAAAAACTACTTTTTATGGCATATACTGGATGGCCTTTACAGGTAGAAGCTGCAATCACTTTCTAGAAGGAGAAAAACAGCTCACTATGGCATATATGGTCTTGAACAGGTATAACCACAGGTATATTCGTCCGATCGGGCTATAATGTTTGAAATATAACCTCCAAGAATGAAACCAGGCCATTTTGATGCAGAAAACAATACCTTTCAGTCTTCAGGTATATAGGAGCTGCCATAATGTTTTGGCAAGAGGAATAATACATATCATGGCTCATACATGGCCTTTCCAATACTGGTGTATTGGTCTGATTTCGCTATAAGGTTTGAAATACAGCAACCAGTGGTGGAAAAAGTACTCAAATTCTTTACTTAAGCAAAAGTACCAATACTGCAATATAGAAATACTCTGTTACAAGTAAAAGTCCAGAATTCAAAATGTACTTGAGTAAAAGTACAAAAGTATTGGCATCACAATATATTTAAAGTACCAAAAGTAAAAGTACAAAATGTTTGAAAATAGCAGATCTACAAGCTCACAACGCGTCGCGATGCGACGCGTTGTGAGCTTGTAGATCTGCTTGTAGCTTGTAGATCTGCTATTTTCAAATAGCCTAGGTATAAAATAGGGCTAAAGTGGTTCATGTATGTTTTATAATAATTGATAATTGCAAAGTAACTAGTAACTAAAGTTTTCAAATAATTGTAGTGGAGTAAAAGTACAATATCTGCCTCTGAGATGTAGTGGAGTAGAAGTAAAAGTATTGGAAATTAAAGTAAAGTAATACCTCAAAATTGTACTTAAGTACAGTACTTAAGTAAATGTACTTAGTTACTTTCCACCACTGACAACAACCATAAACACTCCAGGCTAGCCGCACCATCCCTCGAGACAGTAAGAAGAAGAGGCCGGGGGGTTGGGGGGGGGGGGGGGGAGCTGGAAAAGGGTGAAACACAGAGTGGAGAGACATGGAACAAAACAAAGTGTTCCATGGTGTTTTGCTGGAAGATGAAGAGGCGCCCTAAGGTACGTGTGTGTTGGAGAGGACAAGGCGGACTAGAGAGAGAGAGAGGCAGGAGAGAGCCCGGTGCAGGCAAAAAGGATGGAAATGAAAGTAGCGGATGACACAGTAAAAGGAACAATGGTTTAGGTGTAGGAATTCCAATGAGGCACAGTGTTTTAAGCCATTCAAACCCGGGAACATATATCTGTGTAACCACTTTATCCATATTTTATACTTTGGCTATACAAAAAATAGCAGATATACAAGCTCATAGCGCGGCACCGAGTGCCGCGCTATGAGCTTGTAGATCTGCTATTTTTAGAAAAATCTTGAAAATGTGTGCAAATCTTTGAATATATATATTTTTTTAAAGCGAACATTTTTAACTCAAATCTTTGCTCCATGGGGATCCCTGGAACTAAATATTTTGAGATGGGTGTCCGCGGCCAAATACATATAATGTTGGGGGTCCTTAACATGAAAATGTTTGAGAAATGTTCACGATTTTAAAAAAAATAGCAGATCTACAAGCTCGTAGCGTGGCACTCGGTGCCGCGCAATGAGCTTGTATATCTGCTATTTTTTTTAGTAGCCAAAAGACATCTAAAAATTACATAGATTCTCTCCCGGTGTAAATGAGTTAAAGTGAGGACAGGGAGAAAGGGGACAGTATAGGGAAAGAGGGGAAAGCTGAAAAAAAACAGAGAGAGAGAGAGAGAGAGAGAGAGTAAATGAGAGCAAGGAGGCAGAATATGCGCTCACTCAGGGGATTAAGAGACAACCCCCGAGGAGAAGGACACGACGATCAGAGGGAAGGGACTGACAGGTGGGGTCAAAGGTCATCTAACCACACTTTCATCTCCACACGGATATTGGACGTCCTCTGATAAAAGGCTCCGAGCGGAGTTCATCCCCTGAGGGGGTGATGAAGGGTTAAAACAGGCCTGTGACTCTGGAGAGTGTACAAACGGAACCGAATGGACCCCTTCCAAATTCGTAACACTCTCAGAGTTACATTAACCCATTCGATACGGGAACGCATCTCTGTCATTTATGGCTATTCAAAAATAGCAGATATACAAGAAAGAGAGCTTAATAGAAAAATTGAGAACATTTGTGCAAATCTTTGAATATAATATATTTTTAAAGCGAATATTTGTAGCTGTCAAATGTCTCAACAAATGTCTTCGTTTTTCTGAAAAACTATTGTTGCTATATCAGTGGTGCTCAAACCTTTTCTTGTCAAGGACCCCCAAAATTGTTGTTGGCCGCCGATCCCCATCAAAATATATCCAAGGACCCTCTCCCCCCCGAAGCAAAGATTTGAGTTAAAAATGTTGTTTCCAAAAAAGATATATATTCAAAGATTTGCACAAAATGTTCAAGACTTTTCAAAAATAGCAGATCTACAAGCTTCGAGCTTGTAGATCTGCTATTTTTCAAAATTAATAAATAATGGTTACAGCTCAAATCTAAAATGACTCGGATGCGCTCCCGCCGGATTGAATGGGTTAAAGATGAACATCGTCAGCATCATGGGAGACTTTCTTCAGAGAAGACAGGGAAGACATGGGCCTGGAGGACGAGTGGGCTGTGGGGATGTTGTAAGGAGGAGTACACAGTGTTCCACACTGCCACAGCAGCTTGAAGGCCTCTCCCTTGTCAATGTCCAGTGCAACGTATAAATAGTAAAATACCATTGGGAGAAAAAGAATTGTGCACACTGCCAGTAGGCCAAATAGGTACTGTATACCTCCATGCGTTTTCCTATCCGCGTATTTCATATTTTTACTTAAAGAGTTGAATTAACTCTCTCACTGCCAAGAACGACTTAGGATTAAAAAATGTTTTGGAAAAAAACGTTCAGAACCCAAGATATCATCATCCGAAGATTTGCTGCTCCATTCACTTCTTGGCTAACTTATTACTTAAAAAGGCTGCATCTCGGCTCCTGTGTCCTTTTTATTTTTTTACTATGTATTTTTGGCCCAGAGATGTTATTTTCAAAGGCAGACAATTAATGTCAACGAGATCGCGATGACCTCGTGACATTTGTGAAACCACACAGTGCAACCCTCAGTGATTAGCAACCATCAGGGGATTGATCATACTGGAGACAAATATTCTGTGACTACTTCAAAAGGTAACAAAATCGAAAAATCGCTGGCAGTGGGTGCACGCAGCCAGAAATAAGTCTGGCAGAGTTAAAGAGTTATACTACATACGTGGTGAAAGGGTGGTGAAAGGGCCTACTCTGTGTGGAGTTTGCATGTTCTCCCCGTGTCTCCTAAGGTAGTTAATACCCTCACAAAAACATGTAGTAATCCTGGTCGCTATATACTGCCTCCCCCATGACAGCCGGGGCGCCTGATGGAGGGGAAGGGAACTGGTTGGAATAACGTGTTCCTTCCACGCACTACGTCCTACCGGGGAAACTGCCCCCTGTCAGGTGACAAGAAGGTCAGTTGGCTCTCATGCATTGAAGGAGGCATGAGCTCTGCCCTGGGCTCCCTATAGGCTGGTGGGGGGAGTGTAGCACCCAGGATCACTTAGAAAATTGGCACTGGGTGAAAAAAGGGTTACAAAATCGTGGGATAAAAATAAATTAAAAAAAGAGTTATACTACATACAAGCATCATAGATTTCTACCTTGCTTGGTGGAGATATGCATTTCACTGAACGCTGTTTTCGAGTTGCGATTATGGTTAATCAAGTAACTTTAAGTAATCAAATGAATCCAACGAATGATTGCGTCGTCCGTGTTTAAAGCTTTCACGCAGCTTTCAAAATAAATACTACTACTGTAGGCAGGCATGACATTCATCTGTGAATTTTAGGTTCATCCGAATACCCTGCTAAATTGATATTTATCCAATTAGAATGCAAAGAAAAAAAAAATGACAGATCTTTTCCCACTCCTACTCAACACATTTCCAATTACCGTGTCAGTTTTTTAAAGCGATTGTAAGATTAACGCTTAATGTGAGTCTGGTAAACTTCCCTAAAGCTGAAGAGGATGAAGGGGGGATACCTCAATGCATTTAGGGCGGCTAATCACGGCTTAGTCAAAACAAAATGCTGAGAAATCTATTTTTTCTCTATCGTGCTCACTCAGCCTCTCTCCCATACGTTGTCCCACTCATGGTTTTGTATTTTACTCCATCAGAGTCTCACTCTATCTCTTTCAATTCACACACGTACTGAATGAGAGCGAGTGAGAGAGAGAGAGAGAGAGAGAGAGGAGAGAGAGAGAGAGAGAAACACAAACATTCTCTCTCAGCATTCTTCTGCAGCTACCAGGGATGCTGTTCTCACGCCTGTCAAAACACCCTAGGGTCCACATTAGAGAACAGAAGGAAAGGAGTGCTCTCACACTCTCTTTCCCTCTCTCATACACCCACACACATTAGTAGACACAAAATACAGTGGTATACTGTATAGGTATCATTTCCCAGCACACTTAGTGATTTCCCACAGCCATGAAGCCATGAAGACTTCCCACAGCCATGAAGACTCGACAGAGAAACTGCATTCGCCCCTTTTGATTTGCCTGTTTTTCCTCTAAAAGCCCCCCCAACCCTCCCTCCCTTACCTTGCACGCATGGAGAACTCACAACTACAAACCCAAGCACATCAGCTGGCCAGCCGTGGTGTGCCATCTATAGGGATAGGGGGAGGGAGGGAGGGTGTGTCTGCGTGAGAGTGTGTGTGTGTGTGTGTGTGTGTGTGTGTGTGAGAGTCAGACAGAAGGAGAGAGACACAGAGGCACAACGACGGAGAAAGTAAGAGAAGATTATTTCTATGGTACTCAGCCATGACAGTTTTAGTGCGAGTTGTTAGCTGCCAGCCATATTATCCTGATTCCTGTTGCAGTTAAACTTCAGAGGATAAATAATACAAAGGGTTCTCTCTCTCTCTCTCTCTCTCTCTCTCTCCTCTCTCTCTCTCTCTCTCTCTCTCTCTCTCTCTCTCTCTCTCTCTCTCATCTCTCTCTCTCTCTCTCTCTCTCTCTCTCTCTCTCTCTCTCTCTCTCTCTCTCTCTCTCTCTCTCTCTCTCTCTCTCATCTCTCTCTCTCTCTCTCTCTCTCTCTCTCTCTCTCATCTCTCATATTAAAGGAAGAACCAACATGAAGTGTCGTAGTAAGGTGTTGGGCCACTATGAGCCACCAGAACAGCTTCAATATACCTTGCCGCATACTGTAGAATATACGTCTCTGCAACTCTACTGGAGATTTGGCACATCAATCTAACAAAATATATCCCTTCATTTGGTGATTTGATTATGGTGGTGGAGAGTGCTGTCTAACACATCTGTCCTAAACCCCCCATAATCGTTCAACTCGGTTGAGATCTGTTGACTCGGCTATGAAGGCCATAGCATATGATTCACATAATTGTCATACTCAGCAAACCATTCAGTGACCCCTCGTGCACTGTGGATGGGGGCATTATCATCCTGGAGGAGAACACTCCCATCAGGATAGAAGACCGGATAGATTCCCAGGGCACAGGTGCACCCAAACTAAGCAAGAAAAATAACCCCCTCAGCATAATAGAGCCACTGACCTGAAGCCACTGAACACTGTCGGGGTCAAGCATTCAGGCCTGTACCATTTACTCATCCACTTGTGGAGAGTATGGTGAAAGATGACTCATCTGAACATATCACATTTGTGTCTATGGTTTGCACTACTGAACTCTGAAATGTGCATTTGTCTTTGTAATCCAACATCCCTCTGTAGTTGTCTACGGTCTGTTCTTTCTGACATTCTGATCACGCCCAGCATTGACATTCTCAGTCACTTGAGGGAGAGTTGCTCTTTTTCAATACATAATCGCACTAATGCACAAACATCACGGTCGTCGAATGTGCGCATTCTACCACAATTCTTCCCATAGATTGAAATGCGTGCATTGCGTACGACCATCCCTCAGAGTGTGTCATGAAGTTTCAAAGCAATCCAACAAACCGGAAGTAGGATGGAAAAAAAGTGGTCAGTCGGTGGGACCACCCACTAAGTTTGGAGCCTGTAGCATGCTGGGAACTGGAGTTATGGCTGTTTAAACCCCAGCCAATAGGAACACCAAGGGGGCGGAGCATTGGTGCGCCTGTGGCCCCTGGTGTGGCCTTCTCTGATGGCAGAACCCTGACCAGTGTTGGTGCCAAGTTTGGTGCGGATCGGAGCAACGGAGCGCCTCGCAGGTCCGCATGTTACGTTTGTGACGTCCACCGTCCGTCCGCCCACCCACTAGGCAATTTTAATATAGGATGTTCTATGTCTAATTTGGCCGAATGTTATTCTATTTTCACCTTTCAACATTCCCAGAATAGGGCATCTAGGGTTAATGTGGTTAATTATTCTACCCAATCATGATGAAGGAAAGAAAACAAAAAAAACATTGAGGGTGGTCAGTGGAAATGAGGTAACCAAGGGAGTGTGACTATTTTTTCTTTTTTTTCTCCACGATTTTGTAACCCATTTTTCACCCAGTGCCAATGCCTAAGCTTGTAATCCTGGGCACTACTCTCCCTCTGCCAGCCTGGGGAGAGCCCCGAACTGAGCTCATGCTTCCTTCAATGCATGAGGAGTGAGCAGGCCGCTTCTTATCAGGGGGATGTTTCCCTGGTAGGACGTAGCGTGTGGAAGGAACACGTTATTCCAACCAGTTCCTTTCCCCTCCATCAGGCTGACCAAGGGGAGGCAGTATAGAGACCCTAGGGGACATGGGGAGAACATGCAAACTCCACACAGAAAGGCCCTTTCGCCAACCCCACCTAGGGTATGGGCACTGATGGCACGGAGGAGAGAACACGCCCACAGCATCCCCGGCGGGAATCGAACCCAGGACCTAGCTGTGAGTCGACAGCGCTACCGATTGCGCCGACGTGGCACCCTTTGAACAGTGGAACATTTTTGATAAAACCAAGACCCCAGTATTCAGGCACACAGCATATTGGAAGTTTAAATTATCTCTGAAAATACAGGGATTTTCAGTGCCGTTCTGTGCCGTAATTACATAAATCAATATTTACCACCGCCAAAATGGAATGCTGAGATTTAACAAGTGTGTTCATTAAGAATAGTGATAATAACAATTTTGAAGCCCAATAACCGTCCAGAATAACAATGTGTATAAACTGGTCTACAGCGTAGGTCATTATACAGTACTGCATTATATTATACAGTAAATCTGTTTACTACCACAGTTTTGTTTAACAAATGTGTTTGCTTTGACTATCCTCCAGGTACAGACATGCATATACTGTATGCTTGCATATTATGCATATCTTCGCACGCTGTTGGGCGGAAACGACCAAAAAGTTACCAAAACGATTATTTTTCAGGAAAAGGAAAAAAGAACCTGCGTTCCAATGGATCCAAACTTATTTAGTCACAAGCGTTCTTGATAACATTTTCATTGGTTAGATATTCATGAAACCCACAGACCCACAAACCCTCAACCTGGCATCCCCAAAAAATCAAAAATAAGGGAAAATGTCAGATCTACTAACTCAATGCCTCACACTGATGCGCTATGAGCTTGTGGACTAGCTTTTTTTCACTACATTCACGCAACACTGTCATAGGGCAATCATTTATGAGAAAAAAATAAACATTAAAAGATGAAATATGGATACTAGTATGCTAGTACAGGTATTGGCCACTGACATATCTAAAATTATGGTATACAGTACAATTGCTGTCAAATTAATAACTAACCACACACCATGAAAAACTCTTAAACCGATATCAAACAATGCATGAAAAAAGGAAAACTGATATTATGTAAGCGTTCCAGCACAGCAGCTACAGCGCTATCAAAAAAGACTGGTCTTTTTGACATGGCCAAAGACTCGTCTATTATTTTCCAGCCGCACAAGAACAAAAACTGTGACAATCTGTTAACAGCATTCACATTTACCCGTGTCCCTCAATCCCACATTCACTCCACATTCTAAGGGGCTTATTGCATTTGCAGCGGAATATATATGAATATGGACATGGTCATGGTCTCCCTCCTTCTCCATTTCCCTATCACTCCCATACATCCCTCTGTTCTCTCTCTTTCCCTCTTTTGCTCCGTTTCCCTCTCTGAACAAGCCCGTCTCTGTCAACAAAGCGGAGACAACCTATTAGTCCATGAGCCAGAGCCCCAAAATTGAGCAAAAATTATCGAAAGAGTGGGCAAAACCAAACCTATATTAAATTGTTCATAGGGTCAATACGAGTAAATAAATATATGATAACCTTTCCACAGGAGCAGCTTTTTCATGGTTATCACACATTTTGTTATTTTCCCCATACGTACATGACAGGTGAAAAAATGACAAAATTTAAAAAAGAGTTATCATAATGAAACTTCCTGAGTTGATTACTTACATGAAGACAATGATTTATCGTATTACAAGTTTTCTGAAATTGTATATTTAAATATGCAAATTAGGCATAGGAAAATATGCCCAAATTTGCATAACTTTCCAGAAACAACATTGGACAAAGCCAGAGTCAACATACTTATTTCATTTTGTTAAGATGTTGGATTCAAAGGTTTTTAACGAGGGAATATTCAATATCTGCTCAATTTTGGGGCTCTGGCTCATGGACTAAATGCCTAATTTGCATATTTTAAATAAATTTTATTATAAATATACAATTTCAGAAAACTTGTAATACGATAAATCATTGTCTTCATGTAAGTAATCAACTCAGGAAGTTTCATTATGATAACTCTTTTTTAAATTTTGTCATTTTTTCACCTGTCATGTACGTATGGGGAAAATAACAAAATGTGTGATAACCATGAAAAAGCTGCTCCTGTGGAGAGGTTATCATATATTTATTTACTCGTATTGACCCTATGAACAATTTAATATAGGTTTGGTTTTGCCCACTCTTTCGATAATTTTTGCTCAATTTTGGGGCTCTGGCTCATGGACTATATGTGGAAAGTAGCAGCACAGTTCAAACAGAGTTGAAACAAGAGGAGACAGTGACTCACTTGTTAGAGAAAATGAAAACTGTGACAAATTGACAATATGACAACATACTGGATTTGAAGAAAACAACCGAGGTGAGCTGAAACAGTGTAAACACAAAAAAGTAATACAGAAAAAAGAAACGGAATGAAAAATGTCAAATATCATTGCATTTAGCAGAAGGAAAGTGCAACTCCAAATGGTCAAAGTTGTTATAACCGGATCGGTCCGGTTTGAAAATGAAATTCAGACCAGTTTAGATATTTTTTAATCGGCAGAAGCATACCGCTCAATGGAGTATAATAGGGTTTAAAGCCACCGGGTGGCTGCTCAGTAGGAGACTCTTTGAGTCTGAGCTACTGGATAGACTCCGCCGGTCATCGAGGGTCATCAAATTATTGGCTTAGGAAAAAATCTCCATGAATTCAAGGCTTCATGGGATGTGTAATTGATAGGAAATAAGTCATTTTTGAGGTGAACGACTCCTTTAAGTAGCTAATGTATGGAGTGGGGATCAAAAACACACGACTGTTAGCCTATTAGGTGGGGGCTGGAAATCTTGTGATGCAGGAATCTAGTGATGCTCTCCCTCATTGTATTCTACAGATTGGGATAGCAATGTTGGTGAAGTAGTTTGCACCCTGGCAGCTTGTGCTGTTTGTAGAACATTTGCAGTAGTTCTCTAAAACCTGCCTTCTCAGCTGTACGGTGTATGATCACCCCCTTTGCAATATACTTGCAGACAGCTGTCATGCACTGGGTCCATCTTTCACCGTTCATTTTGTACTGTGCTCCGATGATAGATGGCTGACTTGGTTCTCTCAGTCAGAGACCTTTTTTTTTTTGCAAAGCTTGCAAATTGCCTGAGTTATATCCATGAGTCCTTTTGCATCAGGTTTGAACCCCAAAATACGCCAAAATATTTTTTGTTTTACCAACTCCATCTTTGCTCTGGTGCTGCAGCATGAAATGAGGTGACCCGACCTTATGGCCTAACTGGAACCTGACCTTAAGGTGGACAAGTGACAGTAGTCATTTAAATGAGAATTCCGGACAAATTAAGTGTTATCTTTCATGTCTCGTTACTCACCTAGCGACGTAAAAAGTGGCGTTCTTTTTTTCCATATATTCCCCTGTCGTCATTTTTTAAACCCCCTCCGTTGTCATAATGGGAGCGCGTGGGTTAGTGAAGTTCGTCTAGTATAACCGATGCAATGTTATTTTTTTCTCTTCTACGATTCATTGTAGAGTCTCATGATAGTCAAACATGCGCTGAAAATTCCTGCGAGCCTGCCGTTAATGGCGAACGATTTAACACTGGATGCTTGTTTCTTTCCAGAACCTGGCAACTCGTGTTGCCAGATTCTGGAAACAAGCAACCAGTGACAACAACAATGACAATCTCAGGCACTCCTAAAAGTCTAGCTGTTTAGTCTCCCCAAAGACTATCGCTTAACTTATGGTGGCAGTAGTAGAACACAGCATATACATTTGACTTAGCTTTCATTGTCCAGTATTGAGGTTTTTGGTGATTTAAGGCATTAGTAGAGCCTGGTTCCCATGAGGATACCACAAAGCAGCACCACAAAGCAGCTAAAACTCAAACTGATAATACAATGACAAAATGTGTAACCACCATTCAGCAGTAGGTTACAAGAGGCTGTTATAACAATTCACAACTTCGACTGTCTTGTTCAATGTTGTAGATTTAGTTGAATGACTGAGCGAGAAAATAGCAGCCAGGAGAACTGCCAGCCAGCAAATTGGTGCTGTGGGAACCAACGCACGGGCACCACCACGAGGTCGTCCCACATTAACGTACGTGGACGTACTGAAGAATGCATAATGTGTGCAAAGTACCGACAAGCTAGCCATATGTAGGCCTATGGAGAAGCAGGATGACTGGAGGCGACGATGGAGGGCTCGTCTGAGGACGACCTAGAGAGACTGCTCAGAATTTTACTTTACTATCTGTATGTTATTTGAACAAATGCTAATTATTATATTATGTATATAACCGATTGTTGCTCACAACTTTCTGGGGTTGATTCTATTCACCTGTTAACATGGATTTTGTTTTAAATAATGAGGCTAGAAGCATAAAGTTTGTCATTGACATGAGAACAATGACTCATTAAATGATACTGCACACATAAAAAAACTTAACATTTTCTGACATAGAATAACTTGTGTGTCACTTGTGATTTATTCATTTTGTTGGAAGAGTTTAGATTTTTTATACTGTATTTGTATTGTTTTGTTTTGTTTTGTCCCCTGAGCTCACACCGAATCAAATTCAAATCAATGTCTCATTGAAATGGTAATAAAATATTGAATCTTGAATCTTGCTCCAGGCCCCATTCGTCTCCAGTGAACTTGCTGTTTTGTGACTTGTTTCTTTCTCTGCCTCTTGCAATCTTCTTAAAATGACAAAAGCCTCTTCAATTCTCCCAATCAAGGGGAGGCACGACTTACAAATCCGAACCAATATCTAATTAACGTGACAATGTTTAATTCTGTTAGTCTTTCTCATTTGCTACATTTGATTAATCAAATATTTTGTGCCTTCCGTGCACAAATATGCTTTACAATGACGGCAAGAATCGTTTATCGAGATGAGAAATAATATTGCTCATTTCCACAGTTTCTGCCTGTGACTTGTTTACTCCTCCACACTCTCATACCACATCACATGATTCATTGGTCTGATTGGATTGAAGTTAGCTGGTGATAGACAGACAAGTTAAGTTAAGACGAGTTTCAATCAAGTTAAGTACGTTTATTTGTATTGGTGCTGCCCGTACTTCAAAGGGGTTCAAAAGGAGATGAAGCAGATGGTTCTGTGTAGCGAACCATTATGGCTACGCCAGGTTAAGCATAAACGTCAGATACTTAGTATTCCAAAACATGGTTGGGGTCACTTCCTCATTTAATATCATCCAATTTAATGTGGAAACCCTGACTAAAAGTAACAATACTAATTCTCTGTCTCTTCTTTTGTCCCCCGAACAAATTTGACACTGCGAGAACCTTTTCGCATAAGACTCACTTTCCTAATGAGAGCCCACTTCGTAAAGTGAGTTAGGCTACATTTAAGCTGACCTAACCTTGTTTTGAAGATGCCTCGGCGCCAGGATACAGCGCACGAGAGGCAAGAGAGAGTCTCTACTCATCCTCCCTGCTTCGTAAATTGGCCTCGCAGAGAGAAGTAGTGCAAACGAGTAAAAGAGATTGAACAAGTTAATGAAATGACAAAATGGACATCAAAGCATTACCCTTTATTCACTTTCTTACCCTCCAAACGGCCCCTAACCCAATCACCTTCAAACGTAACCTTGACAAAGGGAGTTGAATCCACTTTCTAGTCAAAACATTTCTATTAAAGCTCTGTTTTCCACTGTCTAAGAGAAATATGCCATTGTTGAAGCAGAATTATTAGTATTGTATTGTATATTGTAGAATTTTATAATGAATAATGGAAGAAAATACTAATAGCCGTTTCATGGCCAAAGGCATCAGTACTATGACGTCAGCAACACTGTGTTAGTATGTACAGTATATAATATATACGGCTGGACAGACACACAGTCATCCCAAGTGCATTTACATTTTTTGGTGTTTCCACTAGATGGCGCTCTTCGCTAACACATGAGTGACCATTTCATCCCCAGATGCACACAGAAACCAGGAGATGATGTGATCCCAAGATGTACTGCTCCATTCACTTCCTGGTTAACGTATTTTGGGAAATCGCCTGTATCTCTCCTCCTGAGTTTTAATATGTATTTTTGACGAGACATGCTATTTTCAACGGCCTATAACAAGCGAACGGGGGTGGGTCGCGTTAACTTTTTTTTTTTGCGTAAGCACAGTGAAACCCCCCCCCCCGTGATTAGCAACGATCAGGGGATCGATTATACTGGAGATAAATATTCTGTGACTACTTGAAAAGGTAAGAAAATCGAAAAAAAATCGCTGGCAGTGGATGATTTATGTATGTATTTATTCTGGCAGTGAATGAGTTCAACTGTATTTTACACGGGGACATTATAGACTCTACTGACAACACATCATATATCATCTCCATACACTCTATTGACTTGTAAGTTACATGTCATCTCTAACCCATTGAGACCCGGAACGCATCTGTGTCATTTTTTGATTTGAGCTAAAAAAAAAACATTATTTTACACTTTGGCTATTCAAAAATAGCAGATCTACAAGCTCATAGCGCCTCACCGAGTGCCGCGCTACGAGCTTGTAGATCTGCTATTTTTGAAAAATCGTGAAAATGTGTGCAAATCTTTGAATATATATTGTTTAAGGTGAACATTTTTAACTCTATTCTTTGCTTCTGGGGGTCCCTGGAGCAAAACATTTTGAGATGGGGGTCGGCGGCCAAATACATAATAATTTTGGGGGTCCTTGACATGAAAAAGTTTGAGCACCACTGATATAGAAACATATGTTTTTTTTCAGAATACTGTTGGGATTTAGAAGGCATTTTGTAGAATCGGCTTCAGGTCTCAACGGGCTAACAAGACACATAGATGTTTTGATTACATGTTTTGATGATGACCCATTTTTCACAAGAAGGTATCGGGCAATTGGGCATATTCCTCATGTACGCTGTGACGCTGGCCCTTCCAGAAGCTCAGCTTGGCTTCCCCAGCCACCCTGCTGTGGAAGACATATATAGGCAATAACAGCTTATCATACAGCAGCCGTGAAACGAGAAACCATCAATCACAATCACCGACCAGCCTGGTAATTTACTCTGTAGCATGCCTCAGGCTCACACAGTGTGTGTGTGTGTGTGTGTGTGTGTGTGTGTGTGTGTGTGTGTGTGTGTGTGTGTGTGTGTGTGTGTGTGTGTGTGTGTGTGTGTGTGTGTGCGGGCATTGAGTGTATGGCATGTGTGTGTGTGTATCTGTGTCTGTATGTGCGTATGTGAGCCAATGTGCATGCGGTATGCTGTCACCCGCGTGTGTGTGTGTGTGTGTGTGTGTGTGCACGTGTGTGTGCATACGAGTTAAAATCTATATACTCAAGTGCATGTGTGTGTCTTTGACTGTGTGACCATGAGTGCGGGCCCACAGCCCCTTCAGCCTCTGGCAGGTAATGAGAGTTCAGTGTGTTTTCATTACTTTATGCCAGACAATAGAATCATACAGGGAGCTGGTGGAGGCGATAGGTTGCTGTTGGAATATGGTCAAATCAGATTATGGCTACTGTGATATATGTGACCACGGGCAAGCGGGCAGGCCAACTCAACTAGAAGACTGCACGCACACGCACACACACACACACACACACACTCTTTAAATCCAAACATTCATACCGAGCAAAATATTAAATGCTGCCCTCTTTCTGGAGAAGATATTGTTACAATTGTACAAAACATTAACCCCTTTCTTATGAATCTTTAAAAAGAAAAAGAAAAGTTTATGGCCCTGCTTTTATGGGTCCATCCTGGCATGCATCTATACTGAGTGCCCTGGGGATATACACACACACACACACGCTTGTGTGAATTGCAGATTTACATTTACACTCAGGATTTCGTACTGCAGTGACTCACTTCTTCAGGATGATCTCGTTGGTCCAAAACCAATCCACAGAGGAGTCTTGTTACCAACCTCATTTGGGAGACCACCTTAACCTTGTCCTTATCTATGGGCTGTAGAAAAGGAGGAGAGAGAGAGAGAGAGAGAGAGAGAGAGAGAAGGCAGCAGACAGATGTGCAGTATTTATACAGGGAATGACAAGTAGTCTAATAGTGTGAATAATTCCACAGCCTTTATAAAGGGCAACCTATCAAAAGTTGAGAACTGGCTGAAAAGCTGTGAAAAGTCGAGAACTGGTGAGAACTGGCTGAAAAGCTGTTAAAAGTCGAGAATTTAACGAAAAGCTGTCAAAAGTCGAGGACTGGCCAAAAAGCTGTTAAAAGCCGATAATTGCGAGGCATCGGTCACCGATTTTCGTGTAACATCCGTGCAAGTGAGAGAGAGAGAGCGTTTATGTGTGTATTCTGTGTAAGCTCATCCCAACCATTTACGGTTATGTACTAATTAACAACCGGTATCAACCGGTTTATGTACTAATTAACCACAGCTCAGTGGCCTTGTGGTTATAGAGTGCCCGCCCTCAGATTGGGAGGTTGAGGGTTCAATCCCCAGCCGAGTCGTATCTAAGACAAAAAAATGCCTCCCTGCTTGGCACTCAGCATCAAGCGTTGAATTGGGGAAAATCCTTGCGACATGCTAGCGTCATGACCAGGGGGTATACTTGTACATGAAGCTGCCTCACAGGAGATAGGCTCCTGACCTATGGCCCACAGGCTCGGGAACTGTTGGTTCTCAAGGCTACATGCTTACTGCAGTATTAACTGCAGGTTCTACAGACTGTTTACTTGTGGTTTTCTAAAGATTTCCATTCTTGCATATTCATATTCTTGTTCTTCATTTAAAGCGTTATTACTTCCATTAGAATTCAATTCTATACACAGTGTTTATAAAAGAGTGAACTAATTCTTTACTGAGAGAAAGTAGGAGAGCTCAGAGTAGGCTACATGAGGCCATTTATGTCCTTAATGGCCTGAAACTACTTGAACACCATCCAGTACAGTTCATTATACTGTACTGTATGTTGTTCAGGAGGCAAGCATCACTATGCCACTGTACCACTGTTCCATCAATTACTGTGTTTTTACACAGCTTTCATATATTTGAAAGCATACACATATACAGAAATAAACACATAAACACGTGTGCGCACACACACATACAGACACATATACACACACACACACACATTGTACATGTGTACTGTACACATGGGTGACCCAACGCAGCAACTGGATGCATATCCCTCAGCTGCCCACTTTAGCTGGGATCATAACACAGTGTTTAATTTGATTACTTAAAAGTCGGAACTGAAATTAGCATTTAAAATCTTTAAATATAAATTCAGGTTATTTAACCTCATGAAAGCTTCCCTATTATGGGCATGTCATAATAGTTCGCGTTGTGAGCTTGTACTGTCTCAACAGAGTATGTAGGGTTTAAGTGGTCAACATTTGGTTTTGTAAAAGGTATGTAGGAGCCTCTCTTTCTCTCTCTCTCCCTCTCCTGTGTGTGTGTGTTTGGGCTGGAGGTATCATTGCAGGCAAAAAAAAAAAAACAGCACTCCACACAATCTCTGAGGAATAGTTGCACTGACCGTATGTATACCCTTAGGGTAATATTGGAATCAATTCGACACACACACACACACACACACACACACGTCAGAGATTATGTTTACTTTCACTGTTGTTCACAGAAACTTATTAAGCCCCGGAGGAGCTGAACAAACGCAAAGACAAAGGTACAACGAAGTGTAGGAAAGAATAGAGCTGTAAGAGATCCCAGCAGAGAACCAGGGGCTGCATGGGTGAACGCACCGACAGACATGATGGAGGTTACAAGGCTTGTGTCGGGGAGAAGCCGAGAATTAGGATGGAGGTGAAGTGTCTTGAGATGCAGCACCCAAGGTCCCAGCCTCTCGAGCCACATGTTGTAAAAGAACAAATCTTTTCCGGAGACTCCGTTTCCCTACAGTAACAATACCCTGCCTTCCTTCCTTCCAGAGCCGCCGCTCCGACCAATATGCCCATATTTGGGCACTTATATGGGCACAGATAAACTTTTTGTTACCACCCCGTTCTGACTCCTCTGGTGCGATTGTCCTTTCTTGTAAAAAGATGGAGAAATAAAATAAACTTTGTCACTCTGAATGCGACCCGTCATTTGTTTAAATCCTATATATTAACAGCTTTCAGACAGTTCTGGCCAGTTCTCGACTTTTGACAGCTTTTCAGCCATGGCTCTCGACTTTTGACAGGTTGCCCTTTAGTAATGCCGTGGAATTATTCACACTATTAGACTGACAGATTAGACTGACAGTCATTCCCTGTATAAATACTACACATCTGTCTGCTGACATCTCTTCTCTCTCTTGCTCTCCCTCTCTCTCTGCTTCCCTACTCTGCCCTGTAAGAATCTCTGTGCCAACCCATCACCCTCTGCGAAGCAGAGAGAGAGAGAGAGAGAGAGAGAGAGAGAGAGAGAGAGAGAAAGAGAGAAAGAGAGAAGAGACTGGCAGCAGACAGATGTGGTTTGACAGATGTGTAGTATTTACAGGCAATGACAAGTAGTCTAGTAATGGAGGTGAAAAGAATGGCAACCATTTCAGCTTGCATGGGCAGAACGTAATGTTTGTGGATGCATGCCCATACAGCATGTGTGGCAAAACACATCTTTGAGGAATACGGCATATAAATGTGTCTGGACTGTGTCTCAGTCTCACTTGTGCTGTGCAGTTATCCTTTGGACTCGTATGCTCTCTCTTCTTCATCGGCTTGACTGTTAACGGTGCAGCGAGCAAAATGGACGCTTGGAAAGCCGATGGAGGATTTATACATGCAAAACCATGCTCTTCTGCAGACAATCACATGACGTGAATATAAAATGTGTGCCAGTAGACTTTCTTCCTTTCTCTCTTTCGCTCTCTCTCTCTCTCTCTAGGTCAGTCACATTTGCCTGGCACAACTGCGCATGTGCACTCACTCACAAAGCCCGCTCTCCCCTCACACAACTTGCAACCTGACTACACAGGAGAAGCAACATGGGGGCCAATGAGAGAGAGAGAGAGTCAGGGCTAGAGAGAGCAGTGGTGGAAAAAGTACTCAAATGTTTTACTTAGGTAAAAAGTATCAATACTGCAATGTAGAAGTACTCTGTTACTCTGTTAAGTAAAAGTCCGGAATTCAAAATCTACTTGAGTAAAAGTACAAAAGTATTGGTATCAAAATGTACTTAAAGTATCAAAAGTAAAAGTACTAAAATGTTTGAAAATAGCAGATCTACATCGGCTATTTTCAAATAGCCTATGTATAAAATAGGGCTAAAGTGGTTAATGTATGTTTTATAATGTAATAAATGATATGTGCACAGTAACTAGTAACTAAAGTTTTCAAATAATTGTAGCGGAGTAAAAGTACAATATTTGCCTCTGAGATGTAGTGGAGTAGAAGTAAAAGTATAGACAATTGGAAATACTCCAGTAGAGTATAAGTGCCGCAAAATTGTACTTAAGTAGGCTACAGTACTTGAGTACATGACATGTACTTTACACCACTGAGAGAGAGAGAGCGAGGGGGGATATGGGGGTGTGGGAGAGAGCCAACAGCAGAAAAACAAAACCTCGCCTTCTACAATGAAGACAGAGGAAGTAGGACAGAAAGTTAAGGGCCGAAAGTGGAGGGCGGAAAGAGTGCACGTGAGTCATGGTAAATTGAAGCGCGGTCTTGTCGGCTACGCCTGTGAGTGGTTTGTTTATTATTTGGGTTTTTGTTATTTTCATCCGCTGACGAGTTGCTTTGTGGTGCCCTGCGTCACACTCTTTATTTATGACTCTCTCCATTGCATTATTTCTCTCTAATTCCGTCCACATTTTTCTCTCTCTCGTCTCCCCATGGGTGCCATGTCACTGACTTGAAGGAACATTAGCATTTTTGTGTGTTCTCAGAGTCACATGAGCTCGTGTGATGCTGCGTGGAGGCACGGGTGTTTCTGTCTCACTGTGTTTCTGACACATCTGTGTCTCTTCACGCACGTCGTCCTTTTCTATGTGTTTGGCACCGGAAGCATGTCGGATGAGTGTGCGTCCGCACGCGCACAGAAAACACACATGTGCTCACCAGTGTGTGTGTGTGTGTGTGTGTGTGTGTGTGTGTGTGTGTGTGTGTGTGTGTGTGTGTGTGTGTGTGTGTGTGTGTGTGCGCGTGCGCACGTGTGTGTGTGATACACAAATGCATGTGACAGTGCATGCGACAACATTACTATTCTGACACGTGATGTATGACAAACTGGAATTGAACTGGAAGCCCTGCAGCTCGCGTATCTTCCACCGTGCAACGAAAAGGCAGCATGGGGTTTGTGTCAAATACAAGGCAGCTGGGTTCCTGCGGCGAGCCTGAAGTCTGCAGACAACACGCGGTTCAAAACGGCACACCAGCGCATCATTCACATAATTACCGTTCATTGACAGAGAGCTGCCTACCACACTTTATGGTGGCACTTAGCACGTTTCATTCAGCGGCACATATCAGTCACCACGTTCCCCCCGCGTCAGCGTTTATCACCGTCAATGGCGTTAAATCAATTAAATAATCGTCAATCAAAGTGATGAACCAAGGCATGAGCGAGGTAAACTAAATCAAGGCTCGATAGGAAAAAAAGAGGAACAAAAAAAGACATTAAATTAGTTTAAACATTACCAGCCTGAATTAAATCAACACTCAGTCGACAAAATGAAATTATAAATGTTGATGAAAGGCCAAAAGCAGAAGGGCTGACGTGAACCAGAGCAGGGCGCCAGGGTAAAGCACAGAGAGAGCATGCTCATAAGTATGAGAGAGGGAACCAGAATGTAAAGCATACATGGGCTCCCACCTTCACTTAATGCGGCCCGCAGGTTAATATCGGAATACTGATATATTATTGATTTCAGGTGTTACAAAACATGACCCGCTTTAATTACTTCAGTCTATATTAGTAGCTTGATGACTAGTATTAACTAAGTGTTAACATAAGTATAAATAAATGCATTTGAAATTAAATAAAAATTAAACTTATTCCAAAAAAATAAAAAAGGAAAAACAAAAAAAATCAGGATTACAATTCAAAAATAGCAGATCTACAAGCTCAAAACGCGTCGCGGTGCGACGCGTTTTGAGCTTGTAGATCGACTATTTTTGCTGCTTTTGTGTGACATAGAATGGCGAAGTATGGCATTAATTTACGAAAAAAAGTTAAAATCTGGAGATAAGAGGCGTCTGGTCGACAGTATATGCAAATGTGGCCCTCTGGAGTGAGTGTGGAAATATAGTGGCCCTCTCCATCATCAAAGCAGCTTTGCATCACCACCACAACACAGACAAAGGCCCCGAGGACGCAAGAGATGTTTAAACGTTGAATATTCCCAAGAAGATTCCTTCCCAAGTACGTTGCTTTCTCCATCCGTTTGATTCTTAACGCTGCAATCTGTAAGTTTCATGTCCTCTTCCCGGGCAGAGAGAAATGCAACTGTTAACGCCCGGGATTCGAACCCCGAGTGTCCGGCATAGGAGACCAAACATCTGCCCGCTCATCCAAGAAGGAATCCTTGCAGGCTTATTATGAGCTTCAGGAAGGGCTACTAGTCAAGCAGTTTGGTGTCCTACCTAACAGCAGTGTCTAAATGTCTCATTGGAAGAGTATAGGGAAGCCACCTCCAACCACTGCAGATGTGCTAGTTATATATGGTATTAACATACACTACCATATTGGTTAAAATGTAGCTGTATTCATTAAAATAAGTTTTGAATAAAGCTGCGATGGGGTAGACTCACTGTGCTTTAAAAAGTTCCACCAACTGAGTTTGATCAGAAGTTTGTCCTTATCTTGTTCATTAGAATCGCATTTTGCCACTGAACACATTCTACACTTTTTGGTTTATTTTTTCTTGGGCTAATTCAGAGCAATCAATTGCATCTCGTCTCTGCCGGAGATGAATGAGTCCATAAATTCTCTGCTGTCGATTATTCTCCTGGCAGCTCAAAGTTTGTTTATAGCGGTGGCAACAGATTGAGTGTCCTCATCGTGAACTGCAGAGTAAATACGCCAGCATGCCACGGTGATTTATTTATAGGAGGGACTGGATTCACCCACAACTCTACAATAGTCGTTTCAATTCAAATCAATGTTATCATAGTGCCAAATCACAACAAGTTGTCTCAAAAACACTTCGCATAATAGAGCAGAGACCCCCCCCGAGCAAGCATCTGGCAACAGTAGAGAAGAAAACTCTCTGTTTTCACAGGGAGGAAAGCACACACAGATCCAGGCTGTAGGGTGCATGGGCGGCCATCTGCCTTGACCGTGTTGAAGTGAGAAAAGAGAGAACAGTCAGTGCCTGCTCACCAAGCTGGCCTGCCGTGGTGGAAAAAGTACTCAAATTCTTTAGTAAAAGTACCAATAGCCTACTGCAATATAGAAATACTCTGCTACAAGTAAAGGTCCAGAATTAAATATTTACTTGAGTAAAAGTACAAAAGTATTGGCATCAAAATGTACTTAAAGTACCAAAAGTAAAAGTACTAAAATGTTTGAAAATAGCGGATCTACAAGCTGGTAGATCGGCTATTTTCAAATAGCCTACTGTAGGTATAAAATAGGGCTGAAGTTGTTAATGTATGTTTCTTAAGATCATAATTTATGTCTGAAAAGTAACTAGTAACTAAAATGTTCAAATAATTGTAGTGGAGTAAAAGTATAATATTTGCCTCTGAGATGTAGTGGAGTATAAGTAAAAGTATTGGAAATTGGAAATACCCAAGTGAAGTACAAATACCTCAAAATTGTACTTAAGTCCAGTACTTACGTAAATGTACTTACAGTAGTTACTTTCCACCACTGCTGGCCTGTCGCACTGGAATACTTTCCCTTATGTCGGTCTAGTCTTCCTATGTGTGCTGTTTTAACTTCCAGGGGATTACGTTCATACAGTACCTGCTCGTGCAGATTTACCTTGCATAGATTTTTTTTTTTTTATAACCTGAGGGGGATTATTAGACCTATGTGAACATGTGGTTAGCACCTTCCCTGGTGCGCGATTTGGGAACGTACGGGACCGGTTGTCAAACCCCAGTCTCCACTGGCTGAATCACGCCTGCTTGAAAGGTACATATAGGTGGGCCTTGCTGTATGTTATGCCACGCAGTTAGTGACAGGACACTGTTACTAAAAAAACATAATATAAAAGACAGCTTTTGTGCATTTGTGTAGAAGGAGAGGCGTTCTCACGTGCCCTATTTTCCTGTACAGTTTGCGTTATGTACCGTAATTTTTTTTGGCGGAATAGTCGAGTACAGTACTTGCTACTCACCTGAGATATATGACAGTACAGTACAGACTACTGAGACTAGGCATTTGGTGATGAGAACTATCAATATAGCATCCATGATCCATCCATCTGGCAAGGCTGGCAGACGGCTGCTACTTAATCCATTGAAATAAAGAAAAGGAACGGATGGTTTTCTGCTGAGGAAACGACCAATTCCAGAATAATCATTATCTCAATATATTCTATATATCATCTATATTCTATATTATTATCACAGGGATCACGCTTCCCTGGTCTATTGAACTGCACCTTAACCCATTAAGCATCTGTGTGAGGGGGTCCCCAGCCAAACGTAGTTACTATAGCATCACAATCATTTGAACCCCTTTAACCATTATTAAAGGGCTTGCAGTAAAGTTAGAGAAGGAGTTGGAGAGGAGTCACACAGGCAGTCTAAGAGACAGAGGGAGAGAGAGAGAGAGAGAGAGAGAGGAGGAGATCTGCAGGCACCTCATCTCCTCCACTCATCTCTCTAAACTAATTTGGGAGAAACAAGGACGCAGTATTACTGTGTTCTTTCAAATTGGAACCGTCTTGCCTTGCCATTCCCCCTCTGGCATTCACATCGTCCCTCTCTCTCTCTCTCTCTCTCTCTCTGTCTGTCTCACCCCCCACCCCCCCATGTGCCTCTGCTAAAGTCTGTTGCTTAAACTCATCATTGTCAGTGTGAGGGCAAAGTTAACTAGACAACGGGCGGAGGGGTGTCGGGCGTAATACAGAACAGAGGCTGGCAAAGGGAAGAAGGGTGAGTCTCTGATACTTCTTCTGCGCTTTCAATCAGCTTTCGATCCATCTCCCATGCATCTCCTTCCTCTGTCACAACAGCACCAGGAACCAAAATCAATAGTCCATCGAGAAAACACAGAGAGACTTTAAAGTGATACTATACGTTGCCACTGAATCATATGCTACAGTATATATACGCTGCCATTGACTCATAATAGGCTGCGATTGAATCATATACTGTCTATGCTGCCGTTGAATCATATACTAATGCTGCAATCGAATAATATACCATACACTGCAATTGAATCATATACAGTACTATACGCTGCCATTGAATCATACTTTAAGCTGCATTTGAATCATATACACGTTTCCATCGTCGAGAATTATGGGAACCATTTGAATCAACAGAGGGTTAAATTAGTAAGTTCAAGAACTTAATAAAAACAAAAATGATTGTGGGACCTTAAAGGCCTCCTCCACTGATCTCATCAACCACAATAATTAAAAGGTAATAGATCAATAAAAAGTTAAACGTTTTTATTGACATTGTTGTAATTACGTATGTATGTAAATGGTTCGCCACCAACTGCGGTCTCTCTTTCACACACCACTGAATCTGTGATGTTAGTGTTGTTTACAAGCAAGAAATAACAAGCTGTCGACACATAAGCGACACAGGCAATACGTTTGAAACTAGAGTTCTTCCTCATGCGGCAGCTGAACGCTGCCTGAGGTTCATGGTGCTATCAGCAGGCACAATCCATCCATTCTTTGTGAATTTGCCCATTAGTGTTCAATTGAACCCCAGGGTTTTGTGTGGCAACCAAGTGCAATAGAGCAATGAGGTGAATGCCCCGGTAGACGTAACAAACACACAACTCTAAACTGCAACGAGATCTGTAGAAGCTGGACTTGTTGGCAGGAGGGGCAACAAACATTTACAGAGTTAGCTTTGGCTCTTTTTCTTCTCGTCAGCAAACATGTCCCTGTCAAATAGCTCACAGTAAACAACAAAGGCGGATAAAGGAAGGAGCTCCTATACTCTCTAGACTGATAAGGCCAGAGGGAACTTGTCAGGAGAGGAATAGACTCCTATAAATGGTCTCTCCTTTTTTTCCACGCTATTCACACATGGATGGATGGAATGGGGGAAGAGGCCTATCTAACCCATTGAGACCTGAGGCCTCCTAAATGCACCATTTACCTTCTAAATTTCTGGCTTTATCACCCCTGTGCCAAGGCCAAAAATACATTGTAAAAAAAAAGTGCTTAGGAGCCGAGATATAGCCTTTTTCAGTAAGAAGTTAAACAAGAAGTGAATGGAGCAGCAAATCTTAAATCATGATATCTTGGGTTCTGAACATTTAAAAAAAAATAAAAATAATAATAACTAGAAAAAGTGCTCCTCGGAGCACAGGTCTCCGCCAGGTCAGGTAGGTTATTGTGGGGCAGCAATGTTCGGAATTCGCCATTCAGGTGGATTGTGTGTGTGTGTGTGTGTGTGTGTGTGTGTGTGTGTGTGTGTGTGTGTGTGTGTGTGTGTGTGTGCGTGTGTGTGTGTGTGTGTGTCAGGCTTCCCTGATTGGCAAACCAAACCCATCAGCGTCATGGCTTGGCCAAGCTTTGCCCCATGTTTGTGCCAATCGGTCGTATGGTACTGGGTACTGCACTGGAATCTGACAACGGTAAACGAACGGGTACTCTGAGAACAAGTACAACCCGAATTGGATAAATGGGTAGGACACGCATTCCCAATTTGAATGAGCCCAGACTCCCAAGTAGGCCGGGGCACCTGCCTACTTTCTTAAAAATGTGTACTGAAAAACCATAACTTACAAAGAAGTTACGGTATTGCAGTAGTGGCTGAGGGTGTACATGGACATGTTCTCATACAAACTGTCTTACAACTACTGCACATTTTCAACACCAACTGCCAAGTCCACGTTTTAGGAGTGCATTTCAAGTTTATTTGCTGTAAGTCATCAGAAGTCACTGGAAGGTTAGCAACAAGCCATCTATCTATAATAACTGCATCCCTGTTTTCCATCCTCTCTTCCTATCATACTTGTACCATCTTAACGACTGTGCCTTTGAGCATTCATCAAAAGCTGCGGCCAATAAATCACCCATATCTCAACGTGTCAAAGTATACCCCGTGACTGATTATTTGCGATTTGTAGACTCAGTGCAGGCACATGTGCACATGCACACACATGCACTGCCACACACACACACACACACACACACACACACACACACACACACCAGACACCACCCGAAAAAGAAAACTTCAGAGGCTGTCATATAGTTATTACCCTGGTGACAATAAGACTAATTAAATGGAATAGCCTAGGCTAATTGGATTTGCCAGATACATATCAAATGTGTAGATTTGACACACGGCTGGTAAAACAAGCACTTGGAAGTGCACACATTTACAGCAGAGTGTGTGTATGTGTGACTTTCCACCCACACAGATTGTTAGGCGGGTAGGAATTGGATGAGGTCAGATCAGGTTCGGAAACAGCTGACCCATGCATCATTTGAAGAGGGTCTTTAGAGGAATCAAGAGCTTGGTGATTAAATTGTAGTGCTGTTTTAACACTGATCGAAGTGTGTATTGATTGATGGTTGGCTGGAGGTGTTGGGACATCTCAGAAAGTGACAGGACTGTTGACTCAGCGGTAGAATGCCAGTGAGTTTGTTGGCTGTACAACAGATCTATTCTTCAATGTAGGACTAAGTACGCTCTTGCCATTTTGACCACAATTTGGTCCCATAAATCTCCTCTGCTCCAACAGGATTTCTGGCTCTAAAGCTCCCAAACAAACTTTAAAGATGATATCGCTATGCGGTGAGTCTTAACACATTCCACGCCAGAGTTTAATCTCATAATGTACTCAGTAGTGCCAGCGTTTTATTGTTTTTTTTTTTGTTTTATTCACGTCGCCACAGACCTCGTTAAATCCCTTAAGATCGAGCATTAAACTGTTTGTAGTGAAATCCCCTTCAAAAACCCTCTTGTAGCATCTTGTAGTTACAACGTTTTATGTTAAACAGCGATCAGCGACGAGAAAAACTACAAACGAGAAAATGGCGTTTTAGTGTCCGCTTTAGAATGGAGGCCGATGGGATCGGCAAAACCGGATCCCGGATAATTCCGTTTCCGGTGGTGCTACAATGAAATGTGTCGTACCGAAAGTGAAAAAAAGTGCGAAAAAAAAAAAAAAAAGAAAAGACCACTTTGCGTAGGTCTACGCGATTGGCACATGGCGGCTTTAAATAGGTTCGCGTAGATCGACTTTTAAGATAGCGATTGCGCATAAGATGGTGGCGTTATTACTTAATTACCGCATAAGACCCATATCTTCAACGCCTGATCCAACCCTACAACCCCTCCCGCTCACTCAGATCAGCTAACACAGGAAAGATGTCAGAACTTTCCCCAAAACATCCGGGACAACACATTTCCCAGACTCTTCTCCCTTCTGGCTCCCAAACTGTGGAACAAACTGTGCCCATTGCAGTTAGAACTGCAGACTCACTCCCAATTTTCAGCCGAAATCTGAAGACTCACCTCTTCAGTCTCCACCTTAGCCCGTAGCACTTGACGTAGCACTTGCCCTAGCCTTAATGACAACCATGCAATCTTATGCAAAGGTTAAAATGTAATTTCGATAGCATGTTATTTAGACAGATGCCATGTTCATTTGTTGACCTGGCATCCTATAGTTTGTATGCATTAGTTTCAATGTACTGTGACAAATGCACATTATATTTATTATATTTATCTGCTTGATCTGTGGGTGTTATTATGTCTGATTGATATGTAACATCTGATCTAAGTTTATGCATGTTATTATATACGAGTGATATGTGACATGAGATATGTGGACATTTCCTATTCACTTGAGGGGTAATGGGGCTGAGTGCTGCGGGTGATTGGAACATTGGAGCCACCCGACGTTACAAATAGAGGGTGTGACACGGGGGGAGGGGAGATCAAACAAACAACCTGTGTACTAGTGTGAACGGGTGAGAAGAGAGGAGCTCCAAGGCGCCAGCGTTACTAGGTCAAGTTATTGTGTTAACTAAAAGTAAGCTGCAGCCAAGAAGCAAGTAATAGCGTGCCCAGCGGAAGAGGAACGTGCCGTTTCTGCCGCGGGGTTTTGAGCGCTGGATTTATGAATGAACCGCCGGTCACCGAGAGGATTCTGACGGAGCCGCGGGTGAGATAACTCCATATTGCTGTTCCGGTGGATTACAATTAGGGGTACCCCGAACTTATTATTATTTGGACTGCGTATCAGAAGACGTTTGCGTTTCGTTTTGGATCAGGACACAATAGACATTCTCGGGTCCGCGGATTGAAGAGGCCGTTTGGACTATTACGAGGGGCTGTTTATTATTGTCACGCAAAGCGAGTGAGCGTCTGGTTGCGGTAGTGTTCTGACCTCATCGTGTAATTGTTTATTATTTACGTTTGAACTGGGGGTCTAAGGGGTTTCCGGACAAAGTGTTGATTGTTGATTTGTTGTTTTGGGTGTTTATTGTGTGTATTAGGGAAAGAGATAGGGACAGAAGTCTATTTTAAGAGCCTGCAGTGTACTGTTTATTTGCCATTTGATTTGTGAATTATTATTTTTGTGGCTTAACGATATAAAGTACCTCAGCTAAAATCCTGCCGATCTCGTTGTTTTTCCTTTAGTTAATAATTATCCTTGAGAGTAAAAGGGCGATTGTTACATGTGGTGGCCCGTACGGGGATCGCAGGTATAAAAGTAAATAGCTAAAGCCACAATTTAATATTTGTTGTCAAAAGGTAAAGTAAAAAATACACTGTAAAAAAAGTACTGGGTTAAAAACGGGATAAAAGAAAGGGGAAAGCACAATGATACAAAATGAGGAAAAATCAAAGCAGGTAGTTGAGGCGGCAGCCTACTTTGAGGAAAGTGAGGGCCCTGATTTCACACTGCAGCAACAATTGGCCTTAATAAAGGACGAGTTGCAAACCTGCAAAAATGAAGTGCAGCAGGTCAGAGGGGAATTTGATGAAGCAAGGGAGAGTACTATTAACAGGGAGGAGAGCCTAAGGGGGTACCTAGATTGGAGGATGTTGGAGTTGGAGACTCTCATAAAAAACTCAGTCGAGCAACTCCGGAAAGAAGTGGTTGAACGTTGGATGAGGAGAGAGGAGAAATGGGGCGAGTAGGTGGCGAAGGTGAAAAGAGCCCGTATATCATCACACCTAAGCTCCCAAACTCCACGAAACCCAGACATTCGTTTCCATGGAACATGTACTCCTCGAGGTCGTCCCACCAGTACTCCCTACAGTCAGCCCGCCGGTGCATCGCAGGGGCCACCCACTATTGTCTCCCATGGCCGGTCCTCCAGCAACTGCAGGAAGAAGATCAACCGACAAGGCGCCTCGCAGCCACCGCCCAACCTGGCGTCGGCGCAGATGTGTGAGGTTGTGCCGGGGTTACCATCGAGGGGCGGTGACGGTGTCACTCTGGGACCCCGATCCCGAAGTGTCCCACCGGAGGTGGAGTGCCTGGTCCGGAAGTGGCCGTCGGGGTTAACCCTTGTGGGCCTAGCCAGGGCTCAGCGTGCAGACCCCAGAGTCAGAGGTCTACGTGAAAACTTAGAACAGTCCGGCCAGCGAACGGATCGCATAGGCCATGAGGAGATCCAGGGGATCCTGTATCGAAGGCAGCCGACCGGAGACGGTGGACTGAAATATCAGGTGGTGGTGCCTGACAGCCAGGTCCACTGTGTCCTGGAATATTTCCATGACCGCCCCACGAGTGGTCATCCAGGTCGGCTAAAAACTCTCCTTCGAATCCTTGAGGTGGCCTGGTGGCCGACGATCCGCAGACAGGTGTGGGAGTACGTTGAGAGGTGTCACGTTTGTCTGCAAGGCAAGCCGGAGAATCGTAAGCCGTTCGCCCGACTACCGTCCACTAAGGCTGACCAGGCAGGAGAGGTCCTGGGGATCGGCTCTGCAGGGCCGTTCCCGAGGAGTAAGAAGAAGAACACCATGCTGCTGGTCACCATTGACTATAACACCAAGTGGGCCATGGTCAAAGAAGTTAAACGGAGGGTGGATGTCTCTCACACCAGGCAAGCCAAGTACGATGGTGCCTGGCGGAACACGCGCAGTTCCAGCCAGGCGATTTGGTCTGGGCGAGAAAACATCCACTTTCAAAAGCATCAGAAGCAGACTCCTCAAAGCTAGTGCCCCCGAAAAGGTCAGGTCCAGCTAGAGAGCGAGTCAGAGAGGCCCTAAAAATTACAGAGTGAAATGGAAAGAGTAAAAAGTGGATACATTTTAATGTGGTCAACCTCAACCCCTCCTTTGGGAGGACTTGGAAAAATAGCTTCCAGCTGGGGGGGGGGGGGGGGACTGTGACAAATGCACATTATATTTATTATATTTATCTGCTTGATCTGTGGGTGTTATTATGTCTGATTGATATGTAACATCTGATCTAAGTTTATGCATGTTATTATATACGAGTGATATGTGACATGAGATATGTGGACATTTCCTATTCACTTGAGGGGTAATGGGGCTGAGTGCTGCGGGTGATTGGAACATTGGAGCCACCCGACGTTACAAATAGAGGGTGTGACACGGGGGGAGGGGAGATCAAACAAACAACCTGTGTACTAGTGTGAACGGGTGAGAAGAGAGGAGCTCCAAGGCGCCAGCGTTACTAGGTCAAGTTATTGTGTTAACTAAAAGTAAGCTGCAGCCAAGAAGCAAGTAATAGCGTGCCCAGCGGAAGAGGAACGTGCCGTTTCTGCCGCGGGGTTTTGAGCGCTGGATTTATGAATGAACCGCCGGTCACCGAGAGGATTCTGACGGAGCCGCGGGTGAGATAACTCCATATTGCTGTTCCGGTGGATTACAATTAGGGGTACCCCGAACTTATTATTATTTGGACTGCGTATCAGAAGACGTTTGCGTTTCGTTTTGGATCAGGACACAATAGACATTCTCGGGTCCGCGGATTGAAGAGGCCGTTTGGACTATTACGAGGGGCTGTTTATTATTGTCACGCAAAGCGATGTGAGCGTCTGGTTGCGGTAGTGTTCTGACCTCATCGTGTAATTGTTTATTATTTACGTTTGAACTGGGGGTCTAAGGGGTTTCCGGACAAAGTGTTGATTGTTGATTTGTTGTTTTGGGTGTTTATTGTGTGTATTAGGGAAAGAGATAGGGACAGAAGTCTATTTTAAGAGCCTGCAGTGTACTGTTTATTTGCCATTTGATTTGTGAATTATTATTTTTGTGGCTTAACGATATAAAGTACCTCAGCTAAAATCCTGCCGATCTCGTTGTTTTTCCTTTAGTTAATAATTATCCTTGAGAGTAAAAGGGCGATTGTTACAGTACATATATTTATGTTTTGATAATATCTGATGATAGGTTCAATTCATAGGATTTACCTATACTAGATTACTGAGGCACTACACTATCTCTCTGCATTTGATCATGTATTACCTTGTGTTACCTTGCTTACTGTAAACCGCTCTGGATTAAGAGCCTCTGCTAAATGCCTACATTTTAAATTGTGAATTGTTGTACATTGCTTTACTGTTCATTGTTTACCTTGCAGTTAGATACTGTAACTGCATAGATACTAGTATTCTATATTGTCTTGTACTGTATACTACCAAATGTCTTTTTATAGTATGCAATGTACTACTGTCTATTACTGATAATGTTGCAGACTGTATGTGCACTAGATAACTATATCTCATACTGAAAGTACAGCAGTTCTGCCTCACATTGTATTCACTCAATACTGATTGTGCTTGATAATCAGATACTTCCATCTTCATGTGGAACCTTTATATCTGTAGCCTCATGTGCCTATGCCTATGTGGGACGAAGTTATATCTTATCTCACCAGATGTCCTTCCTAAGCAAGGTGACAGTACCTTCTTGCAGAGGATTGCTTTGTATTGGGTAATGTTTTGCAAGTACTGTTGATATACTGTATTAGTTGCAGGGAGTTTCTTATTCTATTCATATCTTGTTTTCTTAACACATCTGATATTAAGACATGAGCTTTGTGTTTCAAAGGATTTCAGTTGATATATGGTGCCAAATACTTCCAGAACTCAGTGCTGGCTTTGTGCATCCAAAATAAGTGCGTATTTGTGAGCGACACAACGTAATAGAGGCAGGTCCTTGACATGCTAGCAAGGGCCTGGGCCTGGGCTGGCAGGCAATCTAAGGAGCTTAGATTTCTGATTTTCTTTCAATGCCCTTGTACAACGCATCACGGTGAGATTCGTTGCGAGTTTGTAGATCTGCTATTTGCACTATTCATTGTATGACGAAGAACATAGGTGGTTAAAAACTGATAAATAACTTAAAAAAAGTATAATGCATCAGACAATGTGTGTAGCAAGGGCCTTCATGGATCTTAAACAGGGAAGCAATGCTCGTTTAACAGCCTAAGCACAACATTTGTTATCTCCTCAGTCAACTGGCATTCTTATAATTAAATACTACTACTACTGGGTAGCAGGCCTACAGACTATCATGTCTCAGCTGTCAGGCTAAAACATCTCATCAACAAAATGCCTCCAGTAGATTAAAATATTTACCGGCATGTTTTCATGATGTTGTGCCATTGTGCATCACAAACACAACAGCAAACCTTCGCAAGGACACATGCCTTATTTACCCCCTGACCAACGCAATGACCACACAGTAGAATCCTCAGTGCTAATTTAACTCTCAGCGCAATATACCCTACCATTTCTTTTCTTTTTTGGTAAATGAATACAGATTATTTTAGTGTATGCATGCTGGTCGGAGGTGCAGAAAAAGTGTGAGTCTCAGAAAGATTGAAAGAATGCTGACTCAATGTGGCAAGATGACTCCTTTGAGATGGTTTGGTTTCACACAGACCGTAAAAATGTACGAACACTGTGAACTTGAACTCCCCCCTCAATAGCTTGACATTCAGTGAACTTTTCTTGGTGACATAAAAGTCACAGTATGGATTTATGAATTAAAGCTTTTATTATAGAAGAGGGAGGACTTAATACATAGGAAATTATATACACACACACGCACATGTGTGTGTGTGTGTGTGTGTGTGTGTGTGTGTGTGTGTGTGTGTGTGTGTGTGTGTGTGTGTGTGTGTGTAGCTTCGTATATTTTGTAGCTGTCAGTGTTTTTCTCTTTTTGTTTTCCCAGTTTTGGCGCTACGCATAAAACAAAACAAAATAACATAACATTTTATTTTATGTTTCTATGCTTTTATATAATAAACTTACGTGTCCATGGCTAGGAGACAGTTCAGGTTTTATTTTTTCTGACGTTCAGGACAAAGAAACATGCCACAATTTTAGCCCATTGTGTGGGTAGGATCAGAATTGTCACATGGATAAATAACACTGGAGCGCTGTACCTTCATGAGGAAAGTATTTGCAGAGAGCGCTGTTTGTAACAGGGTATAATGCATTTCATTGTGGTTTCCCATCAAAGAAATGAATTAGTTTGGAAGTGCCTGGCATTCTGGAATCTGGATGCAGCCAGCCAGACTTTTCATTTAACAGTCAAAGTGTTCACAATTAACCACTTTCAGCCTGGCATCCATATTTCAAATTCTTTCTAAAAGATTTAAAAAAGTCTCTCACAAAAAAATCTTCACAATTTTGGGTGAACCGATAACCAAGCAGTTAGGGTGCATACCACATGGGCGCAAATGCTCTGATCAGCGAGTCACCAGTTTGATTCCCCGCTGTCCGGAACATTTGCTGTGCTGTATGGCATTCCCTTACTCCGTATTTCCTGTCTCTCTACACAAGAGATGCCAAAATGCCAAAACATAGCCGTTCTACAAGCTCACAATTGCTTACAACACTCTGTGAGCGTGTGCTTCGACTTAAGAAGTTAAAAGGAGATGGACAGCAAGTGAGAAGAGAGAATCAGGTGGCAATACATCTTCAAAGAGCTGCAAAAGACGAGAGAACACAGGATGAGCAAGAAAATAACTGGGGAAGCAGCTCTTTGTGGGGAAGATGAAGGGAAGGACAGTCAGGATTAGGCCGGTCACAATTAATACATAATCGCCCAATCGCAATTATTTGAGATAACCGCTTTTTTTTTGTTGTTGCAATAAATCGTCAGAAAAGTCAAAATTGTTTCTGTTGAAAGCTTTTCATACATTTTCAAACACGTTGTGAGATTGTAGATCGGATAGATGAGTGGGTAGAGAGGCTGTCTGCAATCAGAAGGTTGTCTACTCACAACCATGTGATTTTAGCTATTTAAAAAAAAGTATATATTTGGGGAATTTAATGACACACCCAGAATCAGGACGTAAGGATATAAATGGGTCGATTTGTGTGTAAAAGGGTTTACCACAAGACACATACACATACATCAAATATGTATAGTGAGAAATATGTTATTCATTTTAGCTAACCATTGTTGCTAATTATCTATGATAAGATTTTCAGCAACATCCTGCTTCACATGCAGACAGTCAGCTAAAAACACATTAGTTTCCGGAGCAACCACTCTCACTGTTGGTCACCAAGCAGCTTCACTGGAGCAGCAGTGCCTTGCTCCGGGGCGCCTTGAGGGTAGCTGTTAAGGTTAGGTAGAACATCTCTCATTTACTTTCTCACTTTCTAAAAGACATAGAGCATGCATACAGCTGTGCCACGCATGCTCACACTTGACACTTTACCCTGATATATAATGAAGAATCCTTTATTGTCACCGCCAGGCCGAAGGCATGCCCGAGACTATATTTTGCACCCTGTCCGTCTGTCCATCCGTCCGTCCTTCCGTCCGTCCGTCCGTCCGTCCGTGAACAGCTAATCTCCGGCACCGTTGGCTTGATCGCAGCGAAACTGTGCCCACACACTCCCTGGATGCCAGAGCATAACCTCTGCCCCAAAATTTTCACATGGGCGTGTTATAGCGCCACCAAGAGGCCAGTTTTAGCAAAAAAAAAATTTGACAGAACTTTTTTCCAAACATCACGCAAATCGGTACACAGTATCTCTATAGTCATTAAAACATAACGGGTCTTTCGGATTTTTCATATTCCATCCTGATTGGCTAAGATTGACAACTAAAGTTTGTAGAAGGGAAACTTTGCACGTACATACATTCACACTATGTAGAGGAACAAATGCCACCCTTAAAGGTAGGGTAAGTGATATTTTTGGGTTAAAACAAAAAGTATTTTGTTAAAAGGTTAAAATACTATATTCTGATAGTAATCATTGCTATAGAGTGTTTTTTCAGTAACAGGAGTCTCCCCGTCTCTCCAGCTCTTTAATAAACAGAAAATACATTTTTCGGTAGGTGTCAAAATCTCAGCCAATCAGGAGAAAGTACCAATTTTTAAGCTTAATTTGTATAGTGTTCCAGTTCCAATTTTGCCTGCTCATTTCTTAGTGTCATCACTTCCAATTTCACTTGTTTAATCTATATCCTGATTGAGTTCTCTGTCCTGGTTGGATAAAATTGGAAATGAAACTGAAACGAAAATGAATTTTCTGTTTAATAAAGAGCTGGAGAGACATGGAGACTCCTTATATGGACAGGACACTCTATAGTAACGAGCACTATCAGAACATAGACCCATTTTGCAATTATTTGAATAATTGCAAATCACTTACCCTACCTTTAACATTGCCCTATTATAGCACCACCAGGAGGCTGTTTTCTGCAAAAAGAAAATGTATATCACTGCTACCCATTTTGTCCAAACGCAAATCGGTACACATTATCTCTATTGTCAAGTGATCAAGATGGATCGGGTCAGATTTTTCACATTCCATCCTGATTGGTGAATTCCGAACATTGCTCCGAGGAGCACTTTTTCTACGTGTCTGCCCTCCTAAACACCTAGCTCTTTTAATGTTTTACCACAGGTCACTTTTAATTCACATATTTTAGCGTGAGAGAGATC
>NC_137609.1:43109244-43302063 GCF_963280865.1 Gymnoscopelus braueri | reverse complement strand
TATGCATGCAAACACATGCTTACATGATTACAGGTTTGCCCAGGACCTGCAATGGGCACAAACAGTGTACAGTACATTGAGTTTTAAACCTCTAGTTTGTAACTGAATGGTTGCAAGGTTGTGAAAACAAATAGCGTCCCAGTCGTATTGTTTCCAGTAGTCCACATGCTGCCAAAGCTCTCATTATCTTCAGAATTCTGCTATAAGTTTTACCACGCTATTCTTTTTCTTTCCATTAGATATTACCGGTGACGCAGCAAAGGGTTGTTTGTCTTGCCATTGATCAAACTCTTGCTCAACATTTGCATCTAGAATGCCAAGGTCAATGCCAATGTTGGTTCACGACTGGTTTACAAATTACTTTTAGAAAATGCAGAAATAAAGAGAAACTCAGACTGATTCTGCTGTTTAAAGAATGCTGTTTGTGAAAGTAGAATTGGAGGGTATAAACACAGTGTACGCTGCTGATTTCTGTCACAGAAGCTCTTTCTATGATTCCTATCAATTAACCATGACCATACCCTGATAACATTCTAAAAGAAAAATATGAACCCAACCTTTAACTTGCGTCAAGCAGCAGCAACATACTGTAGCACTCTCCGTTTGCCTTATCTGTTTGGCCGCCTCTCCCTCTTTCCCTGCCCATCAGTTCAATCTCTGGCAGAGAAGCAAGAGAGGATTTTCCTCTCATCTCACCATCTTTCAGTTCATTGTAGAAGATGTGTCCTTACTCCTTACTCATCTGTGCCTTTCGACATCTCTCCTTTTCCTCAATTAAAAAAAACTCTGCTCCCTATCTCACCTCTCTTTTACTTTTGTACATCAGTTCTACCTGGCATTGCACAGCGAATGCATGAACCTGTTTTGGCCTGGAATGTATTTTACTCATCTCTTGGTTGCTTACATTTGTGTCCATTTTAATTCATTCTGTTCTCATTAAAGGGGTTATAAAACCATAGTAGGCTGATTGTGTAGTTATAGTTTTCCTGTTCAAGTAAAATAAATGCAAATTAAAAACATGGCAGGCTAGTAAGCAATGCAGCTACCATTAATACGATTAATTATGGCACATGGGTGTGCCAATGTGCCATCATAGAGAAAATCGAACGCACCCTTTATTTTGATTAGTTGCAGCTGTGTAGCTTACACCACAGTGTCCAAAAAGATCAGAAAATACATGTTCAGTTCGGGATACCAATTTCATCCAATCAGGAGAGGGAACTCAATACAGGGCACAGGACAAACAAGTGAAATAGGGCAAGCAAGGCTGGTGTCACTCCGCGGCTGCGGCTTGCCCCGCCCCCGGTCGGTGGGGTCGACATGTCCCTTCACTCTGAGGTTTCGCTTGTAGTAGTAGCCTGCTAGTTGGTGCTCTTTCTGCAGTGTTTCGCCAAAATGGGAATGAATTGTTGTATGAAAAACTGTTCCACGGCTTCTCACCATCGACGAGGGGAGAATAAAGGGGCTAAAATGGACAACAGACTAACTTTTCACCGCATTCCCAAATGGAAGCCAGTCAAGTCTACCAACGTAACAAAGAGACGACGCATGGCTTGGTTGTCTGACAGCCCAGATGACAGAAAAAGACGTTGAAGAAACACGCAAGATAGCACACCTCAGGATCCCTGTAGAGAGGGTTATAGGCACTATATGCAACAAGTACCATATATTAAATGGTAGGGTGCCCATCACTCTGATGCATAAACCTAGCCTGGTTCCAAACAGGCTGATAATCAGGCTAGCATAAACCAGGAGTGGGCAGGACATGACAATCCTTGACAAAGTTGTCCGTCCGAGCGTGCTGTGATCTGACTAACTTGTGCACCAGTGTGGTTCTGAAACTGGATGATGAGTAACCTGCTGATTTTATTTTTAATAGTACCCTTCTGCATAGTAAAAGCAGGCATGAGGTTATGCTCTGTAGATACATTATATGTTCCTTTTTTATGTACATAGTAACCTGTACATGTTTTCAAATAAAAGACAGAGTTTTTCTACATAAAATGAGTATATGCAAATAGAACCGCATTCTTTCACATGGCTAAAATGCATAGGCCATTCTATCATTATGCAGTGCTTTCATTCAATGCAAATATAACCGAATCCTGATGATGATGGCTCAGGTCACCAGTTGCCCAATCTGGGAACCCAGAGCCAGTGAGAATGAAAAACAGCGCCCTCTGCTGTTTGTACTATCTCTCACTGGCTCTGGGACAATGACGACGCAGCACCTGTGCGCAAGGAAACCGGGGTTTTAGTCTGCCTTCACGCTCCACTTCCGGGTGGTGCGACTATGTTTTCATTCCCACTAACAATATTTCTACACGGAACACTAACACCACTTCTCCCAGAGAACATGGATCGTTTTGGTTATAAGCCCACTTGTTTCTATGATGAAAGAGCAAGTTAAAATGTGAATATCTTTCCGTGGTTTTGTCTGCTCCGCGGACGCTATTGTTAAATTAGTTTCGGCTTGTTTCGAGTAGGGAAGGATCAGCGGACACGTAAATCCCGCCCACTACATTTGATTGGGTAAAGCGCGGCCTGCTTCCTGATCTGAAGGCACGCCCACGCCCACACAGTGCGTACACGTTATGACGAACCTTCACGACAGATTCCAACGCAGAGCAGAATCTGTTCTTGAGAGATTACCAGTTGCCTCACCTGTTAATGATCACATTATAAAATGGATGGGCAGAGACCATTTTACTCCTCTTTGAGCCTGATGAGGTTCCTTTTTTATACATAGTAATATATAGTAACCTGTAAATTTACCTTGTTTTCAAATAAAAGACACCTTCAGGTGACGTTGACTGGTTACTTTGTAGATTTTGATTATTATTACAAAACATACAGTAACGACTTCAGCCCTAGCCCTAGGCCTAGAATGTCTGTCATCTTACATACATTTCATGTATTTCTACATGTAAAATAAAATGGAAATACATGAAATGTATGTAAGATGACAGACATTCTAGGGCTACTTCAGCCCTAGCCTGGGCAGCATATCTTTTTGGGTCTATGATCCGGTCGGGAGAGGAAGTAACTCTACGTCACCAGGCGTGTCACCAGGCGCGTCATCAAGCGGCCGGATGGGCAGATACGGATAGACTTCACCCCAAAATAGGTCCGTCCTAATAAAATCCTTGATGCGGCGTAGTTTAGCTTATTTTTGGGCGGTGAAACCGCCCCTATATGTGAGGTTTGGACATCGACATCGATTGCACCCCCCCAACCCTGCGCTGTGATTGGCCACCAGTGTACCCCCCCTAACCCTGCACCGTGATTGGCCAATCACAGTCTATTCAGGACTGTGATTGGCTAGTGAAACATGACACATGTGCATAGCCCTATAAATAGGACTATGCACTTAAAAAAAACACATTTATGTTTTTTTTAAGTTAGGGGTGTACAATGGTTGGTCCACAATATTACTTTTCTTTAAGTGAACTTCCATCACTGTGATGACCACTGTGACCACACCGCCCACTTCACACTGGGTGTGATTTTTGGGTGGTGAAACCGCCCCTATAAGTGAGGTTTGGATATTTGTACAACAAATCCTGCGCTGTGATTGGCCAAAAATTTACCCCGCCTAACCCTGCACCGTGATTGGCCAATCACAGTCTATTCAGGACTTAAACCATAACTTTAAAAAAAAACATAAATTTGTTTTTTTTAAAGATGGGGTGCCATGATATTTTTCAACCTTAAAACCTGATCATAAGGTATTATTATTATGTAAGGATTTTTTTCAAAAAAAAAAAAAGTGTTCAGTAAGTGTAAAATGTTGTTTTTATGTGGACACGCCTCCAGTTCATTAAGTATACCTGGTTCTCACCTTAGCACCTCCTCCACCACCTTAGCACCACCCACCTGTCCTAATCCCTCCTCCTCCTCATGCCCACACCTGTTGTGTTATGATAATGAGGGGGAGGGTATGGCATTGTGATGTCACAATGCCCCTGTTTCTCTATTGGCACTTTTGACCCTCAAGGTTTCAGCCTCCAGGAAGAAACTCCAAATAGTCAGAGAAGACATAAAACACCATAAAAACACCACCGGGGGGCTTAATGAAGTTCTATCAACCTCATAGACACATGAAAAACAGAAAAAGTGCAAAACTATGGCACCACCTCTTTAAGTTATGGTTTCATCCATCATAAAGAGTGTTTCAATAAATGTATTTATTTTTTGTACATGATTGGTTGACTCCATTCAGTATTGTGATTAGCTAGCAAGACACCGCCCACTTCACACAGGGTGTGATTTTTTAAATATAAATGTGAATGCACTTTCCGGAGACTATTTAGCGTCTGTATTATCCCACGGGGAAATTCTATTCTATTTAAATAGGGATTGGGGAACCAAAACAAAGCGGCACCGCAAAACCGGATGGGCAAAATCCGGAAAGAGAATTATTTTCTTTTTTCTTTTTTCAGTAGGCGTGGCCTAGACCGGATCACACGGGTCTTTAATAACGCATACCAGGCTTTCCTCCGAGGTGGAAAGACTGGTGGAGCGAGGTTACTTCAGCCCATACATTTCGGCCATTTGAAAATAGCCGATCTACAAGCATTGTGAGCTTGTAGATCTGCTATTTTCAAATTATTATACATTTTATATACATCTTATACATTTGAAAGTTTGTTTTTGCAGTTGGCTTTTAACATTGTTGATGTAATTCTTTGGATGTGCCACTGTGTGTACAAGCTATATAGTAGTGTACCCTGTTGGATGGGTCTGTAGACTGGTAGTGACCCAACCAACATGGTGAATCTTGGCCACGCCCCCAAAATCACTCCCCCACCCAAGCGAACTTTGCCAGCCCTAATGGAAATGGAACATAATCAAATAAAAGCCGATAAATTGGTACTCTATACTGTATAAGATGTGACAAACATCCTCACTGACTGATTTTTTTCACTGCCTGTCAAATATAAAACAGCCATGACACAAAGCTCTTCCCTGATTTCTGCCCTTATCTCTTCATACTTTCATCTCACATACTTTCATTTAGATACTCCTTTCTTCTTTCATCTAAGATTCATCTAATGATCCCATTACAGCTCTTCCTGTAAACAAACAAGGCGGGGGGCTTGGCTAACACAAAAGCACGTGTGGGGGCAAGAGCGTGGCCTAAAGAAAACACACAGAGAGAGACAAGAGAGAGAACAAGTGGTAAAACAATCCATGAAACTCACCACTACTGCAACGGATGATTGAAAGATCAGTACTTCCATAGTGCATGATGTTCACGTTGGTAAAAAGGTTCATTTGAGCGATCCAAAAACAAAATCCATTCATCCAACGCAGCTTTCATTTTCCCCAGCACCGACAAGTAGCTAGTAGTCTCGCGTGGCCAGACTGTTGCCTCCCACAATTTTCAAATATAGCATTCAGAGATTGTGGAATAGTTGTCTGGCTACGCGAGACTAAGTAGCTAGTAACTAACTATCAGACTTCCTGTAGTGGCTCTTCAAAATAAGACGGGTGGTTAGTCAACACAGGTTTTATTTTGAAGTTCATACTGAAGTCCCTTTCTTTCTCTTACCTGCAGTCGGCAAAGAAAAAACTAAACAAATACGTTCTGTATAAATAAATATATTTGCGCAACCCAGAACAAAATGATTGATAGTAAGGAACCAAATGGACCCTTTCATAGCCTACACATCTGTAACTCATAAATAGACCCTTATGTCAGTGGTTCTCAAACTTTTTTGACTCAGGGCACCCCTGTAAATAACTTTAAGTAATATAAGAGGCAAAAATTGGGAAAATAGCCGATCTACAAGCTCACAACGCCTCGCAAAGCGAGGCGGTGTGAGCTTGTAGATCGGCTATTTTCAGAATATGTATCTGTGGAACCGAGTCAAACTAAATGTAATGCCTCAACTCCTACAACAAGTGCTTGTCAGGGTGGGGGATCCCCAGATTATGATTATTTTGGGGGGTCATGGCCTGAATAGGTTGACAACCACGGCTTGAGAGTAGATTAAAACATCTAGTCATCCTACGATAATTCTACAAACCTCTGTAGTGCATGGTGTAGTCGTGCATGGTGAGGCCAAAATGAGTTCTGCCCGGTTCTCCTCAGTGGCTGGAGCAATTGATCTGAATTTGCACACATCCGTTCACCATTACCATGTGCACGGAACAGCGAAGCCCGTTTTTCGATTTCACCAAATCTCAGCTGTGTAGGCCTATTAGCGTTTTTGTGTAAAAGAATATCGCCATGGTTACGGCTGCCCAGCTGTGGGATGGCCCCGCGGGCTATGGGGCGAACTGCCTCCCGTGTTGCCAGATCATGTGCGCATATCCCCCCACGGGTATGGACTAGTTTAAATAGTTGATCTTGAATGGATCACCAGGAGGCTTCGCGTATATACAGAATAGGGAAGCCATCGATTGCACTTAACTGCCAAGTTGAAGGCGTAATTTTGTGTGAGATGGCCAACTCATTGGGAATTCCCCCTAGGAATTGTGTCCCAGAGCTCTTACTATTTATTCCCCCTACTACCTCAGTTCTGCTCCACGAGTGGCCCTTTCTGATAGGTCATCAACGGCTGCAAATAGGATGTCAATCAAAAGGAAGGGTGACGGTTATAAGTGGGCGAACTGGGACGGGGCCATAACGTATGTGAAGTCTGAATGGAATTGAGTGACAGCAACTCTTGAAGGTCCAGGACTAATTTATCTAATATCTACATAGACTCGTATAATAAATCTTGCCTAACAAACAACACACATGCAAATGCGTTAACTCTGTGAATAAATCATGCAGTATTACGGTGCATGGGGCTGAAAAAGAAAATACAAGCTTACCGTTGCATCACAAACACAGTACTGTAACAGCATTTCTAAAATGAGCCCACTCCACCTGCTCACATTTTTGTCATATATCCTACTTCACACATAAAATACTGTGTATTTCACATGACATAAGTTCCTCTTTTTAGAGCTGGGTGTGCAACGGACGGTACATCCTTATAATAAATGTGGGACAATTCAACATTTTCATCATCTGGCAACCACTCACAGAGAAATGTGGGTGTTGTGTTCTACCACAGCCATTCAGCTGTACTTGTTTGAAAAATAATAAAAGCTCCAGTGTTCCCATTCATATGGCCATCATTATACTCACTTACACTCTTTCTTTGCCTTGTGCACAGCCTTCCTCTTCTTAACCATGCTGCTATGCGAACCCGAACTAAATCAATGGTAATCTTGATCTAAAAGAGCACAGTTCTCTCTCTCTGGAGGACTGTCCTGCCTTAGGGGAATGTATGTACTCAGGGACCTCTTTGTGTGTATTGGTTTACATTATACCACATGGTGGATGCAAGGACACAGCTTAGCAAGATAATTGTAAAAGCAGCAGCGCCTGTCTCAGGTTCGTCCCCATAGGAATACACTTGTCAGGGATGTACTCTAAAAGAGAAATAGAGGATAACATGCATTCAAGTCATACACACAAGGGATGGAACAGTTAGGGACACTCACTGTCCTCAAACTAACTGGAACATTGTCATTTTAAAGTTGGAGGAAGAATTCAAAGTAGCAAAAGCTACCCTACGGATAATTTTCACCCATTGTGTGCCCCATTGTGCGACTATCACTGTGAAAAATGCCACACTGTGACAGGGATGGTAAATAATATTTTTTGGAGTGAAAACTTTAAGACTGTGGTTATAGAATAGAATCCTTGGGGTTTCTGATAGTATCTGATAGTATATAACCCAGCCCATCTAGCCTGAATGGTACCAATATCAGATACCCCGATATAATATCCGATATTAGTATTGACCATATCATGCACAGCCCACCAACGGCTGGGTGATATGGACAAAATCATTTATCAAAATATTTGACCAAATACCTGGATATGATATGGATAGTGTCATCTTTTTTTTCTTTTTTTTTTTTTTTCTTCAAAAATAGCAGATCTATAAGCTCACAACACAATGTGATTTGGAACATTTTGAACATTTTTGTAAGTCATTTTTGTATTATTATTATTTTTTTTCTCTGCTCACTCCACACTCGACCCTCCAGCTTAACCCGGAAATGGTTTGTGTCCCACATGGTAACTTGCTTTTGGAGGAGCCGAGACCGGGGAGAGAGTGAGCTCCGCGAGCCACTTGCAGCGCCGTCACAGAGTGTACATCCAGTGTAGATTTCAGCATGTTCTTGTCCGCTTGCCAGATGAGAACAGTTTTATTTTGTTATTGGATAGGCCATCTCTTCGGGCTATGGGATGGAGACAATGACTACGCTGTCTGGGAGATGGGGTCTAAAAGCTCTGCCGTGTCGCAGACTTCAAAGGGATGTTTTAGAGCCGACGAAACTTTGATCTTTGTGCTCATATCCTAAAATGTAAACATAACGTGCCTGCATGCGTGTGTTGAACGGTCTGAGAGTGAAAGTGTCCCACTTGATTAAACTGAGATACTGAAGTGCATTTATATATGAATAACAGTGATCAAAGCTACTGAAGCAACAAATTAAATAATGGGTTGATCTTTATTTATACAATCATGCTGTTTGTTGTGCATGGTGGGGGCTGGAATGCATGTCAAACAGCTCATAATAAATACAGTACAGCATCTAATATACTGTACGTACAACGAGCAGGCAGGAATGTGAGTATTGGAAGGTGCCTGTCAGTCCAACCTGCTTGATTACTCCGGACTCGCGTCTAATCCTCACCTCCTTGCTCAGAGGCGAGTATGGGAATTTGGCTTATGAATTTCTACGCAAGCCCTGGTCTTCTCTGCAGCTGAATACTGTGTCCCAACCTGGTTTATGAACCCACATGTCAAAAAAGTCGACGCCGCGATCAACAACTATTTCCGGGCCATAACCGGCTGCCTGAAGCCCACCCCTGTGTCCTATCTGCCAGTCCTTGCAGGAATTGCCCCTGCCGGCCTCCGACGAGAGGCTGCTAGCATCAACCTAGCAAAGAAAGCCCAGATAAAGTACACGAATGGCGTATCCTGCACGACACTACAATGAAAACAGACTCAAGTCCCGCCGGTCGCCATCCCTTCAATAAGGCGGCACAAAAGATGCTCCGTTCCGTCCCGGAGGACTTGTCAACAAGCACATGGCTGGCGGCATACTGGAAGAGGGAGTGGGAGTCAGCCGGGCTCTCATGTATCCACCGCTACATCCTGGACCCGAGAGATGCCGTACTGTAGAAGGAGAAGATCTGCCATGCCGGCAATGGACTCTGCTGAACCCTCTACAAATCAACTATGAAGCAGTGGGGCTTGGCAGATCTCCACCTGTTCCACGCACAGACCATCTTTGGACCTCTTCCAAGTGGGACCAGAGACAAGGGTGTGGCTGCACAAAACTGCGTTAGACATTTGAGGATGTTACTCGAAATGAGAAGAAGATATACAAGCGATATATATTGCCCAGACCTACTTCGACCCAAACCCGTGGGAATCACATAGGAATCACATAGCCAGAGGTCTGGAGACATCGGGCTCTATTCTGGGAAAGGCTATACCCACACCTGTAGCCCACTACCGTTAAATACTGCCCGCTACCCGTGAATTACGGATAAGGCAGCTGGCACTGTCCCCAAACTGTATTTTGCGGCCGCTATACCCGCTATTCATTATGCCACCTCCGTTATTTGCGCCTGGAGCTATGCCAAATTCGTTTGGTAGAGCGCGCCTGCAATGGACATGTCGGCCGGGGCGCACAACGGCACAACATTCAAAGGCTCCCTCTCTCCTAATTCTCAACGAATCTCTGTGATTCTAATTTTCCTATATAATCAGCAGAAGGAAGTTTCAATTCCTTGTGTCAATTGTGTTTATATAAGATGATAGTCTATTCAAAGAAGACAATTTGTGCGGCGCGGCGCAATGCAATACTCTCCAAATTACACACTTCAGTTTTATTCATCGATTACGCTGGAAATAATGAACTGATTACAATAATATTAAATTCTCTCTAATCAGTAACATGTAGGTGATACTTGAGTTATATGAGTTCATGTCGGAACATGAGCAGTGTTGCCAGAATTTGCGAGAGGAATAAGCAACCAGGTATATGAAAACAAGCAGAAGTAACTATAGGCCACATGAGCACTTCAAACCTATATTTATGTCGGCTATTAAGCAATGTGCATAATTATGTTGGCTATTTGAAAATAGACAATCTACACGCTCAATCGCAACTACCATTATTTACAAGCAACTTTACAGACAAACAAGCCTAACATGGCTTATAATAAGCAGACCTGGCAACACTGGCAGAGAGGGAGAGAGCACACGAAGACTGCATTGGGATAATGGCTTGCGCAGTCTTCTCTTAAAGGCAATGGCATTTGGCACAGCGATTGGTTTTACTATTATAACGCCCAAACGACACCTATGCATAATATAACGGGTAGTGCAGGTGTTTTGCGGATAAGGTTAGTGTCCCAAAATAGTAACATTTGCACGGGAACGCCCCTTGCACCACCCTAAATCCCCAAATAGTGGATTTAGCCAGTCTGGCCCTAAAACGAGCCCCAAAAGTGTTCCCCACATTCAGTAATATAGCTGCAGCCTTGCCCTGCTCACACTGTCCAATCTATTACAGTCTTAGCTTCTGTGAAGGCATAACCAGAGTGCTGTAACACCACTCATTTCAGCTAAGTCAGCTTGATTCGGTTGAGCTTCATACCCCACCATGAGTGAGATCACTCGAGTGCAAGCTTATGCCCCCGAGATGTGCAATAATATTAATGGGTTCTCCGCTTTTTTTTTTCCATTAAAGTTTTGGTGTATTAGGGCAATTTCTTTTTTCGTTTTTTTTTTAAGAAAGTTAAACAAAAGTGCTGTCCTGGATTCTCTATTCATGGATTGTTATTCAGAGCATTCAGCACCCTGGCAGAATTATATAAGTCGCGTTGGGTGAAATGTGTTTCGGCTGAGGTCGGTGTGAGGAAATACGCTCCAGGGCAGCCTCCGCTCCCACGACTCTGTCGAGATTGAGGTCTTGTCTTCTTGTCCCGTTCGCAACTTTGAGACCAGTGAAGGCGTGTCATTCATGCTGTGGGAACTACGACGCCCACACGCTCCCACACACGCCAACATGGAACCCCCTGAAGTCTACACTGTCCTTGACACTGGATTACATGAAAACGCACACAGGCTATATTCCTGCACACAAAGTGTATACACCATGTATATACCATGTCCTCGAGCACATGCACCAGTTTGTGATGCAAACGCATGCCACACTTGCCCTCCGAGGGTACCGAACTTTCGCCCACTCTGATTAAAACGTGACTCTGCTCGCTTATTGCCCCACTCCTTTTTCTCTTCTGTCAGCCATTGATTTCTCTGGCTTGATCTAATCCTGTGTTCACATAGCTGAGCATTAATTAAAGCAGGAGATGGAGTGGAAAGGGAAATGGGGGGGGGGGGGGGGTTGTGGGGAGGGAGACTCAAAGGGGAAACGTCTCTTCTTTTAGACAGAGAGAGAGAGAGAGAGAGAGAGAGAGAGAGAGAGAAAGTGAGATTTCCCGGTATCTCTGAGTCAGCTGGTAGCTTTTATTTCATTTGTCTGCAACCTCAAGGTCTCTCTCGAAATGCTTGTAAAGTGAGTTTTGAGGATCAAACCTATATCTTTACCAAACACCCCCACACTCACCTCGCCCCATCTTCTCTCATCTTCGTCTCTTGATAGCTATATATTTTTCTCCCCCCCCCCCCCCCTGTCTCTCCCTCTGTCAGGGTCTATGCTGTTTGGTTCTGAGACGGCAGTATCTGTCACTCTAAAAATGAGGCCCAATGCCGAAAGGAGCACTAGATCTCATTTTGCTTTTATGGAAACCTGATTGAAGACAGTTGAAAGGCTCTGGCTGCTCGGCTGGACGTATGGCTGGGCTGGCTGTCGTGTGGACAAAGGAGGAGAGAAATGGCTTACGTGCCTGCCACTCACTGTTGGGAGAGGACTGGCACCCAACGGTGCACCTGTATACGTCTGTGTGGCTCTCCTGCCATCTACTGGGACTCGTCGGAGTTGCAGCTTGTGAAAAGGCAGGAGGAGGGGTATAGTAAATGTACAGAGTCCTGCGAAAGATTTGTAGGCCGTGACTGTCTGAAGAAGAGTTGAAACGTCCAGACAGATATCATTCCTCAATTTATTTGGGTAAAAACATAGCCTTCTGCCGGCATCCTGCCGGCCTGGAGTGCCACAGTCAAGTTACATTTTCAGTTAGCCTATTATATAGACGACTCCACAGAGCGCTGCCTGTCGCTGCGGTGTCGCGGTGCGGAGCGGCACCCGCTCGGCACCGCTGTTATGATTGGCGCTCTGTGGATTCGTCTATAGCAGTGGTTCTCAACCAGTGGTCCGGGGACCACCAGTGGTCCTTGAAAGGGTTCCAGGGCGTCCCCAGCCAAATTAATAGTTAGAAACTAAATTGACCCTTATGTGTCTGTAACGGGTCCGTTTGGTTCCATTTGTACACTCTCAGAGTTAAATGAACACTAATGATGATGATACAGTGTAGATTGGGACCCCCAAGGAATCGAAATGGATGGGAGTCCCTGGCATATCTTTTCAAATGGGGGTCCGTGGGCTAATATGTGTCAATTTGGGGGTCCTTGACGCGAAAAAGTTTGAAAACCACTGGTTTATAGAGAGGCCTATGCATGTAGATGTGAAGAAGAGAGGCAGATCCATGTGGGTGTGTCAACCCTGGACCCCCAGACGAGGTAATTGGATCAACCTTTGATCCGTTTGCTAATTTGTCTCATGTTGTTTGATCAGTGGAGGCATCATTATCTATGTGTGCCACAGGAAGGGAGGGAGTGAAGACAGTACGTGGGCTGTTACTCTGTTGGACCTTTGCAACTACAGTAACTACATGGGGTCCTCTGGACAAAGCATCCAGATTAACAGTGAAAAATTGCTCACAGTAGGATCTCACTTGCTTAAAATGGAGACGCCCGTGACAGACAGTTAGGACTGGGTTAAAACATAGGTAAATATATCTTCGTGATTCCGTGTACAATATCCAACAATATGGGGTCCAAATATATCACAAGGGGAAGATGGTGAGAGAGAAGACGCGAGAGAAGTTTTGTGTTTGTCTGTGAGTTTTAATTAGGAACCAGTGAAATGGTTCTATGCTGTACTTTTACTCCACTATATTTATTTGAAAACTTTAGTTACTAGTTACTTTGTAGATTTGGATTATTGTTACGTAACATACATTAACCACAAGCCCTATATATATTTTGTCCATTTGAAAATAGCCGATCGCATTGCGACGCATTGTGAGCTAGTAGATCTGCTATTTTCAAAATATCTTTATACATTTGAAAACTTGAAATGGGACATTCTGCACAATAAGTACTTTTACCTTTGGTACATTTTGATACCAATACTTTTGTACTTTTCCTCAAGTACATTTTGAATTCCGGTCTTTTACTTGTAACAGAGTATTTCTACATTGCAGTATTGATACTTTTACTTAAGTAAAACATTTGAGTACTTTTTCCACCACTGTCCCTTGCAACAACAAAAACACACACACACACACACACACACACACACACACACACACACACACACACACACACACACACACACACACACACACACACACACACACACACACACACACACACACACACACACACACACACACACACACACACACACACACACACACACACACACACACACAGTCCATGAATGTAAGGGGGGAATCTGGCATGATACTGTCTGGTGGCTGCTGGCGCAAAGGAAAAGCTGTAACGCTTGGCGTTGGCCCTGGGGACGATGAGCCTCTGGCTGAATCTGCTCCCCCATCTGCCACAGCTCATTGAGAGAGTGGATGGGCGAGGTTTTTCAGAGATGGACTTGAATTTGTCCCTCGTCCCTTTTCTCTGCCACTGCCTCCAGCCTGTCCAGCACTGTGTAGGCCAACAACCGAGAGTGCTGGTTACCACAGACTGACAGAACATCCTCAGTAGCCTGCAGCAAATGTTTAAGGACTTGAGTCTCCTCAGGAAGAACAGCCTGCTCTGTCCTTCTCTCTGTAGAGCGCCTCGGTGTTGCCCTTCCAGTTCTGTACATTTTTATAGGAGCAAGTAAGTCGGAGAGGCTTATATTATTGTCGTTATCAGCCGAGAACGCAGGAGTCTATCCAGGCCAACATGTCATCAGTAACTAAGTACATTAACTCAAGTACTGTGCTTAAGTACAATTTTGAGGTATTTGTACTTTACTTTAGTATTTCCAATTTCCAGTATTTTTACTTCTACTCCACTACATTTCAGGGGCAAATATTGTACTTTTACTCCACTACAATTATTTGAAATCTTTAGTTACTATAGTTACTTTGTAGATTTAGATTATTATTACAAAACATACACTAACCACTTCAGCCCTATATACATTTCGGCCATTTGAAAATAGCCGATCCATTGGATCTGCTATTTTCAAATGATTTTAATACATTTGAAAACTTGGGACATTCTGCATAATGAGTACTTCTACTTTTGGTACTTTACAAGTACATTTTCATGCCAATACTTCTGTACTTTTACTCAAGTACATTTTGAATTCAGGACTTTTGCTTGTAACAGAGTATTTCTATATTGCAGTATTGATACTTTTACTTAAGTAAAATATTTGAGTACTTTTCGCACCACTGCATGTCATGGTCTATTTGCATAGCTGAGAGCTTCTCCGCGAGCAGAAGACAAAGAACATGACTCTCACAGTGTTCTCCAGGTGTGAGGAAGCCCTGTGCAGCAGCGGGTAGATGTCGTCCATGCCAAATTCTGATTCTGGCGTCAGGTGTCCCTTCTTGGGCACAGGAGCTAGAATAATCCCTGCAAGCTCTCCTGCGGTCCCCCAAGAATTCGTTAAATTCAGTGTTGAAGTGTGCGTGACAGATACGGTACGCTTATGAAAATACGGAACAAATCACATCCCGTGACGTTTCAAAATGGAACGCAAGATTTAATTGTCAATTAAAGGAGGATTCTTTATTTTACAGGATGAGTGGCAACCTTCATTCCTAGTAAGTCTGGTTTAGCACACACGCATGCATGCAAACAAGCAAACAAGAGTAGCTGATGTAACTCTCGCTATGCTAGGCTACAAATGTAATCTAAAAACTAGTGATCTAATTAAAACTAGTGGTCTAGACTGAAAAAGTTAAAGATAAAAGCAGGTTGACACCGTATTAGAAAAGTGGAGAGTGGCTAAAAAGTCCAAGGAGTTGGTCCAGCCACTCGCAGTGGCTGCGGCACTTTGATGGTAAAAGGTTCTGCTAAGGTACTGCTATAACCTACAGTATAATCGTCTCTGTCGGGTGGAAACCTCATATGTCCAAAACAGTTTATTTTTCAGGATTCAAATTCAAAAATAGCAAAAGTAGCAGATCGACAAACTCGAAACGCGTCGCTTCTCGCCGCGTTTCGAGCTTGTCGATCTGCTACTTTTGATTCTTTGGTGATGATGCTGTAATATGATTGAGTAGGGCATTAGTTTACGAAAAAAAAACTAAAAGTTAAAATATGGAGATAAAAGGTTTCTGCCTGACAGCCACGACATATTGTATGCTATTGCTATCCATGATACCAAATCTTAGGAAATTTGAATATGTCCTGGATAGTGGTTTAAAGGAGAAATACAGCTCTCGGCTATAAACTTTCATGTTCTCTCTCACCGTTGCTCTGGCTGTCTCTCTCTCTTTGCTCACGGACCAAGTCTGTCTTTAGCCAATAGTCTAATGGCTCCTTTGGTAGCAAACTTCACTGATAATACTGACTCTTGAACATGCCAAATACTGCCTTCCTATCTCAATAGGCTCTAGGCACAGCAGCCATATCGGAAAGAAATTGGGCCCTCTTCCTTACTTACTTCACACGTGTTACCAATGATAGTAATGAAGACTCTGTTCCATTCTGGTCAAACAGAGTCAGGGTGCTGATATATTGTGCATGTTGACTCACTGGAAACACTCTGCTACACCAGTGGGTCTCAAAGTGTGTTCCAGGGACCCTCATGGTTCCTTGCGGGTGTGTAACTCTGAGAGTGTACAAATGGAACCAAATGGACCCTTAAAAGGTCCATTTGGTTCCATTTGTACACAGAGCCTTCATTAGTATCATTGGTAACACCTGTGAAGGAAGTAAGGAAGAGGCCCAATTTCTTTCTGCTGTACATATAGAGCCTATTGTAAATGAAAGTCCTGGGACAGGGTATATAATGCATCCACTCCACATTTGCTCTGATGATGATGGGGGTAAATTGTGAAGTGTGCCGTGACTGCCCTTGGGCCTGAACACCATGAGAACTTCATATGGCTTCTTCTGGTTGGCAGCAGCTGTCTCCTGCCAATTAGAGATGTCACGTGTTGGTGTTTTACATCTGTGTGTGTGTGTGTGTTTGTGTGTGAGTGCGTGTTTGTGTGTGAGTGCGTGTGTGTAGAAGGGGACCTCTTTCTCCCATTATATTCACCCACCACCCCCAAGGCCATATCATGTGTCATCCCAGGCATCATTCTCCTGCCAATGCTCACACACATACAGTGAACATACACATAAACAAACGTCAGTGGTGGAAAGAAACTAAGTACACTTACTCAAGTACTGTGCTTAAGTACGATTTTGAGGTATTTTTTACTTACTGGAGTACTTCCAATTTTCTATCACTTTACTTCTACTCCACTATATCGCAAAGGCAAATATTGTACTTTTACTCCACTATAATTATTTGAAAACTTTAGTTACTAGTTACTTTGTAGATTTTGATTATTATTACAAAACCACTTTGGCAATTTCAAAATAGCAGATGTACAAGCTCACAACTCTCTGCAAAGCGATGTGTTGTGAGCTTGTAGATCTGCTATATTCAAAGGATTTTTCTACATTTTCTACATAATATACATATATTTTATACAACTTGTGAAATGGGACATTCTGCATAATGAGTAAAGTACTCATTATGCAGAATGTCACTTTTGGTACTTAAAGCCTATTGTGATGCCAATACTTTTGTACTTTTACGCAAGTACATTTTGAATACCGAACTTGTACTTGTATTTCTACAATAGGGGTATTGATACTTTTACTCAAGTAAAAATTCTGAGTACTTCTTCCTTCACTGACAAACGTACTGTATACATGCATGTGTCACACGTATGTACCCATGCTCCTGCCCCCACAAGCCTATGGCTGCCCCAGGGCACAGCAACACTCTTACTCCCTGTATCATCAATTCAGACCTAATTGCTGTCTACTGCAAACGTGGACCTGACTCACGGTGGAGAGAAGACATGGAGAATGAACAGCAGGAGAAATGGTGAGGAAGCTGGTGAAAAAGGCCCAGAGAAATCTTAAAATGACACAGATGCGTTCCCGGTCTTAATGGGTTAATTGGCTGACTGAGTCATATTCATGTTAGTGGAATTCATTTTCCTTTTTCAGTAACAATAACATTTTATACAAGTTAATCAGTCTGAAAGTTTAAAACATGCAGAGCTGCTCTATTGCTATCTCCGTCAGGCCATTATAAAGTTATATACTAAAGTCAAAAAATAAAATCATATTGAGTTTCCCTTCGCCAGACATTAGAATGAAATTGGAAAACTGGTTCCTCGATCACACAGCCACATGATAGATAGTATTCAGACTTTGGTAGACCAAAAAGAAGTTTAACATCGCCTTCAAGGGCTTTAAAATATATATATATATATTTCTTTCATTTCTCGATGCTGTAGTGCTGTAGGGCTGCTGAGAAACCTAAAGAAATCTAAATCTGTGGTGAAATACAGTAATAGCATCTGACAATCCCATGAAGTGTTTTCCACTAAGTGAAAGCCTGACTCGGGCAGATGAATATATGAGAGGTAGCAAAATGTTATCATTTTAATGGTCGTTTTTCCCCCTTGCCATGCACAGTGAGACAACATATTTGACGTGGCTTGTATCGTTACATTTAAACTTAAGAAAGGAAACAGCAGGGACCAAAAGGTAGCCATTGCTCACGTGTCCTTTTGCCAGACTGCCTCTGTACTCTCATAGTGTAAGTCTGCCAAAATTCAAAAACATAACACCCCCCCCCCCCCACACACACACACACACACAATCCTCCAGCTTACAGGAGTAGCACGCCAGTCCAGGCAGCTGTGTTTGTGATGGGTCCAGAGAGAGACCTTGCAGTCTCCATGCCCATCCCTTCTGTTGGTCTGAATCAAGCCAAAGATACACACACATACAGTACTGTGTACGCATGCGCGCACCAGTGGTGGAAAAAGTACTCAAATGTTTTACTTACTGTAAGTAAAAGTATCAATACTGCAATGCAGAAGTACTCTGTTACAAGTAAAAGTCCGGAATTCAAAAGTTACTTGAGAAAAAAAAGTTACTTTTGTAAAAATGCACTTAAAGTACCAAAAGTAAAAGTACTAAAATGTTTTAAAATAGCAGATCTACAAGCCTATGTATAAAATAGGGCTAAAGTGGTTAATGTATGTTTTATAATATCATAATTTATATCTGCAAAGTAACTAGTTTTCAAATAATTGTAGTGGAGTAAAAGTACAATATTTGCCTCTGAGATGTAGTGGAGTAGAAGTAAAAGTATTGGAAATTGGAATTACTCAAGTAAAATACAAATACCTAAAAATTTACTTTAGTACAGTACTTAATCAGAATCAGTTTTATTGTCACATCACAGGTTTACAAGTAAATGTACTTAGTTACGGTGCACGCACGCACGCGCACACACACACACACACACACACACACACACACACACACACACACACACACACACACACACACACACACACACACACACACACACACACACACACACACACACACACATTACATTACATAATGAGATACCTGTACAATTATGCACACACATGCACACAGTCTTTATCCCATCACAAAAGTAATGACTAAAATGGTCATTGATGAATGAATGCGCTTTGTAATTTCCATGAGCAAAGACTAATGAATAAATATTCTGTCTAACAGACACAAAAACCACTGCTGCATAAGATTATTTCCTGCCATCACCGTCATCACAGAAATGGTTGTTTCTTCAATTATCGTATGCAAAAATCTAAACGGCAATCACACATTTCACCCTTTCTGTGCTTCACTAAGTTGTTTGAGTCTTTCGACTGTCACAAATGGAGCAGCAGCATGGAACCACAGAAACTACTTATGTATTAATGGTGTTTTTAATCATGTTGTTATTATTTGGGAGGTGGTAAACACTCCAAACGCTGCAATCCAAGGAGACAAGGGCTGTAAAACTATGTGGTATCTATTTGAAATGTAGTGACATTTATTTTGACAGAGCAACAAAGAAGCTCCCGGACCAAATTCAGATGTGCTGCTCTCCCCTTTGCAATTGAAACTGGCAGATATACAAATACACTGTACATCAACAAAGGAGCATTTCTGCTCCCATTGTAATGACAGTTATGTTGAATCCAAAGCACATTCTCTCATACTGTGACCTGTATTCTGATATTTGTAACAAACTATTCTCTCATCTGTCCACTCAACATGACAGCTTTTACAATCTAGGAATCCATCAGTAAAAATAAAATAATAAAATAATACAAACTAGAAAAAGTGCTCCTCAGAGCACAGGTCTCCGCCAGGTCAGGTAGGTTATTGTGGCCTCCTAGTGGCGCTATAATACGCCAATGTGAAAAGGGTGCCATTTGTGTTCACAAATGTGTGCCATTTGCCTTTCACGGCAATTGGACACTGCATCCATGATTTGAGGCATTTAGTTCCAAAAATGTGTTTTGCTAAATTAGACCTGCTGGTGGCGCTATAACAGGTCAATGTGAAAAGGGTGGCATTTCTTCCTCTGCCTAATGGGAATGTGCGTGTAAAATTTCACGGAAATCGCATACAACGTTCATGATTTGAGGTATTTTGTTCAAAACAGACCTATCCTGCAAACTTTGGAAGACAATGTTGGCCAATTAGGATGGAATATGAAATATCGGACACATTGGTCTTGATCAAATGACTATAGAGATACTGTGTACCGATTTGCGTGATTTTTGGACAGAATCTGAAGGAGTAATAGCGAAAAATGTGTTTTACAAAAGTCAGCCTCCTGGTGGCGCTCTAAAAGGCAGATGTGAAAAATGTAGGGCAAAGGTTTTTCCTTGGCCTCTAGGGAATTTGCATGCAAAGTTTCACGCAGATTGGTGCAGTTGTAGTTAAAAACGCGAATCAGCCTGTTATAGCGCCACCATGAGGTTGAAAATCTGCAAGTGTCATTTCTTCCTCGGCCAAGTGGAAATGTGCGTGCAAAATTTCACGGAAATCGCATGCTGCGTTGATGATTTGAGGCATTTTGTTCAAAACAAACCAATCCTGCAAACTTTGGAAGCCAATCTTAGCCAATCAGGATGGAATATGGGAAATCGGACAGATCCGTGTTGATCACATGACTATAGAGATACTGCGTAACGATTTGCGTGAGGTTTTGCAAAACTCCTGGTGGCGCTATAACAGGCCAATCTAAAAAAAAATAGCCAACAGTGCCGGAGATTAGCTGTTCACAGACAGACACACACACACGGACGGACGGACGGACGGACGGACGGACGGACGGACGGACGGACGGACACACAGACGGACGGACGGACGGACAGGGTGCAAAACATACTCTCTCGCCATGCCTTTCGGCCTGGCGGAGACAATAACCTCTTCTGCGCCTTTTTTTTAGGTACTTGATCTGATCAACCAAGGCATCCCACAGCAGCCAACACAACATCAAACAGCTTACATTGTGTTGGTATCACCTGAGACCTTCCTAGCAAACGACAAATGGAAGAAAATTCTCCAAAACATCACCAGAGACTGATAGGAATGGCAGTGGAAGAGTTAATTATAGTGACGAGTTTCCATTGGTCCTTCCTTATTTACTTGCAAACACACAGTGGCCACTCCATTTTGGTTAAGTAATGCGCAACATGCTTCCAATTCAAGGGCCTGCCCTGGGAGTGCCATTATTCAGATTTTCATGCTTGAGATTACAGCTTTTATTACCTTGATGAGAACAAATTGGCTCTTCATTTTAACTGGAACCTTGTGTTTAAATTAATGTGCCAAAACTTGCCATCATGTTCTTACCAGAAAACATCTCTACATTAATGTATTTTATATACTGTAGTAGGCTATTACTGCATACTTGTGTAACACCCAAACTTGCATGATGAACACGCACCAATGTCTAGGGAGTCGAACTGGGGTCTCTCACAACTGAGCAGCTGCACTATCCTGTCGGCTAAAGGGCCAGGCTCGCTAGCGAGTGGACAACCCAGTCAAGGGCCTATAAAAATATAGTTTTAAAAATCGTTCTCAGTCAAGTGGATCACACCAACTAGTTCACACCAACTATACAAAAAATACAATGGTGAACGATATATTGTTATACCATAGTTATCGTTATAGTTATAGGGCTCAGGACCGGAGGATTGGTCGAGCTGCACCAACCTTCGCTAGGATAAACCAGAGAGTATGGAACAATAGTAAACTGTCGACCCACACCAAGATGGCTGTCTACAGTGCATGCATCATCAGCATCCTGCTGTATGGGAGTCTTGGAGTACATACTCAAGACAAGAAAGACTCCTCCATGCATTTATCATGCAAAACCTCAGATACATCCTTAACAGCAAATGGCAAGATCGTGTGACAAATGAGGAAGTCTCTCGATACTGACGGCCGCTACTATAGTGCTCATAGTGAACGGCCCTTGAGACTAGGGGTCCTATCTAGGGCGAAGCCTTACCCGTTAGCCTTACCCGCTACCCGTGAATTATGCACAAGGCAGCTGGCACTGTCCCTAAACGGTATCTTACGGCCGCACTACCCGCTATACATTATGACTCCTTTATTTGCGCCTGGAGGTGTGCCCGTGGGCGTGTTGTTGCGCTTTCCCTGAAATTGCTATCTTGCCCACACACGTTTGGGGCACCACCAATGGCATCTGGCACGGTGATTGGTTTTATTAATGTAACGCCCAAACCATACCTATGCATAATGTAACGGGTAGCGCAGGTGTTTTAGGGATAAGGCTGGTGTACCGAAGATAGCAACCTTTGCACGGGAACGCCCCTTGCATGGCGCAAATCCTCATATAGTGGGTTTAGCCACTCTTGGCAAAAATAGGGCCCTAGCTGTTTGCCATGGCATCAGCTAATGGGGAACAAATAAACACGCAACTGTACTGAAATGCTATGTTTTGTTTGAATAACAAACATTGTATTTTTAATTGTGCATTGTGTCTTATACCTCAATTATGAGTGATCCCAATTGGCTGTTAATGTTATTAAGGTCATGTGGAGTGACACAAACATTCTCTCTATCTGCCTAGCCAATAAAATCATAATGTGGGAGAAGATGAGCTTAATTGATTTGACCAAACAGAGTGAGTGACTTCCTGCCGGCTCAAGTACCTGAACATTTCCGGTACCTTGGGTCTACATGTTGGTGAATGTTGCAAAGTGGCACACATACGACAGTTGTAGACGGTCGTTGTAGCACAACCAATCAGGACAATTGGCCCATGAAGAAGAAGAAGAAGAAGAGTCAGTGTCTAATTGACTAGATTGTATATATCATATGGCACAATATAAAGTTTACTTTTGTCAAAAGGCTAACACATTTTTTAAAGTGCTGTGAAAATGAACTCACACACAAATGTACACATGAAATGTACACAAAAAAGTTAAATCTGGAAGCCGGTCCTTCCTAGACAAGCATGTATCCTGCAGGAAGAAAAAAATATATATAGCACTGCATTCCCCACCAAACCACCACCCACCCATATCCCACCAGACCGACCTGAAAATGACAGCTGGCCTTTCGGAAGGGCAGAGCCTCTGCACTACATATCCATTTGGGAAGGGGTTCGGCATGGCGATGTGCTATGATAATGGCTGCCCGAAGGGGAACGTCTTCGGATGGATGGAGCCGTTTTAATCTCAAGAGTGGCAGACCTCTGTGACCTTGTCAGGAGGAGACTCCCTACAGGCACACGGCGCAGAGCAGAGCAGAGAGGCACAACTCACTTTCTGATACTGTGGGAGAGGCGAGACAGAAAGGAGTTCATGAGCCGGAGAGGGTATACTTCTCAGATGCTCCGATATGAAAGCCGTGGAGAGGTAAAAGGAGGACACGGGGATGAGGATTCAATTCTCAGACGTAGCTGTTTAGGGGAAAAACTATAGGGAGCGGCAGACTATATGGCTATTTGTGGGTCCTTGGCATGGAAAAGTTTGGGGACCTCTGATCTACAGTACGTGAATATGTATTTGGTCTGAGATACATTCATATCTCTGTAGATAAATAATGAAGATACAGACACTCAAACACACACACACACACACAGACACACACGCACGCACACACACACACACACACACACGCACGCACGCACGCACCAAATGGTCTTTAATCTGTTGCTTTCTCTAACGAGTTACTTAATTAAGACTCTGTTTTCATAGCATGCTGTGCACTCGGCGAGTGAAGCCAAGACACACACAGTCTCTCATACCCAGAAAGTTACATCACAATCACTCAGAACCCAAGTCATATCTGGTAACCAGGCAACAGATATTCTCGGCAGGCAAGGCGTGAGAGAGGAGGAGAGATGTTCAGCTCAATCAAATTATAAGAAACGGAAAGAAATAATAATAACTAAACCTAATTTAGCTCTACCCCCACAGGAGACCGCAGATGTTCACGTCAGACTTTGAGTGTTGGACGTGAAACAGCATTGTGTGTTTTTGAAATGCGATAAAGTTTACTGCAATGGCTATAACCACTTTTACTGCTTATAATCTGACGTGAGGCCATTTCGGTACAAAATGAGGACGTGGGTGGGGTGGGTGTTATTAAGGAATGCCAGATGGATGACGGTTGTGTTTGTGTTCCACGACGTAATTTATTGACATAATGAGACATGATGTCTCTTCCTTTGTGTCAGAATGTCACTCAAACCATTACATCGCTTAATTGGTCATTTGCTGGAGTGCTGCTGTTGACATGGATGGGTTTCAGAAGAAGAGAAGAAAAGAGAAGGAAGACAAACTAGAAGAGAAGAGAAGACATGCGAGTTAAATAGATACAAATAAGTATTAACTTAAAGTAATACTAGGTAACGTTTTCAACAAAACTAAAGTTAAATTGTATATCTTTTGCGAGTGGCAAAAGTTTCACAACACCCACTCCGTGAATTTCACCCCCGGAAGCCTTTTATTTATATATTTTCTATTGAACGTGTACGGGGGGGACTTTCCCGGGAAAATGACGTTCCTGGCCAACGTCATGACGTCGTGGCCGACGTCCTCAGGAACTACCGCAACGGTTTCCTGTTTGGCCAGGAACTACCGCGCTATTAACAAAAAGGAACCTCACGCTGATTTTAAGATAATGTAGGATTGGAAGATCGAAAAAGAACAGAAAAAGAAAGCACAGCTCATGGTAACTAATGCTCCACTGGCTAAGAGAAACGATCCGTAGATAGTATAAAACAATTAAAAGATCGCTTTTTGAAACGCTTCCGGCTTCCGGTGAAAACGAATGGAATTCTGGGTAATCGAGGACTAGGGAAATTGTATGCAGTGACGGTAGTGACCAGCAGAGGTTGCTAAAAATCGTTATTTGTGATTCTGCATTGTACAACTTTAATGTCAAGTAATATAACAATATACTACAATTTCAACTACTTTAATTATAATAAATATATTAATATTAGGCCTGCTGTCGACAAGGACATCGGTTCATAACGGTGCTTAAATAAATCAAAATGAATGTGGCAACCATTCATTTCTCACTTGCTGAACAGTATAATTCGAACATGAATTAACATGGTTAAACATTAGTTCTCATCACTAGAATCCAATACTGTCACACACCCGTGCTGATGTGTTTTTTCATAGCTGTACCCCTGTTAAACTTAAAAAAAACATCCAATAACACCGTGTACCACCATCGCCATGGAAAACCGCACTGGCAAATTAAAAAAGGAAGCCCCGCTGGGATCTAACAACATTGTGGGCAGGGAGTTGGATGACAACAACACAACTGTGTTTTGGTTCCCTTGCATGTGGATAAACTCCCCCGGCGACAATTCTACCACACTGTCTTTGGTGATTGATGATTTATGTGTTTTTAGTTATTTTAAAAGCAGTTAAAACAGGCCGGTCAAATTTGACCGGGAATACTGAAGTAAGGGGGGGTGCAGCGAACACTGCATTTTTTTCAGATGGGGCCGGGGGTCTGTGGCCAAATACTGTACATATTAACCACTGCTGTAGATAGATAACTCCTGAATAACAACCCTGGTCTTCAACAAAAAAGCTGATTTAACAGCCACTATTTTACCCATCAATATTTTCTCTTCAATGAGAGATAATTTCTTATTGCACACAATAAAAATGTAAATGACATTTTTTTCTCTGCTTCATTCAGAAAAGTGCTGCAGCGGGAAGCGGTCCCCGGTGAGCACGGCAATTTTTTTTTGCAAGAACATAAAACACCGATTACAGTATTCGTATGGTTGCCTGTGCACAGTTCTACAGCCGCTTGTGTTTCTGTGCGTATCGCCTAAAGGTGTGATGTCGGTTCGACCGCCATTAACACCGCTGACCTCTTCCCGTCCGCACGCGACGCGAGGCACTCTGCACAGAATGTATAACACCCATTCATACACGACAATGGGACTCAGTGCAGCGTAAATACAAGCAACAACAAAGTACACCGTGAAATCCTTAGTGTTTTATGCAACGAGCGAAGCTGGAATCGAATGGACCCATAAAGGCAGGTAAATTAAAGACGCAGTCCAGAACAGTAGGATACAAAGCGCCGGATTGCAGCTTTAACACATTTAGACCCGGAAATAATCAGTGTCACTTTTAGATTTCTTTGGCTATTCAAAAATAGTAGATCTACAATTTGAGCAAAAAAGCATTATTTTACACTTTGGCTATTCAAAAATAGCAAATACACAAGCTCATAGCGCGGCACTTGGTGCCGCGCTATGAGCTTGCAGATCTGCTATTTTAGAAAAATCGTGAAAATATGTGCAAATCTTTGAATATATATATATTTTTAAAGCAAACATTTGTAACTCAAATCTTTGCTTCTGGGGATTCTACAAATGTCTTCTAAATCCTAACAGTTTTCTCAAACACTTATGTTGCTATAATGTCAGTGGTTCTAGAACTTGTTTCATGTCAAGGACCCCCAACATTATATGTACTTGGCTGTGGACCCCCCATCTCAAGATATTTTTGTTCCAGGGACCCTAACAAGCAAAGATTTGAGTGGTTTAAAAATATATATATTCAAAGATTTGCAAAAAAAAACACGATTTTTCAAAAATATCGGATCTACGAGCTTGAAGATCTGCTATTTTTGAATAGCCAAAGTATAAAATAATGGTTAAAAAAAATCTAAAATGACACAGATGCGTTCCACGGTCTTAACACTGGGATTTTACTGTGTGTAATGCATGTCCATAGAGACGCGACAGACACCATCGCTCCTTGTGTAACTTATGCATATAAAACGTGGGATGAATAAGGGATCAAACTCAATCTCGTTCGACAACACCCACCATAATGTTTACGCAAAAGTGTGGCACGGATCCATATCTGTGCACCGCACCTATTATGGAACTAATAAGGAACAGCAGGAGCGCTCTAACCTGCACGGGCTTGTTTGCGGCTCCACTTTCCATTCATTCTGCTGAAGGTTAGTTGTTTTCTGGGACGTGACACACATGGTTTTATGAATGCATTTACACACGGCTGTTTTGGGTGTTTAAATCCATGCGTCTGTGTGTGCGTGCGTGCGTCTACTGCCACCAGGCTAGATCAACATTGCAATGTTAAATAAATGTAAATCAAAGAGCCTGTGACTATCTACTAGCAGTGTACGCAAACATACACACATACAGTATCCTAAACACACACACACACACACACACACACTCACATGATCTTCTTTGCTCTTCTCTATGTTCCCACGGAGGAGTAATCAATCAGAATCAATAATCTCAACACAGACACACACACATACACACAAATTACCATCTGCTGAGCCTGATTAGAGTGGTGTGGCTCCGTGCTGAGGGGCTCCATCATAGACCCACAACCTTGAGGTGACCCCACCCTCTCACTCTCTGGTCAAAAACTAACTTCTGTGTGGAGTTTGCATGTTCTCCCCGTGTCCCCCTCGGGTAGGTATACCCTCACAAAAAAGCACGCAGTAATCCTGGTCTCTATACTGCCTCCCCCTGGTCAGCCCGGGGTGCCTGATGAAGGGGAATGGAACAGGTTGGAATAACGTGTTCCTTCCACACGCTCACTCCTCATGCATGAGCATGAGCTCAGGGGGCTCTCCCCAGGCTGGCAGAGGGAGAGTAGCGCCCAGGATTACAAGCTTCGGCAATTGGCACTGGGTGAAAAAAAGGGGTTACAAAAACCGTGGGATGAAAAAAATAAAGTTCTATTCTAATTCCAATATGGTTTCAGAAGATCTCATTCCACCACCGACACCTGTCTACTGTTTTTGAACGACTACATCAAACGCGAGGTAGGGTTAAACCCAAGGGCCCAGCTTCCTGCTTTGAAATTGACTCGAATAAGGAAGAGAGTTCAAGTGACAGTTCATATGAATGGCCTGTAGTTTCGCCGTTTTATCCCTGCTGGTGTCAGAAAGAATTTATCTCAACGCAAGCGGATGGGTTTTTGACAAACTTTAGACTTGATTTTCTTACCTTAATAAACATTGTCATAAATACTATTCCAGTGCTTCCAGTGCTTCCAGTGCTTCCTGCTTCCAGTCGCTAGTTTAAAGTCTCCTTTCAATCATCATGATATGCGTTTTGGTAAATTATGGTCCCATTTATTGTAAAATTGACGATAAAGTAGGCTAAAGTAGTATGCTCTAGGAGGGGCGGGATGATTTGATTGACAAGCTACACAACCAATATCATTCATTCCCCGCCCCCGCTCTTGATTGACAAGCTACCCAACCAATACTGGTCTGGTGGCATTCTGCAGGATATGACGTGATATTGAAAGATGGCGGATTTGAAATTCCTGAACAATCGGCTTCATTTACGGTCTGTAGAAACCAATGGCCTCGCTTCGTCCATTCTTTTTATACAGTCTATGGTTAAACCACTGAAACCACCAAATTACCTGAACATCCAACTACGTGTTTCTAAGTAGTAAATATGTTTTCTTCTTTTTTTTAAATGCAATGAGAAATGGAACATTCTGGAAATGAACAGATGGCAGACTGAAAATCAATTAAGATCCTTTTAAAAAGGGGCAATGACATCACTTTGACAGACATGATAATTTATGTAAAAACATTTGTTACTCAGAGAATGTACAAATGTAACCATTCTGCAATCCGGTTTATTTGCGCATAAGACATTTGGACCAATCTGTATGGTAGAGCACTGTATGTTAATACAACATAACTAACAACTGCAGTGGTTGTAATTGATCTCCCATGCTCTTCTATTGAGAAATGTAGATCCCGTGGATAGGACCACTACTGGTTGACAAGTGGTTGTGCATGAAGCTCAAAGCGCAATATATCCTGTGCCCAAAAACGGGCTTTCTGTAATAGCTCGGCGGCAACCATTTCTACGCTCTCGCAGGGCACCCGAGTTCGAATCCCGGGTAGGAATGTTACATGAATGTTACGGATGGCAGCTTTAACGTTGAAGATTTTACCGTGCAAGCTAATTTGTCTGCAAAAAAAACATGATCTCTACCTACACTTCCCCATGGTACAGCCCCCTATAAGAATATATTATTGCTTCCCCATTTAAAATTCTATACACCACCTTGGCCTCATTGGATGCCTATAGAGATGAGTTAAACACCACTTCATATGCAAAAATAAAATGACACAAGTCTATTTGTTGGGTGGAAGAGGGCCATGGGTATTATGCTGCCTCAGGCCGACCGTATGCAGCAAAGGAGAGGAAAAACTGTGCTTAAATAATGAAAACACTGTCGAAGCAAAACCCCTTGTACACGTATTAAAACAAAAGTGTTTATCACAGCTATGAATTAGATTTAAAAAAATCCAGATTTTCCTCTGTGGATTTGTGGACTTTCGGCATAATGTCGCCCCGAGGAAAGTAAAATATTCCGGGATTTGAGCGCACAGCTGATTTAGCATCATAATAAATATAATAATAGCCTATACATATTGCATCAGGGAGACTGAATCTGACGAAATACAGCGTAAAAGCATTGTGTGTGTGTGTGTGTGTGTGTGTGTGTGTGTGTGTGTGTGTGTGTGTGTGTGTGTGTGTGTGTGTGTGTGTGTGTGTGTGGCGCCTGCAACCAATTTTGTATTCAACGCCCCAAAATCCTATTTGTTCTGCTGAAGGTTAATTGTTTGTCTAGGCAGATACAAATGGTTTCATAATAGCATGTGTGTGCAGCAGCTGTGTGTGTGTGTGTGTGTGTGTGTGTGTGTGTGTGTGTGTGTGTGTGTGTGTGTGTGCGTGCGTGCGTGCGTGTACTGCCGCCAGACTAAATCAACGTAATAATTAATGTCAAATCGTAAACAAAATAGACTAGTGGGCGTTTAGCTCCTTCCATTAACACACGCACACACAAACACATATTACCATCTGCTGGGTAGATAGCAGTGATTAGTGCAGTGGGGCGACTGTGGAGCTCCGAGTTTGGGACTAAACCTGCCTACGACCCCTTCATTATAGTCCAGGGTCTTCCCAAACTTTTCAGCTCGAGACCCAAAAACATCAATTTGGTGTCTCCCAAACGGGACCCTTAAATGATACGACCCAAAATAGTTAAAATGGCCGATCGACGCGCTGACAACGCATCACAATCTACAAGCTCACAATGCATCACGGTGCGACGCATCGTGAGCTTGCCATTTTTTGGAAAGATTTTGAATATTTTTGCCTATTCCCCAAAATAGGGACACTGTTGAAAGTGGTTAGGTTTGTCTGTGTATTATTAACCAATGAAAATGATTAACAAGAGCTTGAGACTAAATGATAACTACATTGAACACCCCCCCCACCCCCCCCCCCCCCCCCCATGTCCTGAAAAGTAATGGCTTTGGACATACAAGGCTTCTTCTGCCCCACAGCGACCGATATACAGTACTTCTGTTTGTACTGTGGAGCTCTTTCCCCCCTCCTCGTCTCTCTCCCATTGACTTAGTTCTGTCCATTTAACAAATCCTATTAAGGCCTATTGTATTTAGAGACCAGTGACCCGTCAGAGGAGAACAGCCTAATCAGACTGCAGGGAATTTATCACCATCTAAAAAGCGAACAACGTTGGCCCCTTTGCTTGTTTGTTTTTTCTCCCACACCTCAGCAGGGGGCGTGGAAACACACACACACACACACACAGCTCAACTAAATAGCTCCATCGAGACGGCAATAGGTTACCGCCAGTTCATTGTAGTCTCTCAAAGTCTTTAAATCCACACAATCATAAAGTTGCTGTGCCACAGGCCTATTTCCTCCTAGGTAATTATCATTGGGGCACCCCCCCGTTGGCTCACCTGGGAATAGTGCATAGCATCTAAAACGGCTAAAGCCCCTGTCACACTACAAGCGTTAGACATGCTGCACGTTATCAAACACACCCATTGTTCACAACGGCTGCCAATGAAGCATATATAGCGTTAGTTCATGCAGGACACAGAAGTCTTGCACGCCTCAGCTGTAGTAATCGGCTGTCGGTCAGCTGATGTGAACATCAGCCTAGCCTCCTATTCCCCATTTACAGCTCTGCTGGTCATTATGTCACACATTCATACTCCAATCACAGCTCACGCCTTAACAAAGAGGTTCCTTTAAATACGGCTTTGCATTCACTATAGGTCTCTGCTTGTCTTGCTGCCTGCTTCACTGCTGCTTAGCTGCCTCCTCCACCCCAGCCTCCACATTTTGATCAGAGTCTGGCATATTCTCAAATACTTGTGATTTATATCTGCTAATTCAAACTAATATGTCAATGTATTGCTTATTGTTTGATATTGTATCCATATGGGGGTTTTGCTTAACATTCCCTGATTTAGCTTAGCATGCTGCTTGGACAAAATTCAGGAAATATCTCCAAGAGCGGAGCCTTTAGCGCCAAGCTTAACTGCATTCCATTTGTTGCAATAAATGGTTAAATCTACTTTGACGCGAGTGTTCCTGACTGAACCACACTTTAGCTACAGTGGAGTCAGTACTGCTGTATGGGGCCGAGACATGGACGCTCACGGCAGAGAAGGGCCCTAGACAGCGTCTATACAAGAATGCTACGAATGGTACTGGGTGTCACATGGCGGACCACATCAGAAATGTGGACCTCTAACGGTGACCTACCACGGGGTCACAGACAAGGTCAGAGAGAGAAGGATGAGGCTAGGACGTGCAAAACATGACAATCCTGGCCAAACGGGGACGTCTGGTCACCGTTCTCTACCGCCCCCTGCAGCTGTCGTCTGGGTTAGGTGTTCTTTCCCAAGTATTGGCCTTGCTCCTCAGCCATTCTCTGCCTTCTTCAGCTTTCCTACTCCTTTGGCCCTCAGAAGCAGTGGTGGAAAGTAACTAAGTACATTTACTCAAGTAAGTACAATTTTGACGTATTTGTACTTTACTTGAGTATTTCCAATTTCCAATATTTTTACTTCTACTCCGCTACATTTCAGAGGCAAATATTGTACTTTTACTCCGCTACAATTATTTGAAAAGTTTAGTTACTAGTTACTTCGCAGATATAGATTATTACATTATAAAACATACATTAACCACTTTAGCCCTATTTTATACCTATAGGCTATTTGAAAATAGCCGATCTACAAGCTCACAACGCATCGCACCGTGACGCGTTGTGAGCTTTTAGTACTTTTACTTTTGGTACTTTAAGTACATTTTTATATACTTTTGTACTTTTACTCAAGTAAATTTAGAATTCTGGACTTTTGCTTGTAACAGAGTACTTACTACATTCATTGCAGTATTGATACTTCTACTTTTTCCACCACTGGCCCTCAGAAGATACATATTAACTGCTTTCCAAACTTAAACGTTGTTTCTCCATGTTTAGTTGTTTTTCGGTGTTGTTTTTCTAGAGCAGGGGTTCCCAAAGTTGGGGTCGCGACCCCACTCGCGGGAGACTGACGGTGGGGTCGCAAAATTATTTTGGGTCATAAAAATAAATAAAATAAAAAACTTTTTTTTTTTTTTTTTAAATGATTACAAATAGTACATTTTACCATTTTAATACATTTCAAATGCGCACCGAACATGCAAGTTTATGTGCATAAATTACCTCCAGGGTTAGGTGGGGTCGCGAGTCAATGGCCGCCTTATTTTGGGGTCACGGGCTGAAAAGTTTGGGAACCCATGTTCTAGAGCATTGCTATTGGTCACACTTCACATCTGTAGTGAAAATAGCGAAAGTGAATATCTAGAGAAAATCACAAAGCGACACGTTGAGAGCGTGTAGATCTGCTATTTTTGCTATTTTTTAAAAGTAAAATAAAGCCCTATAATGATATGACCAAACCAGGAATGCAAGGTTGAAAGTGGTTAACCAATGAAGAATATTACAGCCTGTGACCAAATCTTTAACTTCATTAGATCCGGATGGAACAGGTTTTTCTTTTTCGATATACAAAGGCTGTGATCAAAATTAAGGCCATGTTGTTTGACACTGGCAGTCACATCTGGCATGCAAGGGCTTAATTGGATATTGTATACGCAAAAACAGCCTAGCTGTCCATTAGCCAGACGGTTGTGTTTAATTGATGTTGTCACGTATTCTTGTGCTCATTTGATTTTAATTGCATTTATTGTATGTCAGTACCTTCGGCACCATTGGAAGTGAGGCTTTGCTCTCAGTACTTTTTCAGAGATCTTAAATAAAAAAAATGATGATAATGGCGAATATTTAACTAGATCGTAGATAGCAACTAAGGCCTTCAGGAATTGGGTCAGGTCAGTCGAGTAGTAATCACTTAATCAGTCAATCGTCAACATAGATGGAAGCTGCGACAGCTCAAGATGCAGGTTAATTGTTTTTGCGCTGTGGCACCAGCTACGAGCAGTGGTGTAAAGAAACTAAGTACATTTACTCAAGTACTGTACTTAAGTAGAATTCTGAGGTACTTTTACTTTACCGGAGTATTTCCAATTGGCTATACTTTTACTTCTACTTTTTTTTACTACTACTCCACTACATCTCAGAGGCAAATATTGTACTTTTACTCCACTACAAGTATTTGAAAACTTTAGTTACTAATTACTTTGCAGATATAAATCATTACATTATGAAACATAAATGAACCACTTTAGCCCTATTTTATACCTAGGCTATTTGAAAATAGCCTATCTACAAGCTCACAACGCGTCGCATCGCGACGCGTTGTGAGCTTGTAGATCTGCTATTTTCAAACATTTTAGTGCTTTTACTTTTGGTACTTTAAGCACATTTTGATATCAATATTTTTGTACTTTTACTCAAGTAAATGTTTTATTCCGGACTTTCACTTTCAATTGATACTTTTACTTAAGTAAAACATTTGAGTACTTTTTCCACCACTGGCTACGAGTTATCCTATGACTCTTCTTCTTTCCTAGTGGAAAGGTCTTGCTCTGAGAACAAAACACACACGTCACAATCTTGATCCAAAGTGCTTTTTGTTGCCTCAAAACATTCTCCAGAGTTATCAAATGGATGGATTAAAAAGCTAATATGGTTAAATGCTGAATTACAGTGGAGGCGACATGCTCGTTTGTCTTGGTGTTAATTACAGGATGCTCAATTACTTTTCATTACTTTTGTAATTGAATCCTCTAATTTGGTTAAATGGCTCCTGCAGTTGAAGAAAATAACTTTAGTTAAATTGTCTAGAAAATGCAATTTTACTGTACGCGATGAAAACTTTAACCAGCTAAACCAACTAGAGCAACGACCATTTTGTTTTATGTCAGCTTCGTGGTGAGGAGGTTTTTCAAAAGGCAGTGACTAATATCATGTATTGTATTGAATGATGTTACGATGTGCAGCCTCTAACAAGCTTTTATGTATTACCACCAAGGGTGCAGCTTCCTGCTTTGAAATCTAATCGAAATAGGAAGAGAGTCCAAGTGACAGTTCATATGAATGGCCTGTAGGGGCGGGATGATTTGATAGACAAGCTACACAACCAATAGCATTCATTCCCCGCCCCCGCTTTTGATTGACAAGCTACCCAACCAATAATGGTCTGGTGGCATTCTGCAGGATATGACGCGATATGACGCGATATTCGAAGATGGCGGATTTGAAATTCCTGAACAATCGGCTTCATTTACGCTCTGTAGAAACCAATGACGTCGCTTCGTCCATTCTTTTTAAACAGTCTATGATTACCACTCACTCAAGTACTCTTTTAACCCTTGGTTTTACACCAGAAGGACACATTACAATACATAAAATAAGCTATCCTTACTGCACTGGTGAATTTGGAAAGTACTGTACCTTTAATTACAACTATTTTATAATAAAGTAAATATGAATAAGAGGGATGTGAAAGACAAGGTGGTTTGATTTTTTTTTTTTAACTAATAGGTCAGACAGCTGTCAGTTATTTGGGAAATCAGACCTCTTGGGGAAATCAGATCTCTTGGGGAAATCAGATCTCTTGGAGAAATCAGATCTCTGAAAATGTCTTGTTTATTCAATGAGGTGCTTTGAGGTGTTGGGTGCCAGCCACTGACACCCACATTGATGATCCTACTCCAACTTCTAGACCGAGACACACAGACACTGTCTAATATTTCCTAGACTCACAGGTCAGGGTTCCACAGTGTGACCATTTTGGTCGCACACAGGTCCAAAAATCTATCAAGTGCAACTAAACGTTTTAATTGGTCACACCAGTGCGACCAATTAGTTTCATACCAAACCGACCCAATAATACCAACCGCCGTGCAACACCAACCGTATCGAAAAACCCAACCAACACAGACTGCTGTAACGTCGCAGTTGGTTACGCTTTTGGATAGGTTACCTATTGTTGTGTGAAACAATGATAATTATTTATATAACACCTTTCATACATAAAATGCAACTCAAAGTGCTTTACACAAAGAAGAAAAAAATCATAAAAACTAGTACATAAAAAGAATAAAGAATCGAAATACAATGAGCAGAAAACTTGAACATAAGCAGTCCATAAGTTGACAGAGATGAGGTTATTCATTCATCATTCAATGAAACAAGTTAATTTTATGGACACTGGATCAGATAAACCTTGACATTTAAAACAGCAGCTGCAAGGGTGAAGTGTTTGTCAGATCTTAATGTCAGGCTTTGTAAACAACACATTCTGTCAGTGAAATCTCTCATCCATTAAGCTGCTGTAATAAATGTGTGTTGTAATATAAACACAACAAGTACTACCACAATAATTACTCACCTACAGAAGCCTCCACAGTGCAAAACATAAACAAATATAATAATGTTAATCACATTGTCATATTACTAAAGCAATACAAAATGGATTCATTGTTGAGGGCAGGTAAACTGGCAATTGTAAAACTACAAAAGTGTTTAATAAAATCGCCAAACACATTTCTGAAATAAGTCTCTACGAATAATTTCTAAGAAATGAACTTTGTATGCATTTACATTAGAGAGGCGTGTTTTGGGGGGGGGATTTGTATTTATTTATTATACATCAATGAATTGATACGAACATATTCATATAATCTACTAAATCGATTAGTCTGATTAACCACTTCAACCCTAATTTATACTTCGTCGTGCAAATGAGTCACCCAAACATTTTGAAAATAGCCCATCTACCAACATGTCTTGCAATTTAATTTAAATCGATATATTTTTAAGAATCAATCAATGAGTTCAACACATTGAGTGCCAAAAACGACTATAGTCGTTTTTTCAAATCCAACCGTTGAGTGCCAAAAACGAGTATCGTAGTTTTTTGGTAAAATATATATATATATATATATATATATATATATATATATATATATATATATATATATATATATATATATATATATAATTATTATTTATTTATTTTTCCATTTATTTTTATTTACTGCTCTATTCACTTCCTGGTTATTTGGGAAATATTCTGTATCTCGGCTCCTGTGTTTTACTATGTATTTTTGGCGAAACATGCTATTTTCAACTGGCTGCAATTATGGAACGGATTACCGCGATCGGATTTTTCTTTTCGATTCTACGAGACCTCTGTGTGTGTAACAAGGGGATCACCGTGAGGACGGTGATCACTGAAAATATGTTGTGACAACTTGAAAAGGTAAAAAAAATCGTTAAAACGCTGGCACTGGCTTTAAAAAACCTCTGGCACTCAATGAACTGTCGCACCCCTTCTTATAAATCAGCAGATGACTGGTAGGTGGAGAACTCAGATTGTCTGGTATTGAAAGACTAAACTTCCTGGATCAATACAAGGCTGAAATCTTCAGCATGCACTTGAACATTTTAGTCTAAAAAAACTGATCTTAGATAGATAGATTCGAGTGCAGCTCTAATGGATGCTTGAATGGAGTTTAGGAAGGCTTTGTACTACAAAGCCTTCCTAAACTCTACACAAGCATCCATTAGAGCTGCTCTGGATGAGCCCAGGTTAGACGTTTGGGGGATAAAACAAGAGAGGCAAGGTTGAGATGATTTGGACATGTGCAGATTTTTCTTAAAATTATTATTTCATTTTGAAAAGCAAAACCATATGGTTACAGCAGTTCGAGGATTACACAAGAAAGACCTGAGACTTATTTCCTTTGAGGTCCTCTCACATTCCGCTCACATTTAACATAAGTAAAAAATGCATTACAATACAAAGCACATGACAATAACACATACAGTACCATACACACAAACAAGTGCTCCCTTATCTTTCTCTAGACTAATGACCCTCTATAGGGTAACCTTTTCTAATAGACATGCTTTTGTTTGCTGCTTAACCAATTAAGACCTGGGACGCATCCGTGTCATTTTTTGATTTGAGCTAAAAAGCATTATTTTACACTTTGGCTATTCAAAAATAGCAGATCTACAAGCTCATAGCACGGCACTGAGTGCCGCACTATGAGTTTGTAGATCTGCTATTTATTTTTTTTATCGTGAAAATGTGTGCAAATCTTTGAATATATATTCTTTTAAAGCAATTTTTTTTAACTCAAATCTTTGCTTCTGGGGGGTCCCTGGAACAAAATATTTTGAGATGGGGGTCCGCGGCCAAATTCATATCGTTTTGGGGGTCCTTGACATGAAAAGGATTGAGCAGCACTGACATAGAAACATACGTTTTAACCCATTAGGACCTAAAGCCGATTCTACTTAATGTCTTCTAAATCCCAACAGTATCCTGAAAAAGACCTCAGATTGGTTGTCAGTTTGACACTGGTTTCGAGGTCGTTCCACTGTGTGGCTCCTATGTAAGTAAATTAACCCTTTCATTTACTTACATTAGGGATGAGGGGTACAATGGGAGAAGGCTGGAGTGACTGAGGAAGATGCAGAGAAGAGAAGCGGGTGGAAACAGATGATCCCCTGTTGCGACCACTGATGGGAATTAGCCGAAAGAATAACAAGTATGCATTAAATGACTACTAAAGAAAAATATTAAGTCAATGACACACACATCTAAAGAAAATGGACTGGAGAGAAATTGGAAGTTAACGAAGACAGTCGTTACAAAGTGAAACGGAACCAGTGTAGAAACATCAATTGAGATAGGACGTGATATCAAAGTGAAGCAGAGGAAGAGTGTAGCATATGGAGTCTAATCCAGGTTCACTGTATATGAAAGCCTATGTATTTGGTCTATTACATTTTACCATATGAAAGGCAAAGGCCCTCTCTGATCCTTCCGCTCTTGAAATTCTGAGCACGGTTGGTATCAATTCACATTCAATTCAACATGTTAATCAGGATTATTTTTCGTTTGAAAAAGTAACTGACAGTTCACATTCTATTAATTCCTCTCTTGAGTGATATTATTGACTATGAAATTACAATATCACATTAAAAAACCTTAAATCAAATGGATTCAAAGTTTTTTTTTATTATTATTATTCTCATTTGAAGTAAAGGACTTTGTCTTCTACCTTCCTTCCTTTTTCTGATGTATGTTCTACAATTAGGCTATAATTACAATTGAGGACTTTAGAAGGTGTTCCTATCCAGAAAAAAACTGCTTATGGTGGAGTAAGTGGCCATAGACAAAAGGGTATGTGGTCAAGTAATTAGAGTGCTATGGGCGAAATGGCCCGGAAAAAAAGATTACTGAGCCTTGGAGAAGTTTGCTTTGTGGCACTTCTACCACAAGTGGATTAGTGTCTGGGTCTGTGTCAGGGAAGAACGTATGTTTACGTATGTAAACACGGTTTTATGAATGAAAAGTGAACCTGTAACCATGTGACAACATCCCTCGGATCAGGAGCATTATACCAAATTAATCACACCTGTGGGTGCGACGACACCCTATATGTGCGTCACGCACCCACACACTCTCCCTCTTTCTACCGACTGGGAAGGCATGACAGGGCCAGCCTTCACCGCCGAGTGACGATGAAGGGTTACAGGTTCACTTTTCATTCATAAAACCGTGTTTACATACGTAAACATACGTTTTATTTCATTTCAAGTGAACCTGTAACCATGTGACAACATGGGTACATAGTACAGTATACCAAATTAGTCATGAGGAGAGTGAAGTGGCCAAACCTACAGGTCAAAGCCATACAGGAGGAGTAAACCTCATCACAGTAATACAGCAGAACACAACTAATTGAGTTCAAGCATTTTAATTTAACTGAAACACATGTGAACACACAATTCTCCAGGTTAGTAACAATAAACTTAAATGTTCCAATCAAGGTAACAATATCCTGGAGCACAAGCCAAGGTGGCCCAAGTGTGACTATATTTGTAACAAAAATAAACTTAAGCATCTGCTGCGACCCCCAGTACAGATGAGGCAAGAGCAGATGAGGCCAGATTCAGACGATAAAATCTGGCAAAAGTAGAGGCGGATGCCCAGCCAGCCGCATTACACACATCCTCCAAGGATGCACCTCGAAACAGCGCCCATGAAGTGGCCATGCCCCTCACAGAGTGCGCCACCACCCCAGCAGGGGGGTCTGTCCTAGCATGCACATAAGCCAGGGAGATCAGATCAACGATCCAATGGGCCAAACGTTGCTTTGAAATAGGTCTGCCCAATGTGGTTCCACCATGGGAAACAAAAAGCCCGTCTGAAGAACGTAAGGACTTAGTGCGGTCCACATAGGACTTGAGAGCCCTCACAGGACACAAGTTATGGAGCTTCTCAGTCTCTGCAGAGAGGTGTGGAGGAGGACAGAACACCAAAGGCCTGGAAACATAATTTCTAGGCAAGACTTTAGGCTGGAATGCTGGGTTTGGCATGAGGTGAACCACTCTGCCCTCTTCCCCAAACCTGAGACATGCTGGATCCACAGAGAGAGCACTCAACTCGCTCACTCGTTTGGCAGAGGCAAGGGCCAAAAGGAAGACTGTCTTCAAACTGAGAAGCTGAAGGCTAAGACTGGTTAACGGCTCAAAGGGGTGCTCACAAAGAGCCCTGAGTACCACCTGGAGGTCCCAGGAGGGCAGTAGAGGCTTCTGGGATGGACGAATCCGTCTCACGCCTTTCAGAAATTGTGTCGCTAGGGGATGCGCTCCTGGGGACACACCATCACACTTCTCATGAACAGTAGAGATTGCAGCAAGATAGCCCCTCATCGTAGACTCCGCCCGGCCCAGGGCAAAGAGATGCTGGAGGAAGGACAGAATGACAGACATGTGACAGGCCAAGGGGTCCTCCCCCTTAGCACGACACCAGTCTCTAAACACCCTCCACTTGCAAATGTATTGCAGACGAGTGGAGGGGGCCCGTGAGGCTTGCAAGGTCTCTACCACCTCCCTTTCTAGGCCAAGTGAATGTTAGCGCTGCCGCTCAAGGGCCACACATGAAGTGTCAGTATCTGGGGCTCCAGGTGACACATCCATGGTCCCCGTGGCCAGTTCACCTGGGTGCACAGCAACTCCACGCTCCTGACAGGAGCCAGTAGTAGAGGAAGTGCGGGAAACGCATACAGTCTCAGCTGAGGTCATGAAAGGCCCAGGGCATCCGTCCTCAGCAGCCCTGGTGGGCTGCGTATTGACAGCCACAGAGGCAAGTGAGTGTCCTCCCCCGTGGCAGAGAGGACCCCGAGGCATCTGCGGGACAGGGTACATGTCTTCAGCCCGTCCCTGGGCAGACAGAACGTTTGGGGCCCAAATCAAAATTGGAGCGGTAATGTGTGCAACTGATTCAATGGCACAGCTGGGGCAGCAGCCCCTAAGTCTAGCAAGGCAGAAACCTTTTCGGCCAGAATGACAGAATGAGATACTCTCTTCTCCAAAACCCCTCGAAAGCGAGGGGGGCGGTCCCTGAATAGCAGAGCACCGATCATCCACGGAGAAGTGGTGCACTGACGCCAAGCACTGAGGTAGGTGGAAAAAGCCGGCGCCAGTTGACTCGCACCGTCAGGTGCGCTGGCGGGGCTTGGCAGATCCACCCCTGGTGCGCTCCCGAGGACGAGGTGGGGAACGTTGAGGAGCCCGCCCCTGCTGCGGGGGATACCCCCGCCTCACAGCTCCAGAACCCCGGGAGGAGCTGTGCTCTGCAGAACGAGGCCGCTGGAAGCTCCCACGCCTCTCCAGAGGCTCCCGAGCACCTGGCCTGAACTGGCGCATGTCCTGAGTGCGCTGCCTGACCTTCTGGGCCTCATCCAGCGCAGCATCTGCTGCAGGCCCGAACACCTCCCCAGGTGTTATGGAGGCCTCCAAGACAGCAGCTTGGTCTGCATCTGCCAGTCCATCCTGGCTGAGCCAAATCTGGCGCCGGGCCATGGTCAGTTGTGCCAAGGAATTTCCAAGAACCGTGGCTTGAGTGCTCGCACCCTGGATCACGGTGTCAATAACCTTTTCCATTTCTGGTAGGAGGTCAGCTGGGTCCTTGGACCCCAGGTCCCGTATTAGAGCCTCCAAATATACAAGCAGGAGTGTATTTGTGTTCGCCAGTCTAGCGGCCATGGCTGTAGACTGATAAGTCTTCACCACCAACCCATTAGTGGACCGACATTTTTTATTTGGGTGACGGGCAGCCCTATTGCCTGTGGCTGGAGCCCCAGCCAACAGAGCAAAAGTTGGGCCCACTCTGGCTATGCCATCTAGCCCATGCTCTGCCGCACCATACAGGGTGCAGCAGCCTCCCTGGGTCGCGCCCACGACCTTTGCAGGTGCTTGACAAAGTCAGGATACACTGGGAGAGGGGCCTGTCCCCGGCTCCTAGGGTCCCGGTCCAGAGCAGAGGCCCTTGGTGGAGAAGGCGGGGGAGACATGCCAGCAGCCCCTGCTGCTCGTGAAAGCATAGCCTCAAGGGAGAAATCACCCAGCACAGAACCTCGATTCTGCTGGAAGCTGGAACCAGCCTCATCCTCCTCTTCTTCATCATCCATCTGTCCAGAGGAGCCGCAGCCATAGCTGACGGTCCTATCCAGGTTACCTGAGGCAGTAATAGAAACAGCAGCAGGATCTGGAAGCCTAGATGGAGGAGCCTGGCGTGGCGGATCCATGGGGCGGTGCTGTTGTGCAGCCATACATTCAATGGTCTTACGCATATCCTCCAAGTGCCTCTGCATGAGGTCTACCCTTGGGTCACAGATGCGGCCTTGTTCGGTCCGCTTCCGCTTCTCACCGGACTTCCGTCCTGCGGCTGGAGCATCCAAAACGGGAGGAACTGGATCCTGGCCAGGTGGCACACCATCCTCTGGGCCATTGTCCCGCTCACCATCTCCCTGATACTCCATATGGCAGGGAAAACCCAATATGTCTCTCACCAAATAGTCTGGAGAAACACACATGCACACATAGCACACACATGCATGCATGTAACATGAAATAATTTACTATATATGTCTATGAAATTAATTCAAGGACCCCAACGGAAACAAGTCCGCAAGGACTTTTTTTGGCCGGAGCTTTTAGACAAAAGCATTATAAATGTAACTGTGTTGTTTTACATTCTTTTGCCTAATAAAAATGTCAATCAATGCAAGCCCAATTTAAGGGCGGACAGAATTGTTGTTTTATAACAATGAAATCAAAACAACCCTCCAAACAATGCACAGCCTGATTGCAACAACACTCCGGAGGCATAGGTGGCGACAGCGCACTGTCCAAGATGCTGGTGGCCCAACAAGTATACCACCGGAGAAAAACGGCCGTAGCCGACAGTGTAAACAGCAGCGCTATTCTAACACAAGCCTGCTCCATTGCTGTGGAGTGCTGCCAGTAGGCTATGCTTGCAGGAGGAAAAACGTAACACACTTACCAAAATAGGAATGTGAGTATCCCTCACGCGCAACGAGCGCACAACTGCAAACTGGAACGTGAGGAACGTGTATTGCACGCAACAAACACAATTGTCACCTGCAACAACAACACAGATGAAATAATAGCCTCACGGCACGCCAAGGGGGTGCCATAACGGCAGCCCAGAGTAGGCATCCAGCACCGTGAGGAATCAAAGTCAAAACACATGCAGCAATTTATCATGCAAGCCCAATTCAAGGGCGGATTAAAGTGCTGCGTTAAGACAGAGGATGAGACAACCTCACGGCACGCCAAGGGGGTGCCACATACAAGGCAGCCCAGAGTAGGCATCCAGCACCGTGAGGAATTAAAGCCAAATCACAAGCTGGTATAAGCTCTTACTGACCAGGAGGAAGAAAGAGGGAGAGTGTGTGGGTGCGTGACGCACATATAGGGTGTCGTCGCACCCACAGGTGTGATTAATTTGGTATAATGCTCCTGATCCGAGGGATGTTGTCACATGGTTACAGGTTCACTTGAAATGAAATAAAACAAGAAGGTTGCCAACTCAGTTTAAATTCTGCCTCTGACTGGGAGGAAGATGGCTCAGGGTGATGCCTTTTCTTGGTGCACCTGCACAGCTGGGCCAGGCTGTGGTGTGATTTTGTCAGCGGACAGACCCAGAGACATTAGCTCTGTGGCAGATTTTTTTTCTTAATGTGTTCCTTGTCATGCATGGTCAACGTAAGTTGTCGGAACCTTGGGTCCATCAGTGAGGCCATGCTCAAGACTTTAGCAGTATGGGTAGAATTGGATATTTTGTTATATGACGTTATTTGTAAGAACACATTTTTGTAGGCAATTACAGGAAAACGGTAAGGAGTAGCAAACACCTGTTCATCATCACATGACTCGCGAGACTATTTACATCTAATTTGGTAGTGCATGGGGGCCTAGGGCATCACATTTTAATTAATTTAATTACATTTTTTTTACTGTATTTTGTGTTTTTCATTTTCTTTTTTAAATAAATGAAAAAAGTAATTGAAAGAACACGGCTCCCTCACACATTAGGACAATATCAGTCACCTGAACCAAGGACGGGTGTTTTTGAGTCATCTATCATGATTAAAATGGAGTTTCAAGTTACAATGGGTTTGTATAGGAAGGGGGCATGTCTGATAAAATTAATATAAAATATTCAAATACTGAATCAAGCAACTTAAAAAAAAGTGTCTTGGGTGCTCACAAAAGTAGAGTAGACTTTAAAATTACCCCAAACATGTTTGAAAGTGAAATATCCCTATAAGCAGAAATGGGCCATAACTCAACGAGTCCTCTTGGCAAAAATAAGTGGTGCTATAATCCCACACAAAAACCTCCTAATAGTGCTGTACTAGTAGTAGTGCTGGCTCATGTCCTGCAGGTAGGGGGGGAGGTGCCATGCCCTGGGACACAGGCTTGCGCATCATCACCATTGAATTAAATGTGATCAGCATGTTTTTTTCTACATCCAGTCAGTTTATTCACTTAGTCTTCGGCTGTGCAGTTATATCCTGTATTAAAATTGCCTTGTGAGGTCGACGGACGTCAAACGTGACATGCATATATGGAGATTTTCAAGACACTCCGGAAAATCTGGAATAATGGAATAATATACACATTTGTTTGTTGTTGTTTGTTCTTTCCCTTAGGGTTAGCTTAACTGGAAGCAAAAATCTGGGTGAACATGGCTGGCTCAGCGTTTGTAGGCCTACTTTACATGATACAGCAGGTTAAAGACCAGCATACAATCTCTCTGTCTCATACCACACCCACTCTCCCTTTTCTCCTGTCATCCTTTACTGCTCTGCCTCATACATTGGAAACGCCCCGTCTGAAAGACAAGTTACTGTCACTGGAACGAGCAACTCATCCGTGTCTATTTTTAACACGAGCACAAACGGGTGCATAATGAGATGGTGAAGAAATGAAAACTTCACTTAATGAAAGGGACCGTCTTGGGAGGACTGTGGTCAGGGTTGCCAGATCTGCTTATTATAATTTCCCCGCAGGATTTTATTTGAAAATAGCCAATCTACAAGCTCACAACGCGTCGCGATGCGACGCGTTGTGAGCTTGTAGATCTGCTATTTTCAAATAGCTGATGTATATGTTAAAGTGCTCATGTGGCCCATGGTCGCTTCTTTTGGGCTGGTTTTCCTAGACCTGGTTGCTTGTTTCTCTCAGAGAATCTGGCAACACTGATTGTGGCGCATCAGTTCAAATGGTATGCAAGAAACAATACAGGTATGAGGTATGAATGTTGGATGTATTTCTCATGGGAAAATCTGATGTGTAGCCTAAAACCTGAAGAAGAAATCCCTAGAACAGTCAGAACTCAGAACAACAGCAGAGCATGGGCTTCTACTTAACATCCCTGTAAATCATATTTACATCACAGAATGATGTGCTTGTGTACCAACAGTTATCAATCCCAGTTTCCAAAGGTGTTACCCAAACATAGCATTCGATTAAAATGGATTCTTCTCAGCACAAGAGGCTTTTACAGCCAACACAGAATACATTAACATTTTAGAAGCAAACAGTGTAAATACTGTATTATTTACTGCATGAACACTGTATGTAGTGTTGCTCTGAACCAATGCTATATATTTGTCTAAATAGGAGGAAAAAAAGCAAATTGGTGCCCGTAACACAAGCGTCACAACCACTGGAGGAGGAGAGGAGAGACGTATATCATAATAAGAATACTGTACGAGTATGATTATGAGCTGTCTGGCATTCATACTGTAGCGCTCTCTCCAATGGACCAGCACAGACCAACGTCCAGGCACACAGTCACGTTTTTCCTAGAAATATAGCAGCCTATTCATTCATAATAATTTAAACCAGCAGGGAAAATGTGCATTGAACAATTCTTATCTAATCTTGAGCAGAATACACCAATTTAAAACACACAAGCGTTAATGGTGCAATGATATATATTTTTTTACTGGACGCAGATATTACACACAGTGTAAGAACAGCCAAAAAAAATGCACTTTTTTAAATTGTTCCTGTATGAGCTTAAATCGCAACTCTCCCCGTTTACTTTTTAGTCTTGATTCATGCTCAGAAAGGAGACCACACTTTTTTAAATTGCTGTATTTCTTACTTATTGTTTCCTTGCTTAATGATGGTACCACTGGTTAATGATTTCTAATCTAGTGGCTATTTTTTATTTATTTCTTTTTTCGTCCATCCCAGCTGGGCCATTTGTCATCTTTCAATATTTTCAGCCACTGTTCAATCAAAATAATTGGAAAAATCACTGCTGTGGCAAACACTCATCACAGACGCAATAACAGTGCAGTCCGAATGGCAGTTCGAGAGCAGACAAAATGTCATTTGAATACTGATTACGATGGCACGCAAGTGCATAAACAGTATTGAATGCCACTGCAAACAAGGCAGTGCCGGCTCCTCATTTGTTGTCTGAAAATAATATTTTATTAAGAGTAATGAGAAATGCGCCCGCTACCTGAAGTTACATAATTAAATCGGTGGGTAATGATTTCAACAGTAGTGGGTATTTTTTTTCTTCTTTTTTTTTCCTCCTTCCCAGCTGGGTCATTTTTCATTTTTCTATATTTTCAGCCACTGTTCTATAAAATAATTGCAAAAATCGGTGCTGTGGCAAACTCATCATAGATTAAATAACAAATCGCAGTCTGACAGCAGACAAACACAAAAATGTCAGTCGATTACTGATTAGAATGGAGAGGAAGTGCATAAACAGTATTGAATGCCACTGCAAACAAGGCAGTGCCGCCCTTCATTTATTGTCTGAAAAGAACATTTTATTAAGAGTAATGAGAAATGTGCCCGCTACCTGAAGCTACACAATTAAAAAAGATGAACATCCTGGCTTCTGTGGCTGTCTGTTATGGCACAGCACTTAATTAAAATGCTGGCAAAAATATTCCTTCTGTACAAATAGTCCCTGGATGCTGTTCAGAGTACTATTCTGGTACTATACGAATAGTGTCTGGATAAAATAGGAGGTTATTTGGGGGCAGGTTGGCAAAAAGATTCTTGAACCAAGCCAGTGACATTTGGGCCTCGGAGAGAGGGATGGAGAAGAAAGAGAAGATGAGGCTGAAGCGTTAAGAGCTTTGTGTATGTACACATATACAGTATGTTTATGGTGATGATCAGTGATCATGCAATTTAAGAAGTCCTATCTAATTTATTTAATCAAGTCAAACATGATATTATGGCTAATTGTGTACCAATGTTGTTTTGAAAGTCCATATTTGTGAGTCTCCAAGGACAGCTGAATAGCTCTGCACTGCAATACATAATTATGTGAATGGCGTTTTTCACAAAAATCACAAACACAAAAACATACACACAAAATACCCCCCCCCCCCCCCCCATGTATCCAGGAATTTGACCACAGAAAAGCTGCATTCTGTAGGCACTGGCAGAGGGAACCCATAGTTATGCCAGATAGCTCATGAAATATTTAGATTGTCTCTTTACCTCGCTTTGGAATTCTATTTACTGCGATTTATGGCTTTACTGGCAACGTGTTGTCTGCACCAAGGTCACACGCACATAGTCTTCCCTCCTACAACAATCCAGCAACCTCCACACGGCCCATTTTCAGTATGATTTAACAGGTTATCGAAAATGTGCATAGCCAACAGGCCCGACACCCAGTGAATAAATCATCAAACAAGTGTATACAGGAACTGTGAGTTTTGCACTGACATGAAACACAGTTCAGCCAGCATTGCTGAATAATGCATGATGCCTTGTGAAGATGCCGTTATTTCTCTCTCTGGTCTGCAGAGCACTGATGTGGTTATTAGCCAGGAGGGTTTTCACTACAACGTCACCCTCAGACACACCTAATGCCTAATTTATACTGTCCTGTGTCCAAAATAGCAGATCTACAAGCTAACAACTTGTGTTGGCTTGAGACACCATCATACGACAAAGTATATAAATCAGTGGGGCATATGACTGATTTTGTAGTATGTTTTCCAGTCCAGGATAAAAACTCCAGAAGGGTAAAAACATGGCAGCCAGGCTGCATAAGGCTGACCTTATAGTACACTGTGAAGTAAGCTCTCTATGTGGCCCACCCACACAGAGAGCTGGCCCACCCAATCGATTTAGGAAAAAAATAATAATAATAATAATTTGTGTAGTGCATGCGTGCCCACCCGCTCCTGCTCAGGCCCAGCCTATACTAGCGTTCTGGCTGCGCCACTGGAGTACAGAGGCTGTTTGGGAATCATAAAGTCACCAGGTCACCTCCCGGCTGTCTACGGTATTCACTGTCTGCAGTGTTCCTGAGCAAGACACTTAACCCCTAAATGACAAAACAAGGACTGAAGATACTGTACATCAGGGGAAGGTTGGTTGATACGTGCTACGAGTGCGAGGGCCTGAAACAATTAACACAAATGTCTCTATGGTAAGATAAGAGCTAATTATGATCAAAATTCATGGGAGAGGTTTTTTCTACAGTCAGAAATCTCATATTCATAAACAATTTGCTAGTTGGCCAGAGTATCTCCAGCAAAGTATTTGACATTGTCCCTAACACAGGGTTAACATGAGAACAGCTTCAGGAGGACATCAAGTTCATATATGGGCACAATAATCACCATATATTTATATATTAATGGTATAGTACAGTGGTTCTCAACCAGAGGTCCGGGGACCACCAGTGGTCCTTGAGGGGGTTCCAGGTGGTCCCCAGCTAAATGATGGAGTCTGTAACCAAATGGACCCTTATAGATCTTTAACTCTTGAGAGCGTAAAATGAAACGAAATGGACCCTTACGGGTCCATTTCGTTTAATTTTACCCTCTCAAGATTATTATTGTTAAACATCTGCATTACTTAATTAAAGAATTATTATTTTGATCAACGTTTGCCTGTTATCTCTCCTATGGTACCAACATCAATACAGCATGGAATTGTGGACAAAATCTCATCCAACGACAACAAAATATTCTACGTTTTGGGTATGAGAGGCTATAATCTCATCCAACGGTGGTCCGTGGCTCAAATGACGAATAAATAATGGACCTTAAAATGAAAAGGGTTAAAAACCACTGCTATAGTATACTGCCCTGCAACAAAATTTCTTTTTTTGTTGCAGCACACACACACTCTCAATCTGTTATGCTGTATGCCACAAACTGTCTTGATCCATTATCCTCTGGCCCTTACAACCCATGCCATTTGTTGTACTACATGTGCTTTAGCCAAACGCATCCAGAGTACTGTGTGAACATCTTTGCCACAGTGGATGGTCCGTAGAGGAAATGAATGACTCACAACTCCCCTCAGTGCTATAAGTAATGCAGATGCAATGCTTCATATAGAAGGTGATGTCTTTCTTCAATTTGACCGGTTTTATGTTGAAAGCTTTAGCTCATTCATTAATATTTATTTTATTTCACATACTGTATCACGCATTGGCGGTTGCGGAAGCCTTTTAAGTGTTTCAATGGGCTCAGAGCAGAGGCATCAAACAGTTAACACATAATGTACACATTATGGCACATCCTGACTGTTTCCCAAACAGTTGGGTCGGGACCCCTTTGTGGGTTGCGGACCCATTTTTATGGGTCGTATCTCTCTCTCTCTCTCTCTATATATATATATATAATAAATAATTCCATTAATAAATAAAAAACTCAAGAAATTGTGAAAATATCAGATCTACAACCTCACGGTCTACTCGACAAGCTACAAGCTGGTAGATCAGCTATTTTCTCTAGTATTATAGGGCTTAATTAGTTAATTCAATTTGTTTTTTTATTTTTGTAAGTTTGGGTCCCGGAGACACAAAATGTATATTTTGGGTCTAGAGCTAAAAGGTTTGGGAAACACTGCTCCAAAGCCTGAGTTATACTTAGTTGCGTGCAGGTGTCGTGCAGCAAAAATAGCCGATCCCTCACCTTCGACCATTCCGGCCTGGCGGGGATAGAAAGACCCTACCTGAGGTAGCTGCTTCTGGGGAACGACCAGTCATGATTCCTGCCAGTCCACTGCACTGTTCCACGTTACCAAACCGACCTCCTCCAGTGCTCTGACCTCTCCACAGACTACCACGGCATGGAATATGTTGATCGACCGGCGATTACTGGCTTACTGAAAGGTATAAAACAGTGTGTTGGCAGTTGGCACACTGGGATACTGACTCAGGATGAGAAGCAAACAGTGGTGGAAAAAGTATAACATTTTTTACTTAAGTAAAAGTATCAGTACTGCAATGTAGAAGTACACCGTTAAAAGTGAAAGTTCGGAATTCAAAATTTACTTGAGTAAAAGTAGAAAAGTATTGGTATCAAAATGTACTTAAAGTACCAAAAGTAGAAAGTACTCATTATGCAGGATGTCCCATTTATATATAAAAATGTACATATAAAATGTCTAAAAATCTTTTGAAAATAACAGATCTACAAGCTTACAATGCTCACAATGGGTGAGCTTGTAGATCAGCTATTTTCAAATTGCCGAAATGTATATAGGGCTGAAGTGGTTAATGTATGTTTTGTAATAATAATCTAAATCTACAAAGTATCTAGTAACTAAAGTTTTCAAATAATTGTAATGGAGTTAAAGTATAATATTTGCCTCTGAGGTGTAGTGGAGTAGAAGTAAAAGTATTGGAAATTGGAAATACTCAAGTAAAGTACAAATACCTCGAAATTGTACTTAAGTGAGTAAGTGTACTTAGTTACATTACACCACTGGAAGCAAATATATATCTTTAACATCCAAAATCCAAATATGATCCACTTGGACAGGGATTCAAAGTTTTGAAACTCATGGGCACAGGGCACTGAGTGAAACAAATCGAGGGCTCCCCTGTTCCTGACAAGTTCTTCGAATTGAGAAACGGCCTCTGACCATAGTCTCACATGGCCAGAACCACTACCTTATGTCATCAATTCCAGCAATGAAATACCTTGCATCATGATTTAACATGATTTAGAAAAAGAGGGACCTGTTTAACAATAAATTAGATACTTTTCTTGTCAGCAAAGTGAAAACACAGTGACCATTAATCTTGAGACCTGCAGGGATAGCATTATCACTTTACTTGTCAGCATGTTTTTGCTTTTGACACATTTCCTATATAAGCCGGGAAGTGTTAACATTTCACATTTTGGTACATGTAGACTACTGTGTAGTATTGAATAGGGACACACAGCAATTGCTATGCCTCATAGTATGCGGTGTGAGATCCAGTCACATTAAATCGCCTTTAAATTCACCTGTGCCACCAGGCCATTAACTTGACTTGTGGGAGAATTTACCTCATTAAAATGTCATAACTTTCACCACATTAACCGGTACAGAGGAGGCGAGGAAGTGAAGGAGACAACAATGCCAAGTGGTTCATTTCCATTGTTTGCCATTTAGCCGATGTTGTCTGATGCTCTTCTCTTTAACACAGCAACACCAGCTGCAGCTAATTAAGTTAATTGCGGGTACATGTAGCCTACCAGTCGGCAAGCACTGCACTTTATACAATTGACAGAGCTTGTCATTTGTCACAACTCAAACGGGACTCATTTTTCGCTGCGCCTGCTATGAAACGTCTGTGAAACGTCCATTCATTGGAGAGCAGACAAGAGAATAGCCTAGCCTACCCTAAGGACTGTCAATCCAATCCAATTTGTGGAGGTTCAATTCGTGACAAATGCCACTACATGTTCAGCTTTGCTCTAATGTGTGCAAATTCTCATTACACTCATATCACTCACCATTTTAGCGTGTTTGTCCCAGACTCCCAGCTTAATTGCTTTGGTTGTCAGTGGTAGTGGAGTCAGCTGTGTGGGAATGATCCCTGAAAGCAGGCACGTGCAGAGGGGGGGGGGGTGGTGCTTGCTTTAGCATCTGCCCTTTTGCCTCAAAGTGCCCTTTTCACAGAAAACAAAAGAAATTCAAAATAATAATAATATATTTTTTTATCTTTTAATGGCCTGCCCAACATCCGTGGCCCTTATCAAGCCGAACATTTGAGAAATAATTATAATTTCACTATCATAATTATTATTTATAATCATAATTTAAATGAGCTGGCTGCCATCAGTCTCACTTTTCACCTGATGCAGTGATGTCAAGTGACCTCCCACCCCCAGGGGTCATCAACATTTCCATACACGTACAAACATGTCCGTGGCAAGACATGTCTATGTCCATGGCACATTTCTTATTTTGAAAAAAAATCTAAATATAGGCTATATATTTTCTTTATTATTATGTAGAAACATGTAAAAATGTGTTTGAAACTTTGAATAACTTTGGTGACTCCTAAAGTAACATGCTCATTACATGTGTTGCAGGAGAGTTTTAGTAGGCCTATTGCACATGGTACCTGTACACACAATTGCATCAGGTAGAGTAGACAACAAGACAGCTAAAAGAAATGATTGCTAATAGCTGCCTCAATTCTGTGAAAATAGCTAAATGTGCTTTAAAAAAAAGTAATGTTACCAGAATCATATCGGCCTAGCCTATAATAATGGACTCCTGATGTGCCATATTGTCTACTCTATTCCACAGCGCTACACATTTTAAAACAGGCCACTTATTAAATAAATAAAAACTATTATTTGGGTGGGAAAGCCGATCTACAAGCTCACAACACATCACAGTATGTTGTAAGCTTGTAGATCAGTAATTCTCTTTTTAGCCTATAATGACATGCCCAAAATTGGGATGTCAGTGGTTAGCTATACTTTCGAAAACCTGGAGACTGTGTGTGTGTGTGTGTGTGTGTGTGTGTGTGTGTGTGTGCGTGTGCGTGCGCGTGGCGTGCGTGTGTGCGCGTGCGTGCGTGTGTGCAACAATTCTGTACACCCACAAGAAGTTGTCATCATATTGTGTTAATGTAATTCATTTTTATTATATCCATTTGGATGATAATTTACTGTGACAATAGGATTTGACAGAATGCCCAAAACATAACTACTGTCAGTAGGGGGCAGTGTAGGTCTGTTCACTCTGGGGAATCTCAGTAACTGACGTTGTTTCCTGGAAACTTCCATTAAAGGGATATTTCACTTTCAAATAAAATAAACATAAAAAACAAAAAAAAAACATAAATGAAAAAAGTTATGGAAAATTCACGGCCAGAGATTTTTTCATTACTTTTTTCATTAAAAATAAAATGTATATATGTTTATTTTATTTGGAAGTGAAATATCCCTTTAATAGTCCATGAGCCAGAGCCCCAAAATTGAGCCATGATTATCAAATGGGTGGGCAAATCCAGGTTTGTTTTTTTGACTAGCTGTACATCTCATGATAACCAATGCAGGCTATATGTGGACCCCTATATTGTCACATGCAAATTGTATGAACAACTTTTGAACCTTATTTTGTGTAGAGCCGTCTGGGAGAAATGCGGGGCCCTGTGCGAAGTCGCGTGCGCGCACGCTCCCTCCTCACGTTGCCCGCGTTTTTTTTGCGGTTTTTGGCGGATATTTCCGAGTTTTTGGTGGTTATTTGCGGTTATTTCTTTTTATAACTCTTAATAAATGTGATTCTGTTCACGCACTGGGCCCCAAGTGCGGGGCCCAGTGCGGCCGCACCGCTCGCACTACCCTTCCTGCGGCCCTGAACTCTAGAGATACAGTCAGAAACACTATTATGTTAATAATGTAATAACATGAGCCAGGGCCCTAAAATTGAGCCATGGTTATCAAATGGGTGGGCAAAGCTAGGTGTAATTTTTTTTCTTTAACTTTCTGTACAGATCTCTCATTGTAGACTAGTAGCTATGTGGTAGATATTATGCATTGAATATGTGGACCCCTGTATTATCACACGCAAATTGTTGAGACCTATGAGCAGACTTTTCTGCACAATGCAAGTATGGGGAATTGATTGGAAAGGTTATTTTACTTATTAAATACTTCCATATATGCTTAGATGGCTTTTTAATGAAAGATTTTGCACACAAATCGAATAATTTGAAAACAAGTCTCCAAATATCCCCAATTATGAAGTATATGCTGAGAACCAACATGTTCCTAATGTTGATAAAGAAAGAGGACCTGATTATCATAGCGGCAGACTTGACTGACTCGGAAATAGAGGTCTGAATTTGCTGTGCCTGGCCCCTGATGTGTCCCAGAACCCCTGAACCTTCTCCCTGCCAAATCCATCCCTTGGCCTTGTCATACACTCCTCCTTTGTATCTGTCTCTATATTTTTTTGAAATGTAAACTGAAATGTTCACCAATACAACAGCCTCCGTCTGCCTTCTGGGTCCCCACTTTCCATATACATTTCCACATAACTAACTCATCTTACTTGATAAACTGATCATTTGGTCCTTGTCATATGAAACAAACTCAGTAGTTAATTTTTACTTAGTGTAAAAGAAGGTAAAACAAACAAAAAAAAAACTCGAATTTTGCCACCAAAACGTGTTTTTTTATGCCTGCTCACAGTATTTTCTTATTTATGAAGTGGTACATATAGATATTGAATATTCCCTAGTTAAAAACCTTTGACTCTAACATCTTGAAATAATGAAAAATGAAATAAGAATGTTGACTCTGGCTTTGTCCAATGTTCCAATGTTGATTCTGGAAAGTTATGCAAATGTGGGCATATTTTCCTATGTAATGCCTAATTTGCATATTTAAATATACAATTTCAGAACACTATATGATAAATCATTGTCTTCAAGTAATCAACTGGGGAAATTTTCATAGTGCTAACTATTAATTTAACTTTTTCATCCTATTCACCTATCTATTACATATATGGTGTGTAATGGAGTTGTTTTCTCCCTATGACCCACACAAAGTACATATACTTGTATAACGAGGCAATAAGGAAAAACCAGACTCAGAAGACAGGCAGCCATGGATGTAATGAAAGATCTTGTATTCAGATCAGAGAGAAATAGAAGGTTACAGTATCACAGGTATTGTCCGCATCATCGGTCGTCCATCTCTCTGTAGTGTAACAGAGAAAGCACTAGACTTTAACAGTGTCCAGTAACATAAACATATGACATCATAGGATGTGACATAGATGAGGTTCCGGGCGAAGGTGGACTTCTCGGATTGGATGAGAGCGATGATTACGTCGTCGTCTGATGAGGATGATGATGGTAGATGATGAAGATTATGATGATGGTGTGACAGTTTATCTCTGGACAACAGCGTCCCCATGTCTGAGTCAACACATTTGACATCTGCTCTGACCTGTCACTGGTCAGGGATGATTTGGGTGACACTAAAGGAAGACAGCTGTAGAAAAGAGCATTCTAGATACAGTGTTCTCAAAACATAGATAACCACAGAGAAAGCCTGCAGCATGGGTTTGACCTTGGCTTGCAGACAGAGAGACTGGTAGTAGAGAGTACATTTAACATGACTGTATTACAGGCCCGTATGAGACCATTATTAACCAGGTTAATGGACCCTAGACACATGATAATTAAGATAAGAGATTAACTCTATCAGTGTGAAAATAACAAAATGTGTGATAAATATGAAAAAGCTACTCCTGTGGAAAGGTTATCATGTATTCATTTACTTATATTGACCCTATAAACAATTTAACATAGGTGTGGTATGACTTTATGATGTAATGCAATGTGGACTCCTGCACAGTTTATTTTCCTATTATTATTTTCCAACCAGTTTTGTAAGAGTGTCAAGACTCAGAAAAGAGTCAGAATGTGCAACTAATGATTTCGTTTTTGTATTTGAATTTGCTACTGTGTATATGTGTTGAGTTATGGTCCAGTCCAGTGTTGTTAGCATTAGCCTTCTGTTCTGTTTGCACTGGGGTGCTCCTTCCATTCCGACATCTCACCACTCCGACTAGTGGCTTCCGCGTGCGGTTATGGTTAGGGTTAGGGTTAGGTATAGGGTTCGTCAACGTCGGAAAGGCGACATGTCGGAAAGGAGAAATGCACCCGTTAGCACTGTAGCAGTGCAGCTAGCCACAAGTGGCAAAGTAATGCAGTGACACAGTGAGAAAAGATGGGTTTGGGTTATGATGAGAATTGATATGGAATGTGAATTTGTATAATGACAGAATGATTGTTATATTGCTTATGTGCTTGTTTAAAACACAAAAGATGAACATTGGAAAAAGAAAAGAAAGAAAGAAAGACAGAATACAGTTTTTGAGGTTTAATAAAACCAGCATTATCCTTTGGATCTTGTGAAAGAGACTACATGTGTCCGTGTCTAATCCATGTGTCCTGTATTTCAGGGTAATCTATAAACTGCAAATCAGGTACCCACGCCGGGACCTGTAACATCAGCACACACAGAGAGAAAGACTATACGATTCACCTTCGGACCAAACACACAACTTCCAGTGAGGGCGGACAGACTGCCTTTCCACAGTTACAGGAGGGAATACTGACCCAGACCACTGGAACCTGCTGCTGACTCACCTGAATGGACTTTAACAAGAACCACGATTCACAGTGAAAGTAAACTTCAGGGAAACATTCTAGAAGAGGGAGTGTTACCACCACTGACTGGCTGATTTCCTGGCTTGAGCAGAGTCTTTGTAGTTTCACTCAGAGAAAAAAAAGCTAATAAAGGACTGTCCAGTTTGCAAGAGGAGACAGCTTGTAGTTTCACTCAAAATGGGTGCTAAAGGGACAAAAATGGGGTTTGCTAGTAGTAGCTGGCCTAGTAGTAGTAGTAGTAGTAGTAGTAGTAGTAGTAGTAGTAGCCCACCCAGAAGTCCCAGACCGCTTTGTCCGGTGTGTCATAACATCTGTACAGATCCTGTTATTCTGTCATGTCACCACATATTCTGTAAAGCCTGTGTGCAGAAATGGTGGAGAGAAAAGCAAATAAAGGAATGTCCAGTTTGCAAGAGGAGACAGTCACGCGATCCACCCTTAAACTTCGGAGGGCCTTAACTCAGGTACTCACAGCTGGGATGTTGAGGTGGGAGACAATACAGACTGGTCACTGGGTGTTAGGAGAGTCTTACCAGAGGAAGGGAGACAGAGGGGGTCAATACTGGAGAATAAGGTTCTATGAAGGTAAATACACAGCACTCTCCTCACCGGGGTCAGTCACCCAAGACCAATCTCCGCACCATGGGCGACCAGGCTTAGGCCTGTGGAATGCCCTCCCCGACCACTTGAGAGGCCCACAATCTACAGATGCTTTTAAAAATGTACTTAAAACATAAATTTTTAACAAAGCTTTTTCTTCTTTTTCTTCGTTTTTAATTGATCTTTTCCCCCAATAAAGGGTCTTCTTGTTATTTTTGCCTTGTTTTTTGTTATTTTTGTGCCTTTTGAATTTTGATTTAACCCTGTAGTGTAGCACTTTGTGATTTCCAAAAATGTAGGGCGTTATAAATACAATTTATTATTATTATTATACTTTAACATTTATCAGACTAATATTATTTTACTCCTGTACTTCTACACAGTTTTCTTATATAATAGATTTTTTTTTTTTTTATTATCTCAAAATACTTTTACTGAATAAATTCATACATTTCTTTTTTTTGTTAATAATTTTTGTATTTAGTGTGTAGTAGGCCTACTGCTAGAGACAAGAAACGGAGGGTAGACAGACATGCAACACATGACTCCTACTGGAATCAAACTGGAGACATCGGCCTGAAGGACAGGATCCTGCTCACAGGATCAGTCGACCCACATGTGTTCAGCCAGTTCAACTTCTCTAGCCTGATTATCACTCAGAGAGTGGATGGGGTGGAGGTACTTTACTCACTGAAGCCTCACGCACATAGCCTACAAGTTGTTGACAGAGCGGGAACCGAGTTTTGAGCATTACAGTTATATCCTAACTAATTATTGTTATAAAATCGTTTTTCAAGAAGAATAAACAAATGTTCATACTTTGCTCTTGCAAATTAGCTAGTGTGACTCAGCACCTGGCCCGACCTGTTCAGTGGTGTTGATGAGCGAAAAACTAAAAACGATTATGCTGCCGTAGCCTACAACATCAAATCAAATGTTAGACTACTTAAAGGGAAAAGTAGCACATCTACACATCAGGCAGGACAGGAGGAGATAATTTATTTGAAATATAGTGCGATTCTATCTGTCAGGGGAGTGCTCTGGTCCTCCGGCTCAGACCATTGTCTCAGACAGTAGGCTACTGTGCAGTGGTGGAAAAAGTACTCACATTTTTTACTTAAGTAAAAGTATCAATACTGCAATGTAGAATACTCCATTACAATTACAAGTCGGGAATTCAAAATGTACTTGTGTAAAAGTACAAAGGTATTGGTAAATTTGGTATCAAAATGTACTTAAAGTACCAAAAGTAGAAAGTACTCATTATGCAGAATGTCTCATTTCACGTTTTCAAATGTATAAAATAATTTGAAAATAGCAGATCTACAATCTTTACAAGTAGATCTGCTATTTTCAAATGGCCAATATGTATATAGGGCTGTATGTCTTGTAATGATAATCAAAATCTACAAAGTAACTAGTAACTTTTTTGTTTACCACAGTGTCTATTTTATTTGGTATTTCAATTTGAATATAGCTATGATCGTATGTTAAAAAGTTTAGATGATGTCCATGTGTTTCAACCATACAATGGTTTAAATCAGTGGTTCTCAAGGTCCTTGAGGGGGTTTCATGGGATCCCCAGCAAAATTATAGTTATAGTTTATATAATTATATATAATTTAATATAGGAATTATGTTTGAACTTTGGAAAATCCTATATGGATTCATATAGAAATTGCATTAAAAAAATATATTGGATGACATATCGCAAATAAAACGCAAATACCCATATGGAGTACACTGATGTCATCAATATGACATCATAGACTGGCCCAGACATATTTGGACATGCCTGACACGCCGCTCCATATATGGGCATAAAAGGGAAAGGTCACAGACGGACAGAAATCTCCAAATAGGGCATAAAAGGGACACAGACAGACAGACAGACAGACAGACAGGTGGTTACGCTGACAATGGGCACAACGGGCACAGGTATGGCATAAATGGGTGGGCATGTGCATTACCAACTTACATTGTTCCCAACTTGCATTGTTCCCGACTATAGTCGTACGACAAAGTATAGAATAAGGCTTAAGTGTTTAAAAAAGAACACTCCTCATTTAAGCTGGGACCATTATTTGAGCTGCTAGAGTAAATAAAGCATAGGGATGGAATGTGTATGTGTGTATGTGTGTGTGCGTGCGTGCGTGCGTGCGTATACGTGCGTGCGTGCGTGCGTGCGTGCGTGCGTGCGTGCGTGCGTGCGTGCGTGCGTGCGTGCGTGCGTGCGTGCGTGCGTGCGTGCGTGCGTGCGTGCGTGCGTGCGGTTTGTGTGCGGTTGTGTGCGTGCGGTTTGTGTGTGTGTGTGTGTCAGTGTGTGTGTGTGTGTGTGTGTGTGTGTGTGTGTGTGTGTGTGTGTGTGTGTGTGTGTGTGTGTGTGTGTGTGTGTGTGTGTGTGTGTCCATCACTTCATTAATGAGCACCTTTCCAGGCAGGTCGCAGTGATGAGGACTGGTGCGCTCCTCTCCACAGCGATGACTAATGTGATGGCAGCCTCAGTCTAATTATAAATATCTATATAAACATTCCTCCCACAGCCTGCGCCTTAAAAGATAATTTCTTGGCATTTTGTGTGTCTGGCATTCTCCACTCTCAAAATAATAATATTAAAAAAGGTAACAGCTGAGTTCTAATGCAGTGGTGTAAAGTAAGTACATGTACTCAAGTACAATGTTGAAGTACTTTTACTTTACTGGAGTATTTCAAATTGTCAATACTTTTACTTCTACTCCACTACATCTCAGAGACAAATATTGTACTTTTGCGTCGCGATGCATTGTGAGCTTGTAGATCTGCTATTTTCAAAAGCTTTATATACATTTTATACATTTGAAAACTTGTGAAATGGGACATTCTGCACGATGAGTACTTTTACTTTTGGTACTTGAAGTACATTTTGATACCAATACTTTTGTTCTTTTACTCAAGTACATTTTGAATTCCAGACTTTCACTTGTAACAGAGTATTTCTAGCAGTATTGATTACTTTTACTTAAGTTAAAAATGTGAGTACTTTTTCCACCACTGCCTCCAGCTCCAACACATCAGCCATGTAAATTAGTTCTCCCTGCCCCGTAAAAGGACTCCTTCCAAGAACTCATGACGTACGTAGCAGTCGCTGGAAGTTTGGTTGTCATGGTTATTGCAATGCAGCAGCAGAGCATCAAGTTGCCGTGATACCGCGAAGATGTGTGTGGGAGGACATTCCTTTATAGGCCTATTATAGACGTGTGCTGTTTAGTTTAGTTAAAAAGCACATAAAGATATCTCTGCTGTCGGGCAGGAACCAGCGAACTCCAAAATGTTCATTTTTCAGGAAATGGAGAAAACAAAACAAAAAGTGGAGTTAGGAGGTTCTGTTCATCATTGATAAGAACAGCTGAATGGACCTCCAAGCTCACAATAGGCTCTATATGCACAGCAGCCATATTAGAAAGAAATTGGGCCTCTTCCTCACTTACTTCACAGGTGTTACCAATGATTCTAATGAAGGCTCTGTTCCATTTAGTGTAGCACAGTGGTTCTCAAACCTTTTAATTTCAAGGACCCCCATAACTCTGAGAGTGTACAAATGTGTACACTCTCAGAGTTACACACCTGCAAGGGGCCATTTGGAACCCCCTCACGGTACCTGGTTCACACTTTGAGACACACTGGTGTAGCAGAGTGTTTCCGGTGAGTCAACATGCACAATATCAACACCCTGACTCTGTTTGACCAGAGTGGAACGGAGCCTTCATTAGTAACATTGGTTACACCTGTGAATGAAGTAAGAAAAGGCCCAATTTCTTTCCAATATGGCTGCCGTGCATGGAGCCTATGAGGTTGGAGGTCAAAAGGGGGTGGAGCCTGGAGTCAGCAAAACCAGCTAACTCCGCCCCCCTTTGGTGGAGTTAGCTGCTTTGGCAGAAAGTTTGAGGATCCAATGGAGTTAGCTGGTTTTGTCAGAAGCGCTTTTTAATACTCTTCATTGGTTCAATATTTTTTTAACCAACACACAGACGTAAAGGGTGTTCAATAGCACTGCTTTATGGGGGAAAAAATGAAAAATGGAGTTAGGTGGTTTCTGCCAGACAGTGACAATATATGCTCTTTTTCTCCATCACTGGGTATAAGAAAGTTAATGGGGTGAATCTTGAGTTTCATATGACATATGAGGTTTGGAAAATGCTTTTACCAAAAGCTCCTTTTACTGTACCCCAAGGGCATACATTTCTATCTACCTTTCGGGTTTTCTAGTCCCTATATGGTACCAGGCATACCCATCTATCACCTCTGCGTCATAAGTCTTGACAGAGCCTCAACAACAACCTGAAAATGTACTTCAACAAAGTCAACGAAGAAGCTATGAATCATTCACAGGGCTGAAAATCAAGTAAGGTCACCCTTTCTACTAGTGCAGTACACAGTCAAATCTTTACCGACCGTTCATTTAACTCCCAAAAGTGTACAAATGGAACAACTCAGAAGAGAGAACAAATGGAACCAAATGGACATTTGTACACGCTTCTGAGTTAGATAGATTAACACTGAGGACTTTACTGTGAATGGTATTGAGAGGTAACAATTGGCCAATGTCAAATGTGTAACGTGCAAAACTGTAAACTGCAATTGTTACCAAGGATACGACGGCCCGCATGAGTTCAGTGTTTTACATTCTTTTTGCCGAATACAAATTTCAATCAATCAATCTCTATAAGTAAAATCTAGGTATTATCACGATATCAAACATATAGTCAACTACCAAGAAGAATTTAAGAAGTATTGAGATTACCTCGTAATCTCAATTCCATACATACCACAGACATTGAGATTGGGCCTTACAACCTCAATCTCCAGAAGAAGAAGACAAGCAGGGCTAGCTATATCCCAATACTATCGATATCGTGGACTCGAGAGACGATCTCTCGCCCTTCCTAAACCAGCCTTAAGGAATAATAATCTAATATAACAATATCTTCATTACAGCAATCACTCTGTAGGTTCCTTCAGTTCCACCTGGATCCAATACCAGGAAGTTAAGGCAGGTACAGACTGCAGGACCTTTAAGTGGTCGGGGGGTCATCTGATCGTTAAGCATTACACACTGCAGGAGTTTATTTCTTGAAATCGGCTGTCATAATATCGTTGTGGTCTTCACAACAGGATTGATCCCCGACAAGGGCTGACACACTGTAGGATAGTTCACTAGAATGCTATCTCCAGAGTCAGACCCAATACATACATTTGAGTTTATTCCAATTCATTTTAATCGACGTATCCCGTGATATGCCTCTCTCCCTCTCCCTCTCCCCCCTCTCTCGCTCTTTCTCTCTCTCTCTCTCCCTCTCTCTCTCTCTCTCTCTCTCTCTCTCTCGCACGTCAAGTGCGCAGAAGCGGTCAGTGACAGCGTTGCCATGTCCGCTCATTATAAGCGACTTTGGGCTTGTTTTTCTGTAGAGTTGCTTGTAAATATTGGTTGTTGCGGGGTGCATTTTTTGGGCTTATTTGTGTAGTTGCTTATTTGGCCTTGTTTCCTAATGTTGTTTAAACCAGTGGTTTAAACAACACATAATATGTATTTGTCCGCAGACCCCCCTTCTGTAAATATGTTGTGCCATCATAGACCCCCATACAAGATTTGTGTGGATTTGGAAAATATTCCACAATTTTCTCAAGATTTTTATTTGAAAATAGCTGCGACGCGTTGTGAGCTTGTAGATCGGCTATTTTCAAATATCCAATGTATTTGTAAATAGGTTTAAAGTGCTCAAGTGGCCTTTTCTTGGGCTTGTTTTCATAGACCTGGTTGCTTATTTCTCTCGCAACATCTGGCAACGCTGTTCATAACAGCGTGCACAATCTGCACACACACACACACACACACACACAGAGCTCGCTCTTGCTCTCACTCTCTGTCTGTCTGTCTCTCTCTCTCTCTCTCTGTACAATTCCTCTAAAAAAAAACAGCCCACCAGGCTCGCTCACTCTCTCATTTTGTTTTATAATGTTAACTTAATACAGGACTGGACGGTAATATTGCGGTAGGGACTGTTTGTTGTGGTCAGATCCAGCGACGCTCCCCTGGCCACGGTGGCTGTAATGTGCTCTCATTGGCTGTAGCGTGGATCTCCTCGCAGACCCTTTCATAATGTATGATACTGTCCGATCTCCTGTCTGGGACAGAGCTGAATATCTAACATGGTAGTTATCTGAAAACGGTCGGAAAGCCGTCGCAGAGCGGATAATCGCGGCCACATCGTCTCGCGGAACCTTTCACACAGAGCGAGCATTAGCTCGCCGATCAAAGGCCGATCTGTGTCAGATCGGGAGGTTTTGTCGGCGAGCGCCAAAAAATGTCGGCGACAGCAATATCGGACCAAATCTCCTGCAGTGTGTACGAGCCCTTTGTGTCTGCTGCAGACCTTAGCTGCCAGGTCGCATTGGCAAACTATTTTCTTGAGAAGAAATCCTCAGTGTTGATTTAACTCCAAAGTGAGTACAATTGCAACCAAATGGACCCACTCTCCTCTGAATTAAATCAACACTGAGGATTTTAGTCTACTGTGTATCAAAAGATGAAAAGTCAAAGTACTTGGCTCTGAAATGAAACTCAACCCATGCATTTCACTTTTAAACAATTAGAAAAAGTGTTAAGCCACAGTAATAGGGAGTCACAGGGGCAGAAAGACCGTAATTGAGCTGATGAAAGATATGATTTGTGTTTCCAGATATTGCTGGGTGATTGCTCCTCTACATCTATTATGGTTTTATGATATACGGCAGTATTTTAGACATCCTAGACTCTGAAGTGTTTTCTGTTGAGAATACTGTTGAGAATACATGCTGCTCCTGTGGAACAATACTGCCACCTATCAGTGGAATTGATGGCTTTATGGTCTTGTGCTAATTCAGCTTAATTTATATACTCATCGCAAGACAGGGTCACTGAACTGATTTACATTTTGAAAATTAGTTATCGTCAGCAAGCATCACCGTTGTACTGCTGAGAATAAATTAGGCTTCAGGCAGTGATGCCTATTAAAGCAAGCCATTTGGCAGAATCTACTGCCTGCCAGAAAGCCCTTGACCGGGGGTTCGAGGCCCTCGTGTGTGTGTGTGTGTGTGTGTGTGTGTGTGTGTGTGTGTGTGTGTGTGTGTGTGTGTGTGTGTGTGTGTGTGTGTGTGTGTGTGTGTGTGTGTGTGTGTGTGTGTGTGTGTGTGTGTGTGTGTGTGTGTGTGTGTGTGTGTGTGTGTGTGTGTGTGTGTGTCACGAGTTGTAACATAAGTGTCCTGTGTCCTGGATACAAGAGTCTCTATTCAGAAGGATAACAAGAGTTTCTTGAACTCTTAATCATCCTTGTGCTGATGATAAATAAGAGGTTATTCAATGAACAGGAGGATACATGTTCATGTTCCTACAAAAGGATACTCCTGATGAACAAGTGTTTATTGATTAGAAAGATAAATATTAAAAAGATACTCCTGATGATTGAGTTTATTGAACATTGGCATAAATGTTTCTACAATATATGACATTATTTAACAGAAGGATAAATGTTCCTATATCCCTGATGGAAAAATTGTTTATTACTGATGATAATACATTTCTACCCATTTGATTCCTTTGATTATTTATTTATTTTAAAACGCCTTATACCTTTAAATGCCATTTGTTTGCCCTATAAAAAGCACATTGAATTGCCTATTTGTATGCCTTGCTAATTCACCTTATTTCATGCCTTGCTAATTCACCTTATTTCATGCCTTGCTTGCTATTTCACCTTATTTCATGCCTTGCTATTTCACATATCTGTCTCTCTTAAATGATCACTGAGGAACCAAGTAACCCCTGGCCTAAACAAACCACAGACACGTTTTATGTTCCTTTTGTGAAAACATCATGGTTGCAAAACGTGCCTTACCAATTCCTTGTTTCATAAATGTGTGAAATTGTCAGATTTACATTTAAATGAATAAAATGTGTTCTTTTGACATGTCCTTACATTTCAATCACATTCTGTGTTTGAAATAATATGTATCTAAGCCAAAGCCATATGAACAGAAACCTTCAGCGTTAATGTACACATTTGTGAGTGCACAAATGTGGGAAGAACCCAAAAGCTACAGACTGCAGTAAAACCAGCAATGAGGGTTTTAAAAAATCCATCAAGGTAGAATGAGACGTTTTTGCCTAGCAGCAACGCGTCGTCATCATGAATGCATCATGAATGCAAGAATGCCCACTTCTGGTCAGACAAAGGAGGAGCCAGGCCCGGAGTCAACCCACAGTGCCTAGAGCCTCTTAGTGTCGCCAAAACTTGCTGTTAACATCTCACCTGCCACCCTAAACCCCAACCCCCTCATTAGCACTGTCTCTTACTCCCCTCAAGAGACAGTAGGGGCTGTAGCATGCCACTTGGACACAGACCGGGGTCTGATCATTCCAGGAAACAACACTGATGATGTGTCCAAGTTTGTGCATCAGTAGATGTATTTATTTACTGGGTTCATTTGATTATAAATTAACTATAAGGATTTTAGGCCTAAACTGGCTATGGCCTGATGTGTTGCTTTTACCGTATCAGTCATGCCATGGCGAATACGACAAATATTAGGACCATCTGGTCTTGTGATAGTGATAATTTGGCCCTACTACTTGGGCCACGAAGGCCAAGGGAGATGTCACATCAACTTCGAGACTATAGCGAGCAGTAGAATTTCACAAACAGGGAGAGCAACTCCATAAGAGGGCTGCCCAGCTTGGGCTAATAGTTTTTATATTTCCAATGATGACTTTCAAGGAAATCATAACACATAATGATGGTAGTCAGTACTCACAATGGTTGTGCTTTGAATAGCTTACATCTTCAAAAGTCTCTCCTTTATCCCAGGTGTCCTCCACCTTCTTTCTTGTAAAAAATCCTTGCATGGTGCACTTATAAAGCACCTTTATCCAAGGCGCTTTACAATGTGCATTACATTCACCCATTCACACACACACACATTCATACACATACGGCGGAATTAAGAAACCATGCAAGGCACCAACCTGCTCATCGGGAGCAATTAGGGGTTCAGTGTCTTGCTCAAGGACACTTCCACACTAACTCTGGGGGAGCCCGGGATCGAACTGGGAAGCGGCCACTCTACCTCCTGAGCCACTGCCGCCCCAATGATGTGACGACTCCTGCTTTGGTCACTCTCCTCCGAGCCATTTCAAAAGGCAGGCGAGGATGAAAACTGACATCGAGTGACAACTGTGATGATGGAGGCCTGAGGGGTAAATAGGAAACTGTGCAGAAAATAATGAAAAAAAAATAGATTGCAGTGTTTTTCAATTAATGGAAAAGGCATAATTTCATCTTTCTATTGGAGGGATGATGAAAAACATGAAAATGACAGGGCAAAGGTAATTTGCTTAGTAGGCTACTCATTTTATTTTCCACCACTATTATATGTCCTGTGTCTCCCTCTAGTGGTTGATGCAACAACCTACACAGGATGTCTGTTTTGTTTTAATATCCTTACAGCCAGGGCTGGAATTTTGTCATTTTAGGGGCAAGGCCACTTGGCCTTTGGTGCTGTCCATTTTTTTAAGGCACAACGGCCAAATGCAAAAAGGCCATCAAATAAAACAACATTTTAGTCCATCAAAAGAATGAATTGAATTTAAGGGTTAGGGATGCATGTAAATGTAGACTACTGTATCTGCAGTGATAATCATGGTCACTGGATTGGTTCAACAAAAGACACTGGTGACAACAAATTGACAAGAAAGAGAGAGGTGGAGGTGGTACAGTCAGCTGGGGCAGTGTGGGGCATTAAGGCCACTGTGGCCTCAGGTCATGCCATTTCTTTGAGGGGCACAAGATCAAACTGAGGGGGCAAACGACGGCCATGGCCTTTGTGGCCTCCCTGAAATTCCTGCCCCGCTTACAGTAATCTTGTATACCGTTTATGTTTGTTTTTTTCAACCATTGCCAATGTTTTATTTTAAGTTCATGTTACTCTTCCTGCATCTCCACTACAAAAACTAAATGGCTGGTATTAAAAACTGACACAGAATAAAGTCCAGTGAGCAGGAAACATCTGTTAATCTCCTTAACTGGCTTTATCTGTTTTCGGAGGATTACAGTACAGTAGGAATTCTAGTATCTATACACACTGCAGCTCACATGAGCATGTGCACTGCACTCGCGCACACACACACGCACGCACGCACATACACGCACACACACACACACACGCACACGCACACGCACACGCACACACACACACACACACACACACACACACACACACACACACACACGCACACGCGCACACGCACACACACGCGAGCGCACACACACGCACACACACACACACACACACACACAGCGTGACTACTACGAGTTCTTGGAAGGAGTCGTTTTAGGGGTCAGGGAGAACTATTGGCTTATTAGAACTGAACTGTCACCTTTTTTAATATTATTTTGAAGGTGGAGAATGCCATTGAGACTCACAAAAAGCCAATAAATTATCTTTTAAGGCGCAGTCTGTGGGAGGAATGTATAGATATTTATAATTAGACTGAGGCTGCCATCACATTAGTCATCGCTGTGGAAAGGAGCGCACCAGTCCTCACTGCGATCTGCCTGGAAGGTCCTCATTAATGAAGTGATGGACACAAACAAACACACACACACACACACACACACACACACACACACACACACACACACACACACACACACACACACACACACACACACACACACACACACACACACACACACACACTCACACACACACACACACACACACACACACACACACACACACACACGGTTTGATACTATTCCGCCATGCAATATTCCAAACGTTGTATTATAACCACATTGAAAGTCTAAAAGCCCCGCTAGCAGCCCCTATATAGAGCCTATAGGCTGTTCCTTACATCCAACTGTAATTCGGCCAAAGAGTGTTAATAGAGGGGAAACTATGAAGGTCACCAAAATCAGTACGGTTGATTGGTTGATTGATATGTTTATTGATCATTAAATAAACATGCCACATGTAACACACATCTGATCCACCATAATCAAAAGGATGATGCAGAACAGCTTACAGCTTGTTTTCATTGCGGTCATTAGATTATGGCCTGATGGTGGCATTTGGGGATATGTCATGGGGTCACTGAAATAGTTAGGGTTCATCGTCCATGTGCTTAACTTTTTTTTTGAGCTACAGTGTGTGCAATTTGAAATTTTGGCCTGAAGGTGGTGATAGAGAAAAGGGCATTGGGGTCACCAAAATCAGTAGGGGTCATGGGGATCACGAAGGTACACAGCAAATTCCATGGCAATCCAGCCAATAGTTTTCAAGTAGTGTTTTTGGGCCCAAAGTGATTGACCGACGGATGGACGGACAGACATACCAAGACAGCAATCCACCACTAACAATCCTTTACACTTTCAATGCAAAAGCGACTTATTGCAAAACACGTGAACAGGTCCAGTCATTTATAAAATGTCAAATTAACAGGCTGGCAATAGCTAAGCCAATGCCCAAGGCCAACGCTTCAGAGGACAGGGGCCGCACAAAGTTTAGCCCAAATCCCAGTTTAGCCCGAGGGACAGTGATCAAAGACAAAGATCAAGCATAACTTCATGAACATAATGTGCTCATCCAAGTGCACCAAGCTTTGCTGACAGGACAAAGTTGTTTCATGGGTGACACTGATTTACATTGTAGTGTTGAGCATTCTTTGACTACCCAGGGGTAGAGAGGAGACGGGGGGGAAAGACATAAGGACGTAAATGCCTGTCAAACTGATCAAAGCGCACTCTGTTCAAACCATTATTCAGATATGATTCATATCTAGAATTCCAGGCACACTCAAGCTGTGTTCATTCAGCTGTCTTGAGGAAGGGTTACTAGACAAACTGCCCCGTCTATACATCTTGTGAACTCCCTACAAATGCCTGATGGAAAAAACATAAACATTAAGAGAGAATGCACCTGCTGCTCAGGACTTATTTCATTTCAAGGCTTCAAATTCATAAAATCAGCAAGATATTATGCTATAATCGTTGCAAGATCGCTGTTGTCCAAACCGCCTTTTCATACACATTTAGCATGGATGTTCCCAGTGGAAGTCAAACCCCTAAACCTTCTCATGAGTAAACCATGTGGATTCACCCATGAGCAGTGGTTAAGTAAAAGTATCAATACTGCAATGTAGAAGTACTCTGTTACAAGTAAAAGTCCGGAATTCAAAATTTACTTGAGTAAAAGTACAAAGGTATTGGTATGAAAATGTACTAAAGTACCAAAAGTTGTGTGCTTGTAGATCTGCTATTTTCAAATAGCCGAGGTATAAAATCGGGCTAAAGTGGTTCATGTGTGTTTTATAATGTAATTATATCTGAAAAGTAACTAGTAACTAAAGATTTTCAAATAATTGTAGTGGAGTAAAAAAAAACTATATTTGCTTCTGAGATGTAGAGGAGAAGTAACAGTATAGACAATTGGAAATAGTCCAGGAAAGTAAAAGTACCTCAAAATTGTACTCAAGTACAGTACTTCATTAAATATACTTTACACCACTGCCCATGAGACCCATGGCACCATGGAGGCTCATACCTCAGGTCTGACAAAAGAGATGTTACCTCCCTGAGCAATGGGTGAAGACTGCGTAAAAGCCCAATGTCTGACAATTCTGATAGGCTACCAATTCTGGGGGTTTATCCCCTACATGTATACTACACACGGCACCCTTCTCGGACTACACCCACTTTCGAGCTTGGCTCATTATTTTCTGAACTACACAACTATATCGTTTCGTGACTGCATCTTGCACAGTTGTGACACTATCAGGTTGACAAAAGCTATCCACAGACAAATAAACACCACACACACACACACACACACACACACACACACTCACAAGGTGAAAACTATACCTGATGGTAACTGGTAACAATAAATAAACAAGTAAGACGCGCGAACGCTGGAAGCGAACGCAGCTCGAAAATATTGTGTATTTACGGACTTGTAATCCGTGTTATTTCACCGTGATGGGGAGAGAACATTGACTGTGTGTGTGTGTGTGTGTGTGTGTGTGTGTGTGTGTGTGTGTGTGTGTGTGTGTGTGTGTGTGTGTGTGTGTGTGTGTGTGTGTGTGTGTGTGTGTGTGTGTGTGTGTGTGTGTGTGTGTGTGTTTTGCAGGCTGTTGTGCATTTGAATCAGAGCATTGTCTAAATTCCTGCACTCTGGCGCCCTCTGGGGGCCAGAGTGCCCAGTGCATGCACACAGTTTATGCACACAGTTTATGCACACAGACACACACACAACCCGAGCACGGTTACATAGTAAGCTCCACTTGGTCGGAGGCGCCTCCTTCCGCGTTCGCAATAAGAAAGGAAATAACAATGTATTTTGAGCTTGTTTTTGTACTGTACATACATTTAGAAAATATGTATATTCTCTCTTATACCCCAAAGTGTGAATAACCATTAAATGCTGCAGAGATTTATTCCCTCAAGGGGATTTGAAACAGATTCCTGCTGCCTCAAATTCGTTGAGGGGAATAAATTTGAGACAGCAGGAATTTATAAACACAGTCCAAACGGCAGAGCCAGCTATCTCCAAACACAACGCACCATTATATGAGACAAGGCTCAGATTGCATGGGATACCGAGACAAGGTGGGGAGAAGAAGATAGAGAAGGACAGAGTGTGACTGAGACGGAGGGGGGAGGGGGGGGGGGGTACTACAGTATGGGCAGTGGTGGGAAAAGTACTCAAATGTTTTACTTAAGTAAAAGTAACAATACTGCAATGTAGAAGTACTCCGTTACAAGTTAAAGTCTGGAATTCAAAATTGACTTGAGTAAAAGTACAAAGGTATTGGTATCAAAATGTACTTAGGGTAACATTTTTTCAGATCTACAAGCTTGTGACCTTGTGGATCGGCTATTTTCAAACAGCTTAGGTATAAAATAGGGCTAAAGTGGTTAATGTATGTTTTGTAATGTAATAATTTATATCTGTAAAGTAACCGGTAACTAAAGTTTTCAAATAATTGTAGTGGAGTAAAAGTACAATATTTGCCTCTGCGATGCAGTGGAGTAGAAGTAAAAGTATAGACAATTGGAAACACTCCAGTAAAGTAAAAGTAACTCAAAATTGTACTTAAGTACAGTACTTGAGTAAATGTACTTAGTTACTTTACACCACTGAGTATGTGTGGATAGGTACATGCCATGCGGATGTGCGCGTCCCATAATGTGTGAATAACCTTTGGTATTGGACGAGACAAATGCATCATCCTTAACCCAAGGCCTCGGAGATTTAAGAGATTACACAATGGACATGACAGGTAGACACAGTCTGTAACTGACTGAATAAAGAACCCTCCAGCCCTCCGTCGTTAGAGTTTGGTACACTCTGTCAACAAGCAGACAGACCACTAGCTGTGACTGTCTGCTCTTATCAACATACCAAGGCCTGACCTCAGCTCAGGCCCGACCACCTTTCTTCTTTATCAGTCAGCTGTAGACTCATGGGGGGGGGGGGGGACCGTGGTGGTGAAACCAAACACTCCTCTCTCGCCTGTCACTGGAAGTTCTATTCTTTTTGGACTCGCCAGTTAAGTAATGTTTGCTGTCTGCAGGGAGAGAACACGACAGTGCTTCTACCATGGTTTCTTTGACAGGAAGCTCTAAATAGCAGAAGTAAATAGAGTGCGGAACCCCACAGCGTTATACTACGGAGTGATACTGTCTTTCAAGGACTCCCTTCAAACAGAAATACATAAGAAACCAGAAAATGTGCACAGTAGAGCACAGACCTCCACCAAGGTGTCAGTTTGTTTATAAAGTGTTACGTTTTTTTCTGGCACAACCTCTAGGGTGACCATACGTCCTCTTTTACCCGGACATGTCCTCTTTTGAGGTGCTGTCCGGCCTGTCCGGGGGGAGTTTATAAAATCCTTCAAATGTCCGGTGTTTTGGGATTTTTTTTTTTTTTTACACTGAAAGCGCTAATATGGTCCTTCCGTAACCCTGGTTCCGCAACACGGCTGCTGACAGGCTGCTGGAGGCACACGTGACTCACGTGTGCCTCCAACAGCCTGTCAGCAGACGTGACCAAACACACACACTCAGACACACACTCACTCACTCACTCACTCACACAGACACACACGGAACAGTGTCGCGCTCAGCGCCTCCCCGAAAAAGACGATAGACAGAGCGAGGCGGAGAAAATGCCGAAACGCAAATGTAACTTCACGGATGAAATGCGCAAGAAGTACCCGTGTTTTCGTCAGGGTCGTGACAAATGCGAAGCAGAGTGTACAGTTTGCAAAGCAGGCACATATGTCTCCGTGGCAAATAAGGGTTCTTCTGACCTGCAAGCCCATATTGCCACTGTTAAGCACAAGAAAGCTGTGCAAGGCGAGACTTCTTCTGCCAAATTGACCGACTACTTTGTACCACCTGGCAAAGCAGAACACATGGTCAATGCAGCTGAGGGAGTTTTAGCTTTTCACACAGTGAAACACCATAGCAGCTACAGGTCAATGGATTGCACCAGCACTTTGCTGAAAAGGGCATTCCCAGACTCAGATACAGCTAAAAAGTTTTCAAGTGCACGTACAAAAAGTGAGGCCATTGTCAACAGCGTTATAGCGCCACACTCTGTTGAAATCGCACTGGAGGCGCTCAAAGACATACAGTATTGTGGCATCGCTACTGATGGGAGTAACCACGGTGCAGTGAAAATATTCCCAATAATAATCCAATATTTTGACTGGAAGAAAGGTGGTGTACAGAGTACACTGATTGAGGTGAAAGATACACCAAATGAGACTGCAGACACCATTGCAAACTATTTGATAGAAACATTGAGAAAAAACAATTTGACTGAAAAATGTATTGCATTTACTGGTGACAATTGCAACACAAATTTCGGAGGAATCAGACGTAATGAAGAGGGGAGGAATGTGTTTGCAAATTTGAAAAGGTTGCTGCAGAACACGACTCTGGTCGGTGTGGGTTGCCCAGCACACATATTGAATAATTGTGTTCATCATGGTGCAGACACACTTGATATTGAAATTGAGAACATCATCTTCAAAATCTACCAGTACTTCCACATTTACACTGTGCGCACAGAGAATTTGAAGGAGTACTGTGAGTTTGTTGACATTGAATACAGAAGGCTCCTTTCCCACAGCAAGACACGATGGCTGTCATTATTCCCTGGAATTGAGAGGCTGCTGCAGATGTTTCCAGCATTAAAGTCATTCTTTCTGTCTCAGGAAAAGCCACCTGTAATGATCAGGAAGTTTTTTGAAAATGACTTCAGTGAGATTTACCTCTGGCACATGCACTCACTCATGAGTGTGTTCCACTCACACATTCAAGAAATGGAAAGGAAAGACAATTCTGTTGTGGAAGTGAGGAACATCTTGCACAGAGTCCATGCTATGCTTGAGGAACGCAAGAGAAACAACTTCATGTCCATGAAAGTTAAGGGACTACTGGCACAGAACCGCAAAGATGGACTTGGTCAGGGCTGTGACCAGTTCCGTGCTGATGTACAAGGTCTGTACAGTGCATGCCTGCAGTATCTGGAGAAGTGGATGACTCCCATGGAAGAATTCACCCCATTCATGTGGATGGATCTGAGTGAGACACCAGATTGGAATGATGTGGAAGCCTGCATCAAGTACCTGGGAGAGAAGGGGGTGCCAATTGACGATGCAAAGTGTTTTGATCAGGTCACCAATCTCAAGAAATTCACTGAAAGCTGCATTAGTGATGGAGAGTTCAAATGCCTGCAAGTGCACCAGAAGTGGACCAAATATTTTGAGAAGGCCAAAAGCATAGCATGTTACTCAGAGCTACTGAAGATTGCACAGTTTGTCTTTGCCCTTCCTTCTCACAATGCAAACGTTGAGAGGGTTTTCTCACTGATGCAGAGCCAGTGGACCAAGGAAAGAAACCAGTTGTCTGTTGAGTCATTGAAGGGCCTTCTATTAGTGCAATACAATTTCAAAGAAATGTGTTGCAAGGACTTTCATGCTTATTTGATGAGCAATCGGAAACTGCTGGGAAAAATAAGCTCTTCAGCAAAATATGCATGGGCAAACAAGGACCAGGGAGACCAGGGAGATGAGGAGGAGGAAGGCCAGGGAGACGAGGAAGGCCAGGAAGACTGAAGAAAAATAAACATTAAACAATAGGCTACCTCTCTTTTTCTTTTTGTTCAATGTTGAGGCATTATTTATATTTTTTACATTAGCCATAAGAGACATTATTTTGAAGAATTTGCTACCTAAACATTAAAGAACAGGCTACTTCTCTTTTTAATTTTTGTTTAATTAACAGGTTTTGAGGCATTTTTTACATTTTTCCATGATTATAGACATGATAGAGATGTTATTTTGAAGAATGGGGTACCTAAACATTAAATAACAGGCTACTTCTCTTTTTTCTTTTTGTTTAATTAACAGGTTTTGAGGCATTTTTTAAATTTTTCCATGATTATAGACATGATAGAGATGTTATTTTGAAGAATGGGGTACCTAAACATTAAATAACAGGCTACTTCTCTTTTTTCTTTTTATTTAATTAACAGGTTTTGAGGCATTTTTTACATTTTTCCATGATTATAGACATGAGAGAGATGTTATTTTGAAGAATGGGGTACCTAAACATTAAATAACAGGCTACTTCTCTTTTTTATTTTTGTTTAATTAACAGGTTTTGAGGCATTTTTTACATTTTTCCATGATAATAGACATGAGAGAGGTTATTTTGAAGAATGGGGTACCTAAACATTAAATAACAGGCTACTTCTCTATTTTCTTTTGTTTAATTAACAGGTTTTGAGGCATTTTTTACATTTTTACATTATAGACATGAGAGAGGTTATTTTGAAGAATGGGGTACCGAAACATTAAATAACAGGCTACTTCTCTATTTTCTTTTGTTTAATTAACAGGTTTTGAGGCATTTTTTACATTTTTACATTATAGACATGAGAGAGGTTATTTTGAAGAATGGGGTACCGAAACATTAAATAACAGGCTACTTCTCTATTTTCTTTTGTTTAATTAACAGGTTTTGAGGCATTTTTTACATTTTTACATTATAGACACGAGAGAGGTTATTTTGAAGAATGGGGTACCGAAACATTAAATAACAGGCTACTTCTCTATTTTCTTTTGTTTAATTAACAGGTTTTGAGGCATTTTTTACATTTTTACATTATAGACATGAGAGAGGTTATTTTGAAGAATGGCTCCCCCAAAATAATTAAATAACATAACCCTAACCTAACCCTAACCCTAACCTTAAAACCGAAATAAAGTTTAAAAAAAACAGTTACAAAATCCACCCAAAATCCGCCCATTTTTGCCCAAAAAACGGCCCAAAAAACGGCCCAGAACCGCCCAGAACCGCCCAGAAACGGCCCAGAACCGCCCAGAACCGCCCCAAAAAATCGCGCGCGCGCGCGCTTCGCGCGCGCGCGCGCACGGGACGCATGCACGCGCGCTGCGCGCGCGTGCATTCGTTAGGTGTCCTCTTTTTGGGAATTCAGAATATGGTCACCCTAACAACCTCCCCTTTTGGCCAATAGAACGTCATGATGCATGTGACCAGTTTATCAGTTCTTCCTGGGCCCATGATACACCTTGGTTTTATTTCAAAGTATTTTTGTGTCATCATGTTAATCCTTTCAGAAGTTATGTGCATTTTTGTGACAGGCCATGGCCATAGACACACCCACTTTTGCCAATTTGCGTGAAAAGTTAATTCGAAATAAAGATTTTCATTCATTCAATCAATCAATCAATCAAAAGGCCAGGTATAATCCCATATAGATATAATAGGCCTAGTCAACTCATTGACCAAAGATTGGTGTATGCAGTTTTCATTAGCAAAACAAAAGGCCCAAGAATTCAATGATGTGAAACTTTATTTTAAAACTTTTGACATTAGGTAATGGGTATTAAAAATATCAACATAGTCTCAACCTGTGGACTAACTGGCCCAAAAGTTCATTTATATATTGGCTTTTATCCAAAGGCATTACATTCACCCATTCACACAACGACGGTGGAGGAAACCATGCAATGCACCAGGCTGCTCATCGGGAGCAGTTAGTGTCGTGACTTTAGGAGACCCTCGGTGTGGTCATAACAGTACTGGGTGGTGTGTGACAATTCAACTGAAGTAGTCCTCTGTGTGTAAAGCGGCGGGCCCGGGAGAACAAGATGACACATAGGCAGTATCACTCGACAGGTTCACAAAGTTTATTACACACAGGGAATACATATCGGGCTGGACACACGACGTGACCAGAAGATATGAGACATCGAAAGAACAGAACGTAACAGGATAAGAATAAGGATGACCTTATCTGACAGATGCATCTCGTATCAATAAGGAACATGATGTGCTAGGACAACAACAAGATGTATCTCGTATCAAGTAGGCGTCATTAGATGGCCATGGACTATGATCATAAGGAGTTCAGACACATAGCCAGGAGGAGCCAAGGATCGAACCGGGGATCGAACCGGTCAACCGGATACCTTCTGTTGCCGCCTAGACACAGCCAACCATCTGTGCTGTGGTTGGTGAAGCGAAGGCACTCCTAAACATGAGCTCTTAAGTCACACATTAGAATAGATGGCAAAAAGCAAACAGAAAGAATACATAATAATCATAATAATAATAAGTAGGTTTTTCACTCCTTTCACTCCTTGTCGCTATTTAATCATTTCAGATAATTACAACATTACAAAAGCGGTGGGTGCATTCACACAATCTTAAAGCAGTTCTGAAAAGGTTGCTCCAGGATACAATACAGTACACTCAGCACCCAAATATAGGAAAGCTAATTTGAGACTCCAGTTAGAACTTATGTGTGTTGACCTGACAGTGACTCTGGTGTCACATGTCACAAGATGTATGTAAGAGCCATATAAGCCAAGCCATATATATATAATTGTTGCTTATTTGATGACGTCACTGGAGGGCTTGGTCAAGGCCAATGTTGCCAGGGTTACAAGGAATTTAACCCTGTCCCTAATCAGTTGCAGGTGTTGCCAGTGGCAGAGGCAAACCGTTTTATGACTGTGATTCATGAGAGCTTGTGGTCTGTATCCTGTGCGTTTGATTGTTTATTTATTTATGTATTTATTGTATGCTGAAGTGACAGATCGGCTACAGAGAATAAAACGTTTGTTTATGAACTCAACGGACACGTTTGGACATCAGTTATTTGAGCACACGTCTGAACTTCCTCGGCAACCACTAGTACCTCAAGTTGGTAGACTTTGGGCAGTACAATGTAGTTTTAGGTTTTATACTTTGTTTAGCATTTGGGCTAGTGACTCGGGAGGTAGAGCGGCCGCCCATTCAGTGGTCTGATAAAACGTGATAATGTCCCATTCAATGCATTGATAGCATCCGAATGTGGTGCTAGGCCAAGGAACACTGGAACAGTGTAACAGATGTTCACCAAGGGTCAGCTGTACTGAAAATATTCCATTATTATCCCCAAGTAAAACAGAACATTAAAAAAAAAACATTCAAACCCCTATCAATCTGATATGGGATGTTGTTTATAGCGTGTGTGTGTGTGTGTGTGTGTGTGTGTGTGTGTGTGTGTGTGTGTGTGTGTGTGTGTGTGTGTGTGTGTGTGTGTGTGTGTGTGTGTGTGTGTGTGTGTGTGTGTGTGTGTGTGTGTGTGTGTGTGTGTGTGTTGGGAGGGTCTCTCCCTGACAAGCCATAGACGGGGACATTCCGTATAGGAACAGGTTGTCAGAACATAGTGTCAGAACTGTGCCAAATACTATTTGCAAATATTACTTGGCATTCGTTCTATCCAGCTCACAGATAGTGATGTTACTGCCATGTAAGTAGCTCTGGTCCATAACGTTAGAAGGAGTTCTGCTTAAGGAGAACTCCTTCTAACGCTATGGACCAGAGCTACCATGTAAGGTGAACAATGCAATGAGCAGAAGAGTTTATGCAATCATTGGAAGACGTTTGAAATGAATGTAAGTTATATATAACTATAGGTCTACTACATTAATAATATGTTAATTAACTATAAGGAACATATTTATGATGATGTACTATATTATTGCCAGACCCAAGGGGTCGGGCTTACATGAGGCTTTGTACCTGTTTCGTCCATACATGGGCATGGTCACTTTGTCCTCCGGCCCCAGCCAAAAAAAAGTCTGTCACTTTGTCCTCCGGCCCCAGCCCAAAAAAAATCTGTCCCCCAAAAAAGTCTGTCCATACATGGGCATAGAAGGGACCAGCCATAAAAGTCTGTCCCCCTTTTGTCCATACATGGGCATAGACACAGGCTGACACGTCATGTGAAGTCTGGGTCTGGCAGAACCAGGTCTCCTGGTCTTGTTTAATATATATTGACCATTATACCTGCTGTTATGTAAACCATTGGTTCTCAAAGTGGGGTCCGGGGACCCCCAGAGGTCCTTGGGGGGATACCAGTGGGTCCCCAGTAAAATTTATTAAAGACGGGGTGCCGTGATTTTCAGTGATTTCCCCCCCTCCTAAAACATAATCATCAGGTATTATGATTATACTAGGAGGAAGATTTTTTTCAAAAAAGAGTACAGAAATTGTTAAAATTATGTTTTTATGTGGACACACCTCCAGTTCATTAAGTATACCTGGTTCTCACCTTAGCACCTCCTCCACCACCTTAGCACCACACTATTTTTGAAAAATCTTGAAAATGGGTGCAAATCTTTAAATCTTTTATTTAAAAAGGCAAACATTTTTAACACAAATCTTTGCTTCTGGGGGTCCCTGGCACAACATATTTTCAGGTGGGCGTCAGCGGCCACATAGAAATCAATTTTTGGGGGTCCTTGGCACAAAAAGGTTTGAGAAACACTGATGTAAACAACCTTGACAAGCCTGACAGACAACTTTTAAAACACACCATGAATTTTCATATGCATAAGATCAAAATCAAATATGCAAAGGATACAAAAGGATGCACTCAACACTGGCCAAATCCAGAGAGCTCTGTGGCGTACTAACTCTGGAGAAAGGTCAAGTCTTCAGAAAACAGAGAGGGTGACCTTTGTATCATTGATTGCAGGCCAGCAGTCCTTTCCAGGGCAGGGGGTCCCCCAGCTAAATTATTAACAGTACACTCTCTGAGTTACAACACTGCATGATAGTGTACATTGGGGTCCCATGAAAATCATAGGATTTTACAGTAGAGATACATTTTTTTTCTCTCAAAACAGGCATCTTGATAGCAAAAACTGGGGGTCCTTGAAATAGTGCCAGGGTTCTCAAAGTGGAGTCCAAGGACTCCCAGGGGTCCTTGACGGGGATCCAGGGGGTTCCTACATCCTAGCAAAAATAATATAGCATCAAATTCAGTTTAAAAGGATCCCTGGCAAATAAGCCAAAGGAGAAAAAAAAAGAAAAAAGGCTAAATCTTTAACATTTTTTGCACTAATCTTATGCGGTCCTTGCCACAACATTTCTTCATATCAAAATATTTTCATATCAATACATTTGACCCCCCCCCCCCCTCCTTGACATAAAGATGTTTGAGAACCATTGGATTACAATGTATATTCTGTCTTCCATTTTGTATACATTGGGATCCCGTATGTTTGACCCACTAACACATTTCTTTTTCTATAAATCCATTGGCAACGTGACGAATGTGGGCGGAGTCAGAGGCGTTCAAAACAGTGACTGGACCAGCCTCCTCCTCTGACTCAGATTTTTGTTTTCTGTCTCCTTGCTTTGCGCTTGTTTTTCCCCGTTTTTTTTGAGTCGTTAGTAATACATTTAGTTTGGATCGCTGCTTGTTTAGAATAATAATGCTGCTGCTCCGTTTGTACACATCGCGCACAAACAAATATTCCACATTGTTGCGTTGATCGACCTTTTTTGGCTTGTTATTGTGTTTTTTTAAATATTTGGTGAACATCATGGATGACTAAAAGAAAAGCTGTATAAATGCGACTGTCGTCGGAGAAATCTGCTGCTTTTGATCTCAAAGAGGTAAGAGATAAGCTTCAACACAGTAATGTTGATAGTCTGCAGAGATCAGCAACAGTGTTGCCATGTCCGCTTATTGTAAAAAAAAAAAAATACTCCGTTACAAGTAAAAGTCCAGAACTAAAGCATTGGTTTCAAAATGTACTTAAAGTACCAAAAGTAGAAAGTATTCATTATGCAGAATGTCCCATTTCAAGTTTTCAAATGTATGTGGATAAAGTGGTTAATTTATGTTTTGTAATAATAATCCAAATCTACAAAGTATAATGTGTCTCTGAGATGTAGTAAAGTACTGAAAATTGGAGAGTAAAAGTAAAAAATACCTCAATTGTACTAAGTACAGTACTTGAGTAAATGTACTTAGTTACTTTACAACACTGATTATAAATGATTTGGGGCTTGTTGTCTGTAAAGTTGCTTGTAAATATTGATAGTTTATTGCGGTTGTGTTTTGATGTCTAAGCCAGTGGTTCTCAAACATTTACTGGTCAAGGACCCCCAAATTAATATGTATTTGTCTGCGGACTGAAAATATTTTGTGCCATGGGACCCATGTACCAGATTTGAGTTGTTAAAATATTCCAACATTTTCCACATTTTTTCCAAGATTCTTTTGAAAATAGCAGATCTACAAGCTCACGACGCAACGCGTCGTGAGCTTGTGGATCTGCTATTTTCAAACAGTCAATGTATATAAGGTTTTAAAGTGCTCATGTGGCCTGTAATAGTTGCTCTTCTTTTGGGCTCGTTTTCACAGACCCGGTTGCTCATTTCTCTCGGCAGAATCTGGCAACACACTGATCAGCAACTGTTCCGAGAGGGATTTTGCAGCTGCAGCTCTTTAGCGTTATATTATCCCGCGTGACGTTATGGATTCACTTTAAAAACGTACTAAAAACACCACCTTCTTTCATGTTTATAACTTTGCAGTTTACACACGTATGTGCTGTGTGTCTGTGTTTCCTCCCCCAGGGCCAGCCCGTCTGCAAAAAGTCTGGAAAATGGCGATGTTGTTTACCAAAAATGAACGCGTATTTCCTGATTTTCTGCTGCATACTTACTTGTCCTGATCTCTCTTTCAATATTTATCTGTTGACAACATTTCGTGCACATTACAAAGACTCATACTTAAGACAATATACACACAAAATATTAAATAAAAACACAAGGCAGAATCAACAACAAAGCCAGCAACCAATTTTTGTGTCATTATTTGCAATACAATGAAATTGTGGTAGTCATGTATACTTTGAGGGCTTTATGATGAAGATGATCTCTTTGTGGGATAATAAAATGTAGAATAAATCCAGTTTTCCTGTTCACTGTTTTGCCTGTACTTTAATGTATAGCCAACGGACAGAAGTTCCTCTTGGCGCCCAGATTTGTATGCGTTATGCAAAAATACAGTACTTGAGTAAATGTACTTACTTTACACCACTTTATTTAATGCAGTGGTGTAAAGTAACCAAGTACATTTACTCAAGTACTGTACTTAGAAGTACAATTTTGAGGTACTTTTACTTTACTGGAGTATCTCCAATCTTCAGTACTTTTACCCTACATCTCCGAGGCAAATATTGTACTTTTACTCACTACAATTATTTGACAATTTTAGTTACTAGTTACTTTGTAGGTTCTGATTATTATTGCAAAACATACATCACTTCAGCTCTGTATACATTTCAGCCATTTGAAAATAGCCGATCTACAAGCTCACAATGCCCCGTGATGCGACTTATTGTGAGCTTGTAGATCTGCTATTTTCATACATTTTAGACATTTGTAAGCTTGTGAAATGGGACATTCTGCACAATGAGTACTTTCTACTTTTGGTACTTTAAGTACTTTTGATACCAGTACTTTTACTCAAGTACATTTTGATTACCGGACTTTTACTTATTTTAAAAGAAAAGCCTGAGGCAGTTTCGATCACGTTGTGATCAGAAGGCCATTTTCTCAGCTTATAACAGTTGTAATAATACACAACATGTGACTAACTACTATCTTAGCCTTGGGTCAAGACTCCATAAAATGGATGTATTTTATGGAGTCTGACTTTTACTTTCGATATGAAATGTCAAAATCGATAAAATACATCTATGATAGTCTTGATCCATTCCAAAGCTACCACTATCTATTCTTATTTAATCACTCATAGCTGTGTAATCATGTACTTTTATTATCCTCAACCACAACCACATGCTGTATCTGTATGCTCAGCATACAGTTTGTACCGCATCTGTCTGTCCCTGGTTCTGCCTCGTCTTGCTTACCTCTGTATCAGTCATATACTGTATGCATATCTTCTGGCTACATAATGTTGTAGCTTGTGCAAATGTCCCTATTCTCTGTGTGTGCTTAATACACTTATACTGTATGACATTGGCTCTCAAAGTGGGGTCCGACTCCCTCAAGGACCCCCCCCAGGGGTCCTTGAGGGAGTTCCAGGGGGTCCCCAGCTAAATGATGGATAGTTTTAGGAACCAAATGGACCCTTTATGGGTCTGTAACCCTGAGTGTACAAATGGAACCAAATGGACCCTTACGTGTCCATTTGGTTCCATTTGTACACTCTCAGCGTTAAATTAACATTGATTTTACAATATAAATTGGGGTCCAGAGATAGAAATGCCATTAAATGGGGGTCCGTAGCCTAATGTCAAACTGGGGGTGCTTGAAATAAAAATGCTTGAGAATCACTGCTAGAGCCGTAAAAATCTTCTCTTATGGGGGTCCCTGCCTGGCATATCTTTTCAAATGGGGGTCCGCGGGCTAATAAGTGTAAAGTTTGGGGGTCCTTGACATGGAAAAGTTAAGGTTGAGAACCACTGCTGTATGACACTACCTTGTTATGATCTTTTTCACTGGTTCTCAATGTGGAGTTCAGAGAGGGCGCACAAAAGGTTGAGAACCACTGACCTATGTTGATTCATTTGAAACGTCTCACCGTCTCCCTGTGCTTCATTCAGGTGTGTGCGCCCTGGGTGAAGCCTGGCCCGTGTCCTGGTACCGTTCCCCATGAAGAACCCAGCCGTAGCCGAGGGCCATCGTCTGGTGGTGCTGCTTCAGGACGCTCTGGTCAGGGAGGCACGTCTCTGGAAGGTCCCGGTCTTCAAAGGCGGATGCATCCAGGTATTGACCTTGAGAAGTGTGCGGTCATGAATGCCCTAAAGTGGTCGCGTTTGATTACGTTATCCTGGAGAACATGCCGGGATTGGGGAGAAGGTCTCACTCTGGCTAGGAAGTACTTGTTGTTAGACAGACTGCACACAAAACAAGATGGGGTCCAACGTCTAATAACCAAATGGCTTCATGTGAATCTCGGACTTCATGTGTCCATTCTGACGTCGGTCATCTATGACTTTTCCTTCAGTATGACTACATTTTGTAAAATGTTTAAGTGGCTTAACCCATTAAGACCGGGAACACATGTCATTTTCTGATTTCTTTGGCTATTAAAAAAATAGCAGATCTACAGGCAGATCTATGAGCTTGTAGATCTGCTATTTTTGAAAAATCGTGAAACTTTTCTAATCTTGGAATATATATTTTTTAAAGCAAACAAATTATTTTGTTCCAGGGACCTCCAGAAGCAAAGATTTGAGTTACAAATGTAACGATTAAAAAAAAATAGCAGATCTACAAGCTCGTGGCATTCCCAGATTGAATGGGTTAAGTAATAAAATCCAGGAAAATACACCACTTAGGCTATGCCATATCATGATATTACGATATCCAAAAACCCAGACCATATCTAGTCGATATCCAAAAACCCAGACCATATCTAGTCGATATCCAAAAACCCAGACCATATCTAGTCGATATCCAAAAACCCAGACCATATCTAGTCTCATATCGCAATATATTGCCAAGGCCAGGTTGTCGATAAACACAATGGCCTTCTGAAGATAAAGAGACTTGTGAGTGCACTTAAACAGCATTGATAAAGACTAATTTAGAGGTGGTCCCCCCTTCCAGGGCACTGACATCTCTCTGTACCAGCAACAAGATGTGATCCTGTGGCTTGGAGAGATGAGCAGGCTTTTCCAGTTCTGTCCTGAGACGTTTGCACTGGGAGCCTGCGTGCTCACTCGACTGGTGTCTACAGTAAAGGTATGTTGAGACAACATCTAACAGTGGTGATGAAATGGACTAGTGCCCTAGTTGTCATCCAATGCTCCACATGTTGCCCCCCAAGGTCTTTTGAGTGCTGATTGTAATTTAGTAATAACCTACAGCAGGGGTCTTCAACGTTTTCAGGCCAAGGAGAGCGAGATAAAGTAGGGACCCCCCATTATATATTGTATTAAATATTTCTTATTTCATAGGCAGCTTCATAGACTTGTTTCACAGCACTATGTTGGATTCATGTTAATGTGTATTTCCAGACATTTAACCATGCACTTAAACAATACTTAGTAAACCTGACCTTTCACTCTGTATTTAGTCTGCTCTTTTTTTCCCCTACATCAAACCACCGAAAATAGCAGATCTACAAGCGCACAACGCCTCGCGCTTGTAGATCTGCTATTTTTGGCTAAAGTTCTCCTTAGAATAGGGATGCTTGGTTGAAGTGGTTAATGTAAAAATCACACAAAGATTTGGCGGTCCCCCTTTAGTAACTCTGAGGACCCCCTAGGGGTCCCGGACCCCCTGTTGAAGACCTCTGACCTACAGTAAGTGTATGGATAAAATACCAGCAACTGCTTTTGTCTTAAAGATAGAAGGGGGATTTATCGATCTAATGAGAGAAGCATAAATTGCTCCCGACGATCGGACATCTACGTCTGGTGAAATGTAAAATCCAACGTAATGGCACCGAAAAACAGTCCTGTAATTTCACCAATATGTAGGACCGCCCTATGTAACCTTCCCTACATAGAATTCAGATCTCACCCTGAGACGTATCGGTAGGCAGAGATCTGATCATTTGGCTACTACAAGACCAGATTAGAGCAGTCCTCCAAGCCATTGGTTCTCAAAGTGGGGTCCGGGGACCCCCAGGGGTACTTGAGGGGGTCCCAGGGGGTCCCCAGCTAAATGATGGATGGGAACCAAATGGACCCTTATGGGTCTGTAACTCTGAGAATGTACAAACGGGTCCATTTGGTTCCATTTGTACACTCTGAGTTAAATTAACATTGATTTTACAATATAAATTGAGGTCCCAGGGATATAAATGACATTAAATGGGGGTCCATAGCCTAATGCAAGTCAAACTGGGGGTCCTTGACATTAATTATTTTACGGCTAGAGCCGTAAAAATCTTCTCTTATGGGGGTCCCTGGCTTATCTTTTCAAATGGGGGTCCGCGGGCTAATAAGTGTGAACTTGGGGGTCCTTGACATGAAAAAGTTTGAGAACCACTGCTCCAAGCAATGCTACAAGATTAGCACTCACTCTGTTTTATATCAGCACAAAAAAAAGAAAAAGGGCAAATGTTTGAGTGGTAATTAACCCCTACATCATGTGGATTGGACACATCCATAAATCTTTACTACTTTTCAGGATGGTGCTAATTGCCATCTCTTCTATCCTTTTATTCTCCTCCTTTTTAACAGGCTCAACCAAAATACCTTAAATGCATCGCCTTCACCTCGCTCATCCTGGCGGCCAAAATCAATGAGGAGGATGAGGTAGGAAGATATTACCCCTATTTCAGCACTAAACACGCAAAAGCAATTTAACCCATTAAGACCTGGAACGCATTTGTGTCATTTAAGCTAAAAAGCATAATTTTATACTTTGGCTATTCAAAAATAGCAGATATACAAGCTCATAGCGCGGCACTGTAGTTTTGAAAAAACGTGAAAATGGGTGCAAATCTTCGAATATATTTATTGTTTTAAAGCAAACATTTTTAACTCAAATCTTTGCATCTGGGGGTCCCTGGAACACAATATTTTGAGATGCGGTCGGCGTCCAAATACATATAAGTTTGGGGGTCCTTGACATGAAAAAGATTGAGCACCACTGATATAGAAACGGATACGTTTTTCAGAATACTGTTTTAGAAGACATTTGTAGAATCTGCTTCAGGTCTTAATGGGTTAACGGCAAGACTCAATAATGCTGTACCATAATTATGCTATAACATTTTAACCTAACGCTGGATAAGTGGCTCATAAAAGTATGATGTATGAAGAAGGGGGGAAAAAAGAAGTGTGAGTGAGGCTAATTTAAAACATCTTTTATTTGCTTCCCTTTTTCATGGTGTCTGTTAAAACAGGTGATGGGCTCGGTTAAGGACCTGGTTGCGCAGAGTGGATGCAACTTTTCAACCGCAGAAATTCTTCGCATGGAGAGGATCATTCTGGACAAGCTGAATTGGGACCTGTACACTGCAACGCCCGTCGATTTCATTCACATAGTAAGTTAGGATCAGACGGATATAGACTGGCAAAAAAAAACATGTCCCCCCCTATGCGCCTGAATTATACGTTGTTGCGTGCCAAAAATAGGTGATCTATAAGCTCACAACGCATCGTGAGCTTGTAGATTGCCTATTTCTGGTGCAGGACTCCACCGTGCAACAAAGTATAAATCAAGGCCTTAGAGCTGGACCTGAGTTGTCAAAGCATCTCATAGTAAGCACACTCACGGTACAGCAGTGGTGTAAAGTACATTTACTCAAGTACTGTACTTAAGTACAATTTTGAGGTATTTGTACTTTACTTGAGTATTTCCAATTTCCAATACGTTTACTTCTACTCCACTACATCTCAGAGGCTAATGTTGTACTTTTACTCCACTACAATTATTTGAAAACTTTATTACTAGTTACTTTTCAGATATACATTTTTATATTATAAAACATACATTAACCACCTTATTTTATACATAGGCTATTTGAAAATAGCAGATCTACAAGCTCACAACGCGCCGCGATGTGACGCGTTGTGAGCTTGTAGATCGTCTATTTTCAAATATTTTAGTACTTTTACTTTTTGTACTTTAAGTTTTTGATGATGCCAATACTTTTGCACTTTTACTCAAGTACATTTTTTATTCCGGACTTTTACTTCTAACAGTACTTCTACATTGCAGTATTGGTACTTTTACTTAAGTAAAGCAATTGAGTACTTTTTCCACCACTGTGTTAGTTAATCCAGAACCTGGGTCAAATAGAATGTAAGATTTCTCTGGTTTGTTTTCAATTACTTCAGCGCTAGATGCGAGGGGGGGGGGGGGTTGCTACAAAAGATGAAGGGGTTAACACCAGGAAGTTTGGGGAAATCATAAGAAAGTTATGACTTGTTTTTCAACAAATGCTGAGACATCCTACAGAATGATTGAAATACTCTGACCCAGTTTCTGTCTTTCATAGCAATTGTGTAGCTATGAGATGGTTTGTGAATACTGGCCCTGTGATCGTGTCTTAAAAACAGCAATACAAAAGCATAAAGACAAACATCTCATGCCTACATCTAGGTTGCATCAAGATGGCTTTTACAAACCCTTACACCCAGCACCCCACAAAGTAAAATTGGTCCTAATTGAGATTGTGCATTGATTGATATATTTCTTGACACATTGTGCCCCATACCAACCCCATTCTGTCCTCATCTTTACAATGTACGGTATGTTGTCACAAATCCCATGCCAGCATTCTTCAATTCCATAAACATCACGGCACAGAATCAATACAAAGCACAACAGCAGTTGACAGGATTTTAGCCTGTCAAAGACCCTGATTAATACACCAGGGCAAAGATCTAAACATGTTGCGAGCGCACGCATGTGAACAAAGCTACAACAATGTGACATTTCAGTACAAGGTCTGAACAGAGCCAAGTCAATTTCGCCCCCCAGCCACATGAGACGGTAACTGCTAGCTTTCACCAAAAAAATGCAAGCGCATGATAGGCCAAGGCACTTCAGTCTAACAGTTAACTCCCAGCCTTACAGCCAAAAGCGCAACCCTGTTGCCGTGAGGAGAAGTGTTCAGAGATAAAAGACCATTTTTAGGCTGTGTGGATTCCCTAGGTCTTCCTAGGACACTTGAAGAATAGATGGATGACTTGGGGGTCATTGGCATATTAATACCATTGCTTAACTGGTTTTCGTAGCGATTACTGCTCTCCCAAAGCGGATTTAACATTGGTACAAAGTCCCATCAGGTGTTATCAATTACGTTTATGGCACAGTAGATTTTTAGACAGTGCTATCCACAATAGTGTTAATTGGTGAACCTTCATAAAATATTGGTCAAGCCACTAACCACCAAACAAATCAAACCACACCCACCACAATCAAACATTGCATACATTAAATCTTGCATTTTCTCCATTTTGTGCTATACTGGTTATGTTAGACTCCTGGTCTAGTTTCACCAATTTAGTCCCATGACTATACATGAATTGCAAGACCAAACTTGGCCAGCTCTTCTACATTTAAATGCTTTTAGACAGAGATAAAGAATTTCCTCTCTCCAGGAAATTCACCCCATGAGGTTCCCCTCTTTGTGAAATATTTTCCTGCATTTTGTGAATCAGCAATCTTAACCATTGTAAATTCCTATTCTGGACCAGAAGACCCCCACCAACAAGTAACATGTGGATTTCTCTCCTGTAGAGTTGATATATTTTAAAAGCCACAATCCATAATCGGTTATCAAACACCGACTTAGCAGGTGATGACATCCGGAAGGTCCAGCTAAAACGTGTAACTTTAACTTGATGTTGCTGAAGTTGGCATTTGACCGGTTCAGTGCCTCATAATACTTAGTCAAGACGGGGGCACTCTCAGCTACTGCTGTTATGGATTGTGTGTCTAATCTGACAGAAACGCGTTCAAGGAATTCTTGTAGTGAATGCATGAAGACCGATTCCACTTCGTCCTAGAAATTCACTATTGGATATTACAAAATCTAAGAATAGTAGATTTGTTCTCTTCAAATAAACAATACATTACAATATTCTAATAAAATAAAGATACAATTTATCTTAATACCATTGTCGAATAAATATCTGCACCTCTACCATGTCAGGATTACGTTTCCCCCTTGAAAAAAAAAATCACTTTGCATTAATGTACGTAAAATAAAGTGTAATCCTCCATTGTCTCTTTAAAACAGCGATCAATAAAATCTATTTGTCACAGACTCGTCACCAGGACACATTGATATGAATAGATAAGTGGATTTACACAGACATCCTTTTCCACTCGATATGTTTCTACAACCAGCCAGATATAAAGTATATTTTTAAGGCAGAATCAGCCATTGTGATTCAACAACACTCCGTAATTATAGGAGTGATACTCTCGTGACCGAAAAACCATTGATCAAGTGATCAAACATTACATAAATGCTCTCTATTCTTTGTTTACCGGTTTTCTTTCCTGTGTTTTTGTTTCTTCCATTGACCTTTGGCAGCGAGGCGAAGAGAGAAAGTTATTTAGAGAGAGGAGAGGGTCTAATTTTCTGTCAAGTAGGAAGAGAAAAGTTCTATTGGTTGAAGGTGAGGAAACTTGTGTTTTGACGTCACATTGTTGAATCTGCCTTCAAAAAAAAATCCATTCCTCTGTAAAAAATAAATATGCAATGGCTTTTTTTTTTGCTACAGAGTGAGAGACAAAATTTAAGTAAGACAAACATATGTCCCATTGCAAGAGTTGCAGGTCCCACCCCACACACACACACACAAAATGTAAATGCCTAATGTACTCTCCACAAACCTTCCCTTGCCATCCTGGTTGGATTTCCTAGTAATATCCTGAACACAGAATCACAGACAAGCACTGCACGTTTCACTTAACAAACATGTCAATAACACGCCTCAGGCAATGGAGAGAGGGGGGGGGGAGGGTGGTCTCTGTGCCTGTTGCTAAACAACGGAATCTATCCACTTCCCACCTTCGTCCACCTCTTTAAAAACAAAAATAGATTGGTCGAAGCTACACTTATAATTAACCTTAGACCGACCTCTTTGCTTTGAACTGCTGGGAGTCCATTGATGCACGCTATGGAAAAGGGTAGAGGATTACGGAATGCATGGCGACGGAAAAATGCAAAGTCATGGATACAAGGGACCAAAGACAACCACATGACATGTCTTAAATATATACTCTATCTATACTGTCCATAGATCTTATCAACACGACTGTTTTATAGGGGTCTTTGGATATGAAAGATGGATCAAACCGATGAATGACGAGTTGAAAGGTTAGGATGAGGATTTGATGTGGCTGTTGCAGGAGTAAAGAGGTTGAAAGATCAACCATGAACAGACACAGAAAATGCCACGATGTCATCGTTACGACGTCATGCTAAAATTTTGGTCTCTGCTTCCATGTGCTCCTTTTATTTATTTATTTATCTCTCTCTCCCTTCCATCCAGTTCCACGCCATGCTCATCTCCGGCCACCCGCACCTCATTCCGTCCATCGGCCTCGGCTCCGGTTGGGGCCGGGGCTCCTCGGACCACCCCGGTTCTGTCTCCCCCAGCGGCGGCGGGCCGGGCCGTCAGAAGTGGCCCGCGGGCTTCCAGGTGGCGTTGTGGACCAGGCAGGTGCAGCACTGTATGGCCTGCCACCAGCTGTGGCAGTTCAAGGGCTCCATGTTGGCCTTGGCCATCATCACCTTGGAGCTGGAGGCGCTCACCCCCGACTGGTTCTCCATGTTCACAGACCTGCTGAAGAAAGCACAGGTGAGGGCATCGTAAACGGGCCTGGTTGCAGGTTGTGAGACACAACCCGCAGGCGATTCTTAAAAATGTTTTCTAAATCCTAAACGTTTTTTGAAAAAAATCGGGGGGAAAAAATCCACGATTTTTCAAAAATAGCAGATCTACAAGCTCATAGCGCGGTACTCGGTGCGCAGATTCACTGACTGATCTTTAGAACAGCTCTCCTGTATGAGAGCTTAGTACAGATGTTGTGGAGATTGAGACAAAAAGTTCAAAAAATATCTGCATCTGGACGTACTGTAAACGCGCTGCATCATTTCGGATATTCCATAAAAGCAAAGGCTTAATCTGCAATCTTTTCAACTGGTTGGCCGGTATTTATAAACAACCTTTCACACTGTTTCATAAATCAGACTGGGACAGCAAATTTTTTTTAAATAATTGCATTTTTTATATATATAAAAAAAATATCGTTCTTGTGGACTTGATCGCAATGTTATCGTATCGTGAGGTTTTGGTATCGTTACATCCCTATTACGCTGTTTATTTTCAAAATGTAGATTTTTCACAGAATAAAATACCTGTACGAATGAGGCACCACCAAATTAATAGTTTGATGTGAAATATTCACCAATACATTTTCAGATCCTTTATATGTCACGCTCCCAGTGTGTAAGGACCTTTTAATCCTTCCATTTCTTGAGTGTCTTTTACTGTTACTGTACTGTTTACATCTCTACATAGGATATATTAGTGGGTACTGTATGTTCACCTCTCTACATAGGATATTGGAAGTGGAAAAACATGTTTGCTTTTTATGCTGCTTCCCATTTCCATGCTGACATTTTAACCCATTCAATCCGAGGAACGCATCTGTCATTTTACATTTCTTGGGCTATTCAAAAATAGCAGATCTACAAGCTCATAGTGCTGCACCGAGTGCAGCGCTATGAGCTTGTAGATCTGCTATTTTTGATAAATCGTGAAAATTTGTGTAAAATTTTTTAAGCGAACATTTGTAAAATATGTAGTTTCAGGGACCTCCAGAAGCAAAGATTTGAGTTACAATGTTTGCTTAAAAATATATATATATTCAAAGATTTGCACACATTTTCACGATTTATCAAAAATAGCAGACCTACAAGCTCAGAGTGCCACGCTATGAGCTTGTATATCTGCTATTTTTGAATAACCAAAATATAAAATATTACTAAAATGACAGATGCGTTTCCGGATTGAATGGGTTAACCCATGTAAACAATGTGCCACATCTCTCAGCAGAGGCTGTCTTCCACCATACTGTACCTTTTCACACGTTCTCAAAACAGCCCCTCATCTCTCAAAGCTAAACTGAGGTTAGAGCTGCTTCTAGCTCAAGGAACACGTGGTTACCCAACAACAAACGCCACAACCATCTTAAATGGTAAATGGTGCATTTCGTTGGTTGGTGCAGCCATGCAAGGCACCAACCTGCTCATTCATTGGGAGCAGTTAGCGGTTAAGTGTCTTGCTCAAGGACAATTCGATACTAACCCAGTATCGAACCGGGAAACTGCGGCCACTCTGAGCCAACCGCCGCCCCTTAACCGCTCCTCCATTCCCTCTTGTCAGGTTGAGAGCGGCGAGTTCATCCACTGTAAGGAGATGGTGGACCAGCACCTCAACGACCTGGAGTTCTCCCTTCCACCCAACGCCGTCTACATTCTCGACAGCGCCCGGCTCCAGGAGGACGAGCGCCACCTTCAGCGGGGGCGAGGAAGAGGAGGCTACGGCGGGCAGGGGGACTTGGACGAGTACTGCGACGGTTTCGGGTGTTTGTATAGCGAGGGCAAGGCATCATCCGGCATGGGGGAACGAGACGGCGGCGAAGGCCCACGCAACACCCAACGCGAAAACGTCTCCCCGTGCCCACCTCTTCACCCTCCCATGATCTAGCGGTACAACGTTTTATCCAAAGCGCTCGTCTCATCTTCCACTGAAGTGTGCCCTCGGTTGGCATTGTGAGGCAATGGAGAACGGCAGCTCTGCCAACACCTATGACTGTATGTTGCCATGTTCATTGTTATGACATTTATATTGTGATGACTCCTCATAGGCCCACTTGTTTTACCTCGCTTTTTGGTCTTTAGTTCTCAGCTCCTGTTTTTCTGCTGCAGGCAGCGCTGCCGGGTTCCATTGCCTCAAAAATGCTGTTCATGCACTGCAGCCTTTTGATATTTGAATTAAAGTGTGTGTATGTGGGGGTGGGGGGAGGGGAGAGAGAAGGTGTGTGTGAGTTTAGTGACAGAAAAGATGTGCGTGTATCAGGGGGCAGAGAAGTGCACACTAATGTGGAAATGAGCAGAAAAACGGTTTCTTCACCCCTTTTGACTCAAATGGAGTCTCGTCGACGTCCTTGTCCAGCCTGAAATGTGAATTTGAAGGTGTAGGGATCATCATCATGCTATACAGTGAATTATGCTTAAGTGTACACGGGAGGACAGCTGCCTGTGAGGAGTTGCAGGTTCGATGGTGGACAGCGTGTCCATTTCATTCATGTTGTCCACCCACTAACACTGCCATTGCCCTTCCGTCATAAGCTTTTTTCCATAACGTCTGCCTTCTCTCCTAGTGAGATTGGATGTGTAAAGGAGTTTGACTTAAGCTTAAGCAGTTTGTGTGTTTCGAGTATGAACAAGGCCAAGAATACCTTTGTTGAGAATGAGAAATTATCTTCTTTTTTGGGGAGGTTTGTTTGCTGTGAGGCATCTTGGTGCTTGTTAATTCCCCAGAGCTATTTAGCACTTTGTTACTAAGATAACCTTTTTTATATACATATAATTTTATAATATTTTTCAAGACTCATTTTTATTATTTTAAATCTTTATTTCCTGTTACTAACTGTGTTTGCCGAGTTACTCACAAATGTGTTGACCCAGCTTTTTATGACGACGACCATGAAAAGAAAAAAAAAGCTTTAATTTCTTATGACTAAATGCTGCAAATATATTTTTATTTCATTAACACTTTAGCTGGATTATTATGCAACTGTTGCAACATATCAGAAATGACATTAAACACAGTCAAGTGCATTTTATCTACCATTTGCACCTACAAAGATGTGTTTTTAAGTAAGCCACCTCAAGGGCCTGTGTTGATAGCCTATATATAAATGGTAGTGCTTTTTTGTTAAATCATTGTGAGGTCAGAATCATGTTGTTGATTGCACTTTTTCAATACAGGCCCTGGGCTTTAACCTTGATGTATGGAATAATGTTATCCGGATACTTCAGCTGAAATGGAGACTCAAAATGTCAAATGCTCAGATAAAGTGTCAAGTAAGATCCATTGTTGTCGGAATCGAACCTGGAATACCAAGCATTCCATTTAAGCACTTTCAACCCGGCGTCCCTATCCTGTGCAGGTTACAGTTTAAAATGGCAAAAATAGCCAATCTACAAGCTTACAATGCGTCAATTTGCCAAGATCAGGAAGCCTGGGGGCAGATTCGAACCGGGTCCATGTGGTTCACAAGGAACACATGGTCTGTGCACTATTTGCCTGAGCCACCAGGCACCTCCACAAAGCATTTAAAATGCTGTTAAGTCTATAGATACTGGACTCGCTCAGTGCCAACGCTTAGAGAGGAAATGCATGCAAACAAGTGTTAGGAGCATTTGAGTCTGCGGTCTCCGTTTCAGTTCCTTTGTCTTTAATGTGAATTAGTTAGATACCTTGTCAAACACTCACATTCATGTTTCTGTTTAGCCATTCAAACTGGATTTTAAACCAGCGACCAATGTAGAAGAGCTTTTTGTTTTCATTGGTTACTTATTTCAGATAAGGCAGCTATATCCTTTTGACCACAGAAATAAAGCTATGATAAAGCAAATGTTCAACGAGACTTGATGTTCTGTTTTCTCAAAAGGCAAGAAGTAAACTTTATAGGACTTTTAAAATTATGACAAGATAACATTTGAGTATATCTACCAAGATATGGGTTAAATGTATTCTTACTTTAATTGACCCACTATATTAACAGATGTTTTAAAATATAAACGGCAGCCGTATATATCTCGTTGCTATCCGGCAGAAACCAGCTAACTCCATGTTGACGCTTTTGCATTTTTTTCCATAAATCAGGGCCATTGAACACCCTTTACGTCTGTGTGTTGGTAAAAAAATATATAGAACCAATGGAAAGCATTAAAAAGTGCTTCTGACAAAACCAGCCAACTCCATTGGATCCTCAAATTTTCTGCTAAACCAGCGAAGTCCACTGGAGTTAGCTGGTTTTGCCGACTCCAGGCTCCACCCCCTTTTGACCTCCAACCTCATTGTGAGCTTGGAGGTCCATTCAGCTGTTCTTATCAATGATGAACAAAACCTCCTAACCTTTTTCATTTCCTGATAAATGAACATTTTGGAGTTAGCTGGTTCCTGCCCGACAGCAGAGATATTGTATAATTATAGTATGTTGATCTTAGCATACAACATGAGGAAGATGACACACTAAATAAAACTTGGCCCAGACCACTGGCGTAGCAGTCCGGGCACCTATCCACCTGTTTCCGCGGGAATTTACTGGAGCAAAAATCCTGTGTGGGAAACATCCTGCGGGGCGACCGGAAGTAGGAAATAGCGGCTCAGTGTGTTTACATTTGCCAGCAGAATGTAGCTCGTTCGCAGTACAGCTACGTTCTGCTGGCAAATGTAAACACACTGAGCCGCTATTTCCTACTTCCGGTCCCCCCGCAGGATGTTTCCCACACAGGATTTTTGCTCCAGTAAATTCCCGCGGAAACAGGTGGATAGACTACAATGTAGCCTGACAGTGCGTCGCTGGTTCAAGTCCCAATCCCGACGGCCTTTGCGTGTCACTCCCCATCTCTTTCCCCCCCCCCCCATTTCCTGTTCTATCCAAAAAGGCATAATTTACTTTCAGTAACTAATCATGGCTCATGAGGTTAAGCGGTCCCCTGGAAAGGTTCCTGGTTTGATCCCAGCATGTTGAAGTGTCCTTAAGAAACAACTGTGTGCTGTTCAGTAGCTGACCACTGCTTCTAATAATTAGGATGGGTTCAATTCAGAGGACAAATTCCAGGTTTGTATATAATGTACTTTAACCCATTAAGACCTGAGGCGATTCTTTAAAAAAAAATCTAAATCCTAACAGTTTTTGGAAAAAAATCTAAAAGTAAAATATGATTTTTTTTAAATAGCAGGTATACAAGCTCATAGCGCGGCACTCGGTGCCGCGCTATGAGCTTGTATACCTGCTATTTTTGAATAGCAAAAGAAATCTAAAGTGACACAGATGCGTTCCAGGTCTTAATATTAACCTTTGGGATGTGGTATAAAGACCTGTTCCTACGGTCTGTACTGTAGTTTGTTAGCCTAAAATGAATATTAAGACAAACGTTTAGGGATGAACAGTCGTGGAGACATTTATAAATTACACATTTCTGTAGTGTAAATAAGATAATTGAGGTACTTTTAATTCACTTGAGTATTTCTCATTGTTTTATACTTCTATTCCATCCACTACATCTCAGAGGCAAATATTGTACTTTGTCCTCCTACAATTATTTAACAGCTGTAGTTACTAATTACTTTGTGGATTCAGATGAATATAATACACACATTTGCAGATCAATTATGGATTATTAATTAAGCTACCCAGCAGCACAGGGCCATTAAAAACATCCCCACCTTTACCAGCAGAAACATTAAAGTGATGAACAAATTAACGCATTACAATACAATAAATACGATCGTGAGATGGGCCATTCTGCATAATGACATTTACATCTGGAAATGTAAGTAATAAGTATCCGTACTTGGATGACAATACTTTTGTACTTTTACTCAAGAACATTGTTTTTTATAACATAGTATTTCTACACTCCTACCTTTTACTTAATAGTACTAATAGTGCTTAATAGCACTTCCTCCACCACTGGGGAGGAACCAGTCAGCCTCAGTCAGTGGGAAGAAAGACAAAGTGCTGACATGGGCCCTCTTAAGACGTTGCGGATTGACAGGTTTTATCCTTGAATAAATACCGGGGATCCAGTGTGAATTCCAGGTGGGAGTTGCATGCTGGCTGGCGTTCATCCGTTTGTGTTCACATGCAAACCGTGCAGCTGTCAGGCTATCTTTCTGTTGGTGACGCACGCACACGTGCACTCTTCCTCTCAGTCTTTCACTCACACTAACAAGCACAAAGACAAATGATGTGTTTTGCATTTTTATACACAGGCTACAATCAGTCTTTCCGCCTTTTACAGATACTATAACCCAGGTCTCTTGCTCTCTCACACATACACACACACTTGAGCTAGTACAAACATACTGTAAAGCAACTCACTAACAGGCATGCACACACACACACCACCTTGGACAAACAGACACAGCAAACCATCAGACACACACACACACACACACAGTGGTGGGAGAAGTACACACAAGTAAAAGTATCAATACTGCAATGTAGAACTACTCTGGTAAAAGTCCTGCATTAAAAATGTACTTGAGTAAAAGTATTGGTATCAAAATGTACTTAAAAGTGCCAAAAGTAGAACGTATCATGCAGAATGTCCCATTTCAATTCAAGAAAATATATAAAAAATATTTTGAAGATAGCTGATCTACAAGCTCACGGCGACGCATTGTGAGCTCTCTATTGTTGATCTGATATGTAGATCTGCCATTTTCAAATTTTTGATTTTTCAATCAAAATCTACAAAGTATCTAGTAACTTAAGTTTTCAAATAATTGTATTGGAGTAAAAGTACAATATTTGCCTCTGAGATGTAGTGGAGTAGGAGTAAAAGTACAGAAAATTGGAAATACTAAAAAAAAAGAAAAACTCAAAATTGTACTTGAGTACAGTACTTAAGTAAATGTACTTAGTCACTTTACACCAGTGCGCGCATACACACACACACACACACACACACAAGGTCAGCAGTCCAGCAGTGAGAGCAAGGTGGACATTGTTGATTTTCTGTCTGGATGTTTCACGTCAATTCATGGCTCACTAGGAGGAAACGCTGCACATACGTCCTACACACAGCCAGACAGCTGCTAGTGTGTAGCCGTTAGCGTTACCGTGGCGACAGACTGACAGCTGGCAGCGGTTGGCCCCACAGAACTCTCTTGTCACGGCAACAGCTGTCAAGATGCTGCTACCCACACGCTGAATTCTGGTTCGTCAGTGGTGGAAAAAGTACTCAAAATTGCTTTACTTAAAAGTATCAATACTGCAATGTAGAAATACTCTTGTTACAAGTAAAAGTCTGGAATTCAAAATGTACTCGAGTAAAATGTACTTAAAGTACCAAAAGTAAAAGTACTCATTATGCAGAATGTCCCATTTCAAGTTTTCAAATGTATAAAAATAGTTTGAAAATAGCAGATCTACAAGCTCGACGCGACGCATTGTGAGCTTGTAGATCGGCTATTTTCAAATGGCCGAAATGTATACTGAAGTGGTTAATGTAGGTTTTGCAATAATAATCAAAATCTACTAAGTAACTAGTAACTAAAGTTTTCAAATAAATGTAGTGGAGTAAAAGTAAAAGTATTGGAAATTGGACTCAACTTTACTCAAGTAAAGTACAAATACAAAAAAAATTACTCCAGTACAGTACTTAAGTAAATGTACTTAGTTACTTTCCACCACTGCTTATTGTACAACCCGCATAGTTGGCAAAGAACAGGTGTTTTAGGCTGAGAATTATTTGTTTACGGGAGAGCGACCTGGTCATAGGATAAGTAACGCTTAGCTCAAGTGTCCCATGTGTGGAAGATAATGCAAGTAACCGAGTGAATGTGTGAGCAAGTCAAGAGGTATGGGATTGAATGACTGGTCAAGATATGCACGCATGCAGGTTGTGTATGTGAGGTATGTTTAGCCACTTAAAGGAGTAGTTCACCCAAAACATTACTTTTTTTTTGTATCAATTACACACCCCATGAAACCTTGAATTCATGGAGATTTCTTATTAGCTCAGGAATGCGACAAAAACCAAACAAATCTCCATGAATTCAAGGCTTCGTTGAGTGTGTAATTGATAGAAAATAAGTCATGTTTTGGGTGAACTACTTCAACCCATTTAGACCTGAGGCCGATTCTAAAAACGCCTTCTAAATCCTGACCTCAGTTTTCTGAAAAACTTCAAACCGATTCTAAAAACGCCTTCTAAATCCTGACCTCAGTTTTCTGAAAAACTTCAAATATTTATTCAAAAATTACAACAAATGTATGTTGCTATATATACTGTACATGCTAATACTGTACGACGGGAACCCCAAAAGGGGTTCCTGTCCTGAAAGGTATAGTTACAAATAGGGGTTCCCGCCAAAAATGGGTTAAACCCCATGTACTTGACCGGGATCCCACAGGGGTCTGTACTTGGCCCCCTTAATTTCTCCCTCTACACAAAATCTCTTCCACACGTCGCACGTTATGAGCTTGTAAATCTGCTATATTCTCTGAATGTTCGCCAATTATGACTTTCCCAGAATAGGGACGCTAGGGGTCCATGTGGTTACCGTGTATGTTGTGATAAAATAGTATACTGTAGTGTGCGTGTGGTGTATACACATAACTTCATCTGCCTGCTTCCAAATTGCATTTCATTTAAATATATTGAATAAATAAAAAAAACGTGGCATAGTGATACAAAGCAAAGGGGGTTTGACATTTATTTCCATTGACAGTGTGCTGCCACAACCTCAGCCGTGGTTTACAATAAAGTCAACTGACATTTGCTAATAGACAACATACAGCATCACATGTGCTTTTTATACCATTATCGTATTCAAATAACAAACTAATACTTTTTCTTGCATATTGGTATTATAACAAAAAGCCAGGTAAGCTCTGAAAAATATTCACATACAGGTCTTTCTGGGTTAATACAAAAACAGCACCAGAATATTGCATACGTTTATTTTAAGACTTTGGACTAGGTTTTAGCTCACCAGGACCTAGGCTATGTATACGCAGCGACAATATATACAGTAAACAGATACTTGAATGGGCTGTTATTGCTTGTTTCGTTGCTATAAATGATGCTAATAACGCTATGGCTGCCGTAGGCCCATACTCCATAAAGAACCCGGTTTATGGCTGGTGAATCCGTCAATACATAACGTTGTCAAACTAGACACAAGTTACTATCCCGACTCACTGGTTCTCAATGTTAGGTCCGGGGACTCCCGGTGGTCCTTGAGAGCGTTCCAGGCGGGTCCCCAGCTAAATGATTGAAAGGAACCAAAATGGACCCTTGCGGGTCTGTAACTCCTGAGAGTGCACAAATGAATCTTCTGTACATTTGTACACTCTCAGTGTTAAATTAACGGTGAGGAGTTTTCTGTGTCAATAGGCTCTATGCACAGTAGCCATATTGGAAAGAAATTGGGCCGCTTCCATACGTCTTCCTTCACAGGTGTTACCAATGATACTAATGAAGGCTGTGTTCCATTCTGGTCAAACAGAGTCAGGGTGCTGATATTGTGCATGTTGGCTCACTGGAAACACTTTGAGACAGTGGGTCTCAAAGTGGGGTCCAGGGGTCCCCTCATGGTTCCTTGAGGGGGTCCCAAATGGCCCTTTACGGGTGTGTAACTCTGAGAGTGTACAAATGGAACCTCCATAACTCTGAGAGTGTACAAATGGACCATTTGGTATAGCATAGCATAACTCATAGCATAGCATAACTCTGAGAGTGTACTCATAGCATAACTCATAGCATAGCATAACTCTGAGAGTGTACAAATGGAACCAAATGGGTCCATTTGGTTCCATTTGTACACTCTCAGAGTTATGATGGTCCACTGTGCTACACTAAACGGAATAGGGCCTTAATTAGTATCATTGGTAAAACCTGTGAAGGAAGTAAGGAAGAGGCCCAATTTCTTTCCAATATGGCTGCTGTGCATAGAGCCTAATATTGGGGGCCCCAGAGATAACAAATTGTATCAAATGGGGGGTCCGTGGCCAGATGCACATCAAACTGGGGGTCCTTTAAATTAAACAGGTTGAGAATCACTGTCCTAACTGACAGACACACCAGGACAAAAGTATTATCATTTAAACAGTTCAGAGTTTGAAAAAAAAACTGTATGGAATGCTTGAAGCACGTCCCCGGCTGTGTTCAGCTACAGTACCAAAGTGTTATGAAAGGTGAACGTCCATGAAATGGTGATGCGAACAAAAAAATAACCATATAAAAAAAAGTGTCCCAAATCATATTTAAAAAAAAAGAGTGATCCTGAATGAGACAAGAGAGATGGCCACTGTTGGCAAGTCAGCCACGTTCTCCTCTTACTTTCTCTCTGTCTTTACCCTCTTTTTTTTTTCCTCTCTGTGGCTTCACCGTCATCATCATCATCATCATCATCATCATCATGATCATCCTCCTCCTCAGTGTCTTTGGTCCATGTGCACAAGGTCATGAAGGAATGTATAAAATAAAAACTTGATAAACAAACGTTGATGGAGGACAAATCCATGGTCGTGTTTTCGGGTGGGGGGGGGGCTATACAGCGGCCATAAATTAACTGAAAGAAACACAAACAATGACAAACAATGACCAAATAATTAGAACGAAAATAATGAGGTGGAATGACTGAATGAAAAAAACAAATGGCAATGGCAAATAATATATACAACAGAAAACACACATTTGAGTTCATTTCAAATGAAATTATAATGAAATCTGGTAATTCACATTAAATATGTGTAAGACAATCTTCTAAAGTAGCAGCTTGTAACAAAAAAAGTGCTATAGTAGAAAGAGATGTCTACAAACGTTGAAAATAGATGGAAATGACACTGAGTGGGGTCATTGGGAACCACCAGGGTCATTGATGAGTTATTCTCAAAACTGTAATAAATCATTAAAAGTGCCCAACTGAAAAGCTATGGAATCTGGAAGACCAAAGCAACAAAATGGATCACTTTAATTTTCATCCCTGCAAGATACTACACATAGCATCCACTTGGTGGAGCCAGTTAGCCTCAAATAAAGATTTTTCCAAACTTGAGGGAAAAAAGAAGTGAACGTGATAGAATCTGCAGGAGTCATAGTTAAAAGTCAATTTGCTTTCAGCTCACACAATGTGAAATGTAAATTTTAATTCATCTCATGAATTACAATTCACAGGATTGTGTCAAAAGGGCAAAAAGGGAAGGAGCTCAAAGACGGAATGAAAGGAAATGTTAAAGCTTGGGTGAAGCCTGATTTATATACTGTACAACGGTGTCTCACAGCAAACAATAGCAGATCTAGAAGCTCACAATGCATCGTGACGTGACACGTTGTGAGCTTGCAGATCTGCTATTTTCAGAGCAGGACATGATGATGGGAGTATAATGCCTTAGTTGTGTACCAGTGTTTCACACTGAAAAAGGCCAATCTACAAGCTCACAACGCGTCACAGCAAGTATACATCAGGCTTTAAGTAGGTATGAGACAGAGAGGTACCCGTTAACGCCCCACACACACACACACACAGGCCACGTTTACACAAATACGTTTTCATTTTGAAACTAAAACGATCCCCGTCCACACAGGCGTTTTAGTACCGTTTCAGAAATAATCTCCATCCCTACACCTGAAAATGCAGTAATTGCAGCAATTTGCGGTACTTAGTTGCAAGCTTATTAACCCTTTAAGACCGGGAACGCATCTGTGTCTTTCTTTGGATTTCTTTGGCTATTCAAAAATAGCAGATCTACAAGCTATGAGCTTGTAGATCTGCTATTTTTGAAAAATAGTGAAAATGTGTGTTTGTTTTTTAAAGCAAATTTGTTTTAACTCTGTTACAACTTTTGGGGGTCCACGGCCAAATACATTTTTTTTAAAACTGTTAGGATTTAGAGGACATTTGGAGAATCCCCAGAAGCAAAGATTTGAGTTACAAATGTTCACTTTAAAATATATATATATATATATATATATTAAAAAATGTACACACATTTTAACGATTTTTTCCAAAAATAGCAGATCTACAAGCTAATGAGCTTGTATATCTGCTATTTTTGAATAGCCAAATAAATCTAAAAATGACACAGATGCGTTCCAGGTCTTTAATGGGTTGAAAAACAAGGTACGTCTCGTGTACAGATGTACTTACTACTGTCATCTATGTGAAGCTTCAGTTACAGTGCTCAATACATATAGCATTAATAAAACGACAAAAACAAGGCGGGTCTAATAAGACTGTGGATCTCTGGCGTTATGCTTATGATGTCACATTAATGACATACTGTAAGTCTTGCTCAAATATGGAGGGACGGCGGGACAGTGGATCTGAGATCTGGGATCATAAAAAACTAACTTTAAATATAATACACACAAATATATTCGTAATTATGTGAAAAATACTGTGGGAATTTATTTCCTTAGCGTACTGGCAGTACACAGTACCTGACAGGCACTGATCTGTGTGCAGTGGTTTGCAGAGTTACCCGTGGACACACAGGCAGACCCTCTTCTAGACAGCTTGGGCCCTGAGGTGCCATGCCGTAAAAAAAGAAAACGTTATGAGCCTGAGGAAGGAGGTCACGGAGAATATTCCATGATGACAAGGGGACAGTAGATGGATTAATTAATTCATTAATTCCGTGGCAGTGAAAGAGTTAATAACTACCCCGGCAACCCGGCTCCGGATAAGCGGTAGAAGATGGATGGATGCTCAACTATGGAGAAGTGGATAGATCAAATGTCTGTGGGGAAAAGCTCACTTAAGGCTGATGTTGTTTGCTTCCTACCCAAAAAAGGTCACGTGATAGGGACGTGACGAATCAGGGTATAGGACACCTTGGGACTGATACGACCCAATCAGGAAGCAAATGCGGCCGTCTGCATCGGGAGGATGTCTTTCCCCAGGTGTTTCGCCCAGGCGGACAGGGTTTTGAGGTTAGGTTTAGGCATTATTTCTGTGAGGTTAGGGTTAGCGTTGAGGTTAGGGTTAGGCATAGTGTTTGTGAGGTTAGGGTTAAGTTTAGGCATGGTTTTAGTGAAGTTAAATGTTAGGGTTTAAGCGCAATCAAGGCGAAACACCAAGGAAAGAGGGAGTCCCGTCTGCATCATCAAGTCTCTGTTTCTACCCGTCTAAACTAAAACGCACACTAGAGGTGTCATCGGCGTTTTCAAAAGTCTAAATTGTAGGGGTTCAAAAAAAGCCAGACTGGTGTGGAAGCTAGGCGGCATAAACGAAGGTTACACGTTTTAAAACAATAAACATTTTAGTGTGGATGTAGCCTAAAGCGGTAACCTGGGAAACTCAGCCTACCCAGTGACTTTGCAAAAAGAGAGAAGAAACAAAGAGGAGGCATGGAGAGGAATATAAAAAAAGACATCAATGTTGTTATTTGGATAAGTGCAGCAAAAAGGAGGAGGGTAGAAAATGATTATATTCAAATAGAGCTTAAAAGGTAGGGTAAGTGATTTACTTTGGTTAAAATAAGTGTTAAATAGCTCTATATTCTGGTAGTACTCGTTGCTATAGAGTCTCCCATGTCTCTCCAGCTCTTTAATAAACAGAAAAGGCATTTTCAGTGCTCTCTCCTGATTGGCTTAAATGTTGTCACCTACCTGAAAATGTAGGTTTTACTAAAGAGCTGGAGAGACCCCTGTGACCGAACAAACGCTCTGTAGCAATGATTACTATCAGAAAATAGTACTTCAACCTTTTTAACAAAAAATACGAAAAAATACCTTTAACATTAGATGAAATTGATTAATTTATTTAAGATTTAATTTATTTTAGTTTATTTTTTTAATGTTGTGTTGCATCTTCCTTTACGCTGCTACGGTGAATCGATCACACCGTTACCTGCAAACACACCAATTCATGACTAATTATCATTATTCTTTAAAGAAACGTTCGCACCTTTATAGTGAACAACACAACAGCACAGAACCCTGTGAGTCAGCACTCGCTGATCCTACCTGAAGTGAACTAGGGTCAATGTCAGTTAGAGGACATTCCTGTGGTTAATTTGCGGCTGTTATAGCTGATGAGCTTTGTCCGGGTGCCAACCCAGGCAAAAAGCCAAACGTTGAGCCAACGTCACTTTGGAGGGCAGGGCAATCTTGGAACGCCATGTGTACGTTGGCAAGGGTGACACGTTTTAGGGAAATTAGTTTAAAGCCACCTTGTGGGCTTTTTCTAAAAAACGTAGTTGATTTAGCGCTCGTTAAGTCTGGGATGTCTTTTGAAAGGACGGTTTCCATCCCTGTTAAGAGGAGGCGGAGTCAGAAGAACGCAGTGGAAAGACAAGGGAGAGGTCCTTACTTTTTCTTGTCCTTGTCTTTCTTGAGGGGCTGGGACAGGGACAGGGTCTCGGCGGCCACCTTCCTCCGGTTAAAGTTGTTCATCTCGTCCTCCAAGTCCCGCCTCTTCTCCTCCACCTTCCTCTTCTCCTCCTGGTGCATTCTCTTCAGCTGCTCAAACTTATCGTGCAGCTGTAAGGCGCAAGAAAGAAAAATAGAGAATAGAGAGAGAGAGAGAGGGAGAAGAAGAGGGAAATGTTGTGGTCAAAAGAACACCGTGGAAAATAAGCTCTTGAGCATGTGCATTCCTGACCCTTTCCATTCAATTCCCGTATATATATATATATATCGTGCCTGTAGAACTGTGTACACGTTTAAATAACGAGCTGATCCGAGTTTGGTGCCAAAACAAACAACCAGAGAAATTAGATTCTGTATACTGCAGTCAGGCTGTTTAATCAGTCCTCCTAAACTATAGACGTTTTGGGGCTGCAGTTAAAAAAACATCACTGAAACACTTGGGGAAATGGTGAAATGTACCATATAACTAGCTAGAGCTAATACCTGTATTTCTTTTAATACGCTTGACCCCTTGCATCCGTATTCTAAGGGAACATTCGGCCATCTACATGCAACTCGTCGTGATCTTGTAGATTATAATACAATTTTCGGCGAAGATATTTTGTGTAGAGGGCAAAAAAAAGTATAGAGGGCTTAACTCAACGGATTGACCAACTTTAAACTTTACTGCTCGTTCATATAGGAATGTGTCTTTGAACAGGCTCATTTGAGAGTCAGGAAATGAGCTTTTAGATTTTTACAAAACAAGATGAAAACAAAACAAGATGAAAACAAAAAGGAACATGTCAAGGTAATTTGTCGACTTGGCAATAGTTTATACTTCGTGAAATGGCTCCCTTAGCCCATTCAATTCGGGGACGCATCTCTGTCATTTTAGATTTTTTGGCTATTCAAAAATAGCAGATCTACAAGCTCGTAGCACGGCACTGAGTGCCACGCTATGAGCTTGTAGATCTGCTATTTTTGAAAAATCTTGAACATTTTTGCAAATCTTAGAATATGCATATTTTTTAAGAAAAAACAAATAGCTAAGGAAATCTAAAATGACAGATGCACGTTCACGGATTGAATGGGTTAGAGCATGTAGACATTTTCTCAGGTTCTTTGAACAGACAATACGACAGGAACTAGCTCTCTAGTGCAGGTGACCTGCTAGCATACTCAGTGCTCACACATAGCACAACATACAGTACGCTACATCACGCAACACTACAACACCCTCCGCGACCCCAACCCTGACCTCTCGCTCTTTCTCTTTCAGCTCTGCTTCCGTCTCTTTCACTTTGTTGACGAACATCTGCCTCATCTGCTCTTCTTTATGCTGCAGGTCTCCCAGGAACTCCTTCCTCTTGGCTTCATACGTCTCCTGAAGACTGGTTAAAGGAAGAGAAATGTGGGAACTTTTAGGACACACACACAAACACACACACAACTCATATCTGAACTATAATTAAGTAAATTAAATCATCTTCTGCTCTGCAACACAGGGTTACGTTATGAATAAATTGGACTCGACACCGTGAAATAGGTTTGCATCTGTTCCACAGATTGCTCTGGAAAAACGGTTTGTGACACAAAACCCATTTTGTGAACGAAGTAGACCTGTAAGACAGCTAGGCCTGTCACAGTTATTACAGTTATCGTCTAATCGCAATTATTTTTGCATAATCGTCATAATCGTTTCCATGTTGAAAGATTTTCACACATTTTCAAATATAAAAAAAAAGCTGAAATAGCTATTTCTATATTTTTAAGTATAAAAATTATTAAATGTGTCAATAATTTCTTTGTATATTTCAGTTATTTGTCATATCTGCCCTGTTGACAGGGTTCATCAATATGTCCGTACACGGACACGTGTGTCCGCGGCATGACTTGGCCTTGTCTGTGCCAAATGTTTGATTTTGTTTTTACACACCATTATAATGTTCTTATTTTGATCAAAACACCCAATTACTGAATGTCAGTCTCCAGGTTTTCTTCAGAAAATGTATGACACTGATTTACTATGACACGATGTATTGTTTGGCACATTAGCTAATGAGTCCACTGGTGCAGTGGATTATTTTCAAGGACCCCCCATAACTCTGAGTGTGTACAAATGGAACCAAATGGACCCGTAAGGGTCCATTTGGTTCCATTTGTACACACTCAGAGTTACAGACCTGTAATGGTCATTCAGGGCTAGCTCTTTATGTGTTTATCTATATTGTATGTCCATGGCAAAAATAAAATTTTGTCAAAAATGTCCACCACAAGCCAGCATGACGATGACCCCTGGCTGTGGAATTCTTTATTACGAAGCCTACAAGGCTTCATATGTTCAAAATGTTTAGTGCCAAACACACAATTAAATCGTTAATCGCACTTATTTGAGTGACAATTAATTGTCAATTTAAATGTGTAATCGTGACAGCCCTAAAGACGGCACCAGATACGTTCACAATCTGCATGCGCGCGCACACATAGACATGAAAGGGGGCTTGAGCCCCTGCCCTTTTACCCGTCGCTAAAAAAGTGCCCTCTCCAGACTGAAAAAAAAATAAAGGAAAAACATTTCAACTGCCCCTAGCTGCCTAACAGTAAGGCCGACGGAAATGGCAGTGGATGTATTGGATGCAGCTCAAAGTTAACTTCCCTCAGGTATCTAGTTTGTCGCCGTCCGACCTTCCTAGCCCGTGTTATTAAAGAAAAACGGGCGACAATGGCCAAAACCCAATCGAAAATCGGCAATTTGTGTCCGTTTTCAAGATGTTTTGGCCAATATCTCTGGAACGGAAGGTCCAATCTGCTCAGTTCAAAGCTTGTTGGGTGCGTGACTTTGAGGACATTAAGCAAGCAATGATACCTTTTCAGATTTTTTGGGGTTTTGGGGCCTAAAAGTATGGTAATTGTTTCCATTGATACCTGGAACGCATCTGTGTCACTTAAGATTTCTTTAGGCTATTCAAAAATAGCAGATATACAAGCTCATAGCGCGGCACCGAGTGCCGCGCTATGAACTTGTAGATCTGCTATTTTTGAAAAATCGAGGAAAAAAAAAATTGGGTTTTTTTCCCAATTTTTTTTTAGGATTTAGAAGACCTTTCTAGAATCTTCTCAGGTCTCAATGGGTTAAAAAAAAAAATCCAATCTCAAATATCCTTCTGCACGTCCCTGACGATCGTCTCCGCCTCCTCCCTCCTACCTGAACGGCTGGCTGTCGGGGTCTGTGTCTTTGAAGCCCATCTCCTCCAGTTTACAGCGTCGGTAGAGCTCGTAGTGGCGCGCGTGGGTCTGCTCCCTCAGATCCTCCATGTTCACCCTGATGAGCATCTCTCTGAGCTTCACGAAGTCGCAGTGGGTCTCGTTCTCGACTGCGGGGGGGGGGGGGGGGGGGGGGGGGGGGCGAACGACACAAGAGTGGATGAGAGGGCGGCGTTAGGTATGCATCAGTGGTGGAAAAAGTACTCAAATTCTTTACTTAAGTAAAAGTACCAATACTGCAAAATAAAAATACTCTGTTAGAAGAAAAAGTCCAGAATTCAAAATTTACGATCGGCTATTTTCAAATAGCCTATGTATAAAACAGGGCTAAAGTGGTTAATGTATGTTTCATAATATCATAATTTATATCTGAAAAGTAACTAGTAACTAATGTTCTCAAATAATTGTAGTGGAGTTAAAGTACAATATTTGCCTCTGAGATGTAGTGGAGTAGAAGTAAAAGTATTGGAAATTGGAAATACTCAAGTAAAGTACAAATACCTCAAAATTGTACTTAAGTACAGTACTTAAGTAAATGTACTTAGTTACTTTCCACCACTGGTATGCATCATGTTACCACCAGTGGTGTAAAAAGTTTTCAAAAGTAAAATACTGCAATGTAGAAATACTGCTACAAGTAAAAGTCAGAAATTCAAAATTTACTTGAGTAAAAGTACAAAAGTATTGGCATCAGTGCTAATTATGCAGAATGTCCCATTTCAAGTTTTCAAATGTATAACAATCATTTGAAAATAGCCGATCTACAAGCTCACAATGCGTCATTGTGAGCTTGTAGATCGGCTATTTTCAAATGGTCGAAAAGTATATAGGGCTGAAGTGGTAATTGTTTAACTAGTGGCGCTAAAAATGAAAAACAAAAGAAAACAGAAATGTTTTAATCGTTATTACTAGCGGAATGGGGGGGGGGGTGCGACATATACTGTATATTCATCAGCAATCTGCCTAGTACATAATGAGAAATCTTGTTTGCAAAGCTGACATTTTGGCCTTAGGGTGCCGCTAGAGGCAACATCATCAAGGGTCATTCAAATGGTTTAGGTTCATCCAAAAGCAATCAGAAAATGTGCTCAGTTAGTTTGATAGCAATTAACCCATTTGATATTTACGTATTGTGTGAAGATTTTTATCTAATGGTGGGACAAAAGGAAATAACATGGGATTGCCAAAAAAAATCGGGTTAATCTTCCGGTGAGAATGACGATGATTTTGAAACATGTTGTTTATGTTGTAACCAAAGTGTTGGATGGGGAGACGGAACGGACAGACCGACATAGCCATCATTAGAGCCCCTAGTGTAGCTAAAATAAATCCTGTACCACTCTATGGAATAGCTGTAGAATGTGGTGAATGAATGAAGATTCATGTTTTGCCATAAATAATATATGTGGTTGTGGGCTCTACATCTGTCCAGGGATGTACGTATTGAAACGTATTGATTTTCTCACTCTGGGGGTGTAAATATTATACTGCCCACCAGTTCGTTAGCAGTAAATAAATCAAAAAGTGATGATCACCCTCACCCTACCACATTATGGACCTCTCCATGTACAACTGGCGCATCGTCACGTTTGAAAACACATCATTTTTGTGTGAGAATGTATAAACTTAAAATTTACACTTTAACCTCATCAAGTAGCACAGTGGTTTTCAACCTTTTTCATGCCAACTTAAGGACCCCAAAAATGTGTATACATTTGGCCGCGGACCCTCATCTGAAAACGTTTTTTGTGCCAGGGACCCCCCAGAAGCAAAGATTTGAGTTAGAAATGTTCGCTTTAAAAAAAGATATATATATTTCAAGATTTTTCTAAAATAGCAGATCTACAAGCTCATAACGCGGCACTCGGTGCCGCGCTATGAGCTTGTAGATCTGCTATTTTTGAATCGCCAAAGCTAAGTGGTTCAAATGATTGTGACGCTATGTTAACTCATTTCACTGGGTGGACCCCCTGGTACCTCCCCCCCAAGGACCACTGGTGGTCCCCGGACCACTGGTTGAGAACCACTGAAGTAGCAGGATCATGCAGGTTCCTTTTCAAGACGAGGCATTATTATGCTTTGTGAGCTCAAGTGTAACCTGTTGAATCCATTCTGTATCTGTAATATGTCTTGTGAGGGTAATAGTCAGGGGATATTTAAAAAATCTGGGAATAAATTCCTTACCAAGAAATGTCTTCACCAATGTGTTTGTAAAGGTGTCTACAGTAGTAACACATCTCACAAAGACTGAAATGCGGTTTCCCTAGTTGTTTTTTTTGACAGCTGCTGAAAGTTGGGGTACCCACCATAACCTTATGCGGGGAAAGAAATCAAACTGTAATTCTGTTTTAAGTAGCATGTGAGGGGTCAAACTAGTTTTTTTTAATGATTCTGAATCCATTGCAAGCATTTTTTTTGCACCAAAACCACTCCTTGGGCTAAAAACGGCCCAATCTCAATGGGCTTTTTACACAAAAAATTACCTGGAAAAGGTTGGCTATGGCCGTTTATTCTATGACATTATTCTGATAATATTCCCTAACTATAAGGCAGCTCCCACAAAATACTATGAGATGGCATACTTTCCATTCATTGGCACAAATACATCTCCCTGCCTGACACAGGGAGGAATGAGGCTCCCAGAGAGACGTATACTGAACAAAGAAATGGGAATACTGCAGGGCCCAAAAAAACATACAATAATAGAATATGCCACATGTGTGTGTATATGAAATGTTGCACCCGCACCCTTGCATATGAGTCTGTGACATTTTTGCGTGTGCGTTGAACACCCACATTTTTCAAACGCTTTATGAATGATATCTTGCAGGGGGGGGGGGACATACTAAGCTTCTGGGAAGCAAAGACTGTTGTGTATGCCTACCTAAAGCCAAGCATTAATCATTACAATCCTATATTGCATGGCCGTATTAAGGACTCTCTTAGGAACAGGCAAAAGAAATGACAAAGCATTATTAATTAAAGGGGGACATTGCTCATCCAAAGTTTTGAGAGCTGCATCGATAAACTATGACAAAAGCACCTCGACCGTCTAAACATTGGCTTTGTGCTAACCCAATATTTCTATCTCAGTTATAAGCCCCGTGCTCTCTCTCCCTCTTTCTCAGCTATAAGGCTCTCTCTCAGGCCCCCCGCCCCCCCCCGCTCTCTCAGCTATGAGCCTCTATCTATCTTAGCTATGAGGCTCTCTCTCTCTTAGCTATGAGGCTCTCTCTCTCTCTCTTAGCTATGAGCCTCTATCTCTCTTAGCTATGAGGCTCTCTCTCTCTTAGCTATGAGCCTCTATCTCTCTTAGCTATGAGGCTCTCTCTCTCTCTTAGCTATGAGCCTCTATCTCTCTTAGCTATGAGCCTCTATCTCTCTTAGCTATGAGGCGCTCTCTCTCTCAGCATCTTGCTAATTTTCTCTCTCCATCTGTCTCCATTATCCTCCCTCTCCATTTTTCTTTGAAAAGCAGGAACTCAAATTATATCTCAGAGCGGAATGTGAGGCAGCAGCATGCACAAAACACGTCTGTTTTAATTTAACCGCATTGAGAAAAAAACGTGGCAACAGACAAGCATTGAATAAGGACTGTTTGTTTGTATGCAAGCATTATTGTTGCATTTTTGTTTTTATTTAAGTGCTCCTTGCAAGGTTCATTAGTTTTTATTTTCATTGTTTTTATTTTGTTTTGCCTTCGTTTGTTAGTTTATATATAATTAATGTTTATTTTAAAGGCTTAGTTTTAGTTTAGTTATTATTAGTTTGTTTTTTATTGAAATGGGGTATTTATCAGGGGTGAGAGTAAAAAATGTTCTGAAAAATACAAGCCTTACAACGATTTTTAGAAACGTTTTAAAATAAAAGACTAGTTGTAGTTATTTTTGTAAACGCATAAAACAGTTTAAAGGAGTAGTTCACCCAAAAAATGACTTATTTTCTATCAATTGCACACCCCATGAAGCCTTGAATCCATGGATTTATTTTTGTTTTTGTCGCATTCCTAAGCCAATAATTTGATTCCCGTCTCCTACCGGCTAATGTATCCGGTAGGAGACACAAAGTAGATTATTTGTGTCTCCTACCGGATACACACCCGGTCATCAAATTATTGGCTTAGGAATGCCACAAAAACAAAAATAAATCCATGAATTCAAGGCTTCATGGGGTGTGCAATTGATAGAAAATAAGTAATTTTTTGGGTGAACTCCTCCTTTAAGTTAGTTCTCGTTTTTTGTAAAGCCTTGTTTTTGTTTTTATTTCAGTTAACTAAAATGTTTTTGTTTGTTTTTCAATTCTAGTATTAGTTCTTTCGTTTAGTTTTTGTTAACTATATTAAACCCTGGCACATTGCATTTCTTGTTCTAGCGCTATGTCTGAGTGATTCTCACAGTAAAGCCGATTCCTAAAGAGGGGGGGTGAGTGGCAGGAAGAGCTTCCTGCCTTGCAGACTGACGTCAGTGGGAGAGAATGTACCCTGGGTGTCGGTTCCATTCCGCTCACATGTCACCTGATTTGCTGCTCTGTGTATATATCCCATTAAGACCTGGAACACGTCTGTGTCATTTTTCGATTTGAGCTAAAAAGCATTATTTTAGTGTCATTTTTCGATTTGAGCAAAAAAAAAAGCATTATTTTACACTTTGGCTATTCAAAAATAGCAGATCTGCTATTTTTTAAAAATCGTGAAAATGTGTGCAAATCTTTGAATACATATTATTTTAAAGCGACCATATTTAACTAAAATCTTTGCTTCTGGTGGTCCCTGGAACAATATATTTTGAGATGGGGGTCCGCCAAATACATATCATTTTGGGGGTCCTTGACACGAAAAAAGTTTGAGAACCACTGCTCTAGAACATACATACTGTACGATTATTGTCGCTGTGCCTGGAGCTTGTGTAAGACATAAACAACAACCCCTTGCATGACCCTCATGGCTCCCAAGAGCCTTATCTTTTGCCTGCAAATCTCTCATAAAGAAGGAGATATTACTCCCTAGTCTCCCTTAAAAAAACATAATCACTCCGTTCCACAATGTCCTTATTTTGTCCCCCTCACAAGGCCAATGAAGTTACTACAGGGCAATTGGCAACTTGCTGGTAGGGCCTAACTTTCAATGTGCCTCATCCCCTCATCCCATTACACCAGTATACTTTGTTGTGCATGGTCTCACACCGAAAATAGCTGATCTACAAGCTCACAACGCGACGCAGCATTTTGTCTCACACCGAAAATAGCTGATCTACAAGCTGACAGTGTGGCATGATGTGCAACTAAGTAGAATAGAGCAAAAACTTGGAGACAAGTGTGTCAATCATCTCACATGAAAATAACTAGTTGCTGATTGACTCAACAACCCAATATAAACCAAAATATTAATGAAGGGATCTGCAGTCGCGCTGGCGGGTGGAGTCAAGGCTAAATAGATAAGGAACAGAGAGATATAGATCTTGGGCAAAATAATTGGAGGGATGCACAAAAGATTCGAAACGAAAATTTCACATCAAATGATAGTGTAGAACTCAATATGTTGCCACTAGTATAAACTGCTAGAAATCTGTTCCTCTGCTATCAAGATCGGGGGAGGGGGGGGGGTTACGATGGGTGGAGGCGGCATGTGCAGAATGCAGGTGAACCATATGCCAGGAACCCACAGCAGGGTAGCAGAGATACATACTCTTAACCCTTTAAGACCGGGAACGCATCTGCGTAATTTTTAGATGTCTTTGGCTATTCAAAGATAGCAGATCTACAAGCCCGTAGCGCAGCACTCGGTGCCGCGCTACGGCAGATCTGCTATTTTTTGAAGAAAAACGTGAAAATGTGTGCAAATCTTTGAATATATATGTTTTAAAGCGAACGTTTGTAACTCAAATCTTTGGTTCTGGGGATTCTGCAAATGTCTTCTAAATCCTATTTTTTATTTATCTATTTGGCCATGGATCGCCATCTCAAAATATTTTTTTCCAGGGACCCCCTGAAGTTGTAACAGAGTTAAAAATATATATTCAAAGATTTGCACACATTTTCACTATTTTTCAAAAATAGCAGATCTACAAGTTCATAGCGCGGCACTCGGTGCCGCTCTATGAACTTGTAGATCTGCTATTTTTGCCAAAGAATAGCCAAAGAAATATAAAAATGAAACACAGATGCGTTCCAGGTCTTAATGGGTTAATCTAAATACCAGCAATAGCAGGGAGCAGTGAGGATCAATGCTGTTTAGTTTCATTAGAAAGAAGGAAAAAGAGCCAATTAGCAGGTGATTGAAAGCAAGCCCGGCATATACTGAATCTTATTACACGGCTTGGTTGAACGCTTGATTCTGATTGGTCAATCGCCGAATTCAGCGTTGTTCAGTCCTGCTGTGCTGCTTGAATTTTAGTATCCAACATGACATCAAGAATGTTTTTGAAAACATTTGAAGCGAGAAATAGACGATGCAATAACCCAAAATGTATTCTATTTGATCAACACTTCCTTGTTTTCCGAGGCGGCCGTGCTGCGCTGAGCGGACGGCCAGCGCAACACTTATGGAATACTTTCATTGCCGTAGGCAAGGAAATACTTCGTTTTGTTGTTACTTTTAGGTCAATTTATTATTTTATTTATTAAGTAGCCGTGCAATAAGCGGGATAATTGTCGCCACGCCGGTAGTTGTTGAGAAATAACCCCCTTCAGGATTATTAAACACAAAGGCGAATTATCACACCACAGCCACTGGGTACAAATAACCAAAACACACGCACAACGCAAAACCAATATTACAAACAGCATTCGCAAAGTTAGATTTTGTAAACAATATGATATATCAGGTTAACACCTGTTAACCACTTTCGCCCTGGTGTCCCAATTTTGGGCATGTCAATATAGCGGAAAAAAGCAAAGATAGCAGATCTACAACCTAACCATAGTGGGCTAACTTGTAGATCTGCTATTTTCAAAATGTAAGAATGAAATAGGGTAAGTGTTTAAGTGAGCATGGAAAAGAGCAAGGAGTGGGACTGCGGCGGCACAATTAATCCAAAGTAATCAGAAATCGTGTTTCACAAAAGTATAATGGAGAAAACTTCTGATTAAAACATCTTATTTGGATTTTGGAAAGCTGTTATACCTCGTCTCCTCACTGCTGTATTATCTATTCTTACAGTTGTATATCCCAAGCCCCCAGAACCCAGTGGTTTCATTAGTCCATGAGCCAGACAAGATTTCATTATCGAAAGAGTGGGCAAAACCAAACCTATATTAAATATAGGGTCAATACAAGTAAATAAATATATGATAACCTCTCCACAGGAGCAGCTTTTTCATGGTTATCACACATTTTGTAATTTTCCCCATACGTACACATGACAGGTGAAAAAATGACAATTTAAAAAAGAGTTATCATAATGAAACTTCCTGAGTTGATTACTTACATGAAGACAATGATTTATCGTATTACAAGTTTTCTGAAATTGTATATTTAAATATGCCCGAATTAATGCCTAATTTGCATATTTAAATATACCATTTCAGAAAACTTGTAATACGATAAATCATTGTCTTCATGTAAGTAATCAACTCAGGAAGTTTCATTATGATAACTCTTTTTAAAATTGTCATTTTTTCACCTGTCATGTACGTATGGGGAAAATGGATATGCTGGCCATTCATGGTACTGCAGGCCTGGGGCCACAACATGAACGAGCGAAAACGGTTTCGACCAATGGGCTCGACTCACGAGCGTGCGCACGGGGCTGCGCGCTTCTGTGACGCAAAACGCGTCACCTCTGTGACGAATTGGGCCCATAATAGGCCACGCCCACCAAATGTCCAACCCGGAAGAAGGGGTGATTTAGGACTATGCGCTGGGTGAGCAACTCAATGCAAGTGGATGGGAGGAGATTTCGGGTGCCCTCTCTATTATTTTTAACTCTATGGCATATCCATTCTGCTGTTCTTCCGTCACTGCATCTTTTCAATGGTTTATTTGATCGTTTTTTTTGTGTGTACCAAGCTTTATGAGGCCAGTTCTTTTTATTCCGTTTTATTGCCTTTTTTTTTTTTTTTTTTTTCCTTTAAAGTAACATTTATCATTCTTAGTATTTCCCTCGCACACTCACGGGAGCGGTCCTTGCCCCAACTATAATAGTTTTGGACCGATCTCTGGGCACACCGGAGGCCTGCCGCTCACAGAAGACACTTTGTCATACTATCCTGGAGGAGGTCTCCATTTTGTCACACACTTAAGCCTATTGATAGCAGCGTCGTCTGTGTTAACCCATTAAGACCGGGAACGCATCTGTGTCATTTTTAAGATTTCTTCGGGCTATTCAAAAATAGCAGATCTACAAGCTCATAGCGCGGCACTCGGTGCCGCGCTATGAGCTTGTAGATCTGCTTTTTTTTTTTTATTGTGGAAAAATGTGTGCAAATCTTTAAATATGTATTTTTTAAAGCAAACATGTTTAACTCTGTTACAACTTCTGGGGGTCCCTGGAACAAAATATTTGGAAATGGGGGTCCACGGCCAGATACATTTTTTTTAAAAACTGTTAGGATTTAGAAGACATTTTGTAGAATCCCCCCAGAAGCAAAAGATTTGAGTTACAAACGTTCGCTTTAAAAATAAATATATATTCAAAGATCTGCACAATATTTTTCACGATTTTTCAAAAATAGCAGATCTACAAGCTCGTAGCGCGGCACTCGGTGCCGCGCTATGAGCTTGTAGATCTGCTATTTTTTAATAGCCCAAAGAAATAAATTTTTAAAAAAAGACAGAGATGCGTTCCCGGTCGGAATGTGTTAATGAAAACAGTTTGTAGATGCCAGATGTCGTAAGGATGGGGTTATGGTGACCCTGAGGAAGAGTCATGGGAAATTGTCCGTGTCTGTGGGGAAGACAGTGGGAGGACTGTCTGCTGACAAAACAACTATCTGAAAAGGCTGGTGTGTGTGTGTGTGTGGCCGAGTGTTTTATTTCCTCTTGATACCGCGTTATCTTTGAACTCCAGACAGATGGCAGATCTCTGGTATTTTGTCCTCTTCCAAGCGACAACTCTGTTCTGTGTGTTTGTTTGTGCGTTTTTGTGCGTGTTGTACGTCTGCATTCAAATATGCGTTTGTCTGTATTCTAGGCATATTCCTGTTTCCATTTGCCTATCTACGTATCGTGTGTGCGTGTGTGCGCGCAGGGGTGGAAAAAGTACTCTAATGTTTTACTTCAGTAAAAGTGTCAATACTGCAATGTAGAAGTACTCTGTTACAAGTAAAAAGTCAAAAGTTCAAAATTTTACTCGAGTAAAAGTACAAAAGTATTGGCATCAAAATGTACTTAAAGTACCAAAAGTAAAAGTACTGAAATGTTTGAAAATAGCAGATCTACAAGCTCACAACGCGTCGCGATGCAACGCGTTGTGAGCATCGCGACGCGTTGTGAGCTTGTAGATCGGCTATTTTCAAATAGCCGGGTATAAAATAGGGCTGAAGTGGTTAATGTATGTTTCATAACATCATAATTTATATCTGAAAAGTAACTAGTAACTAAAGTTTTCTAATAATTGTAGTGGAGTAAAAGTACAATATGTGCCTCTAAGATGTAGTGGAGTAAAAGTAAGATGTAGTGGAGTAAAAGTACTGGAAATACTAAAGTAAAGTACAAATACCAAAAGATTTTAATTAAGTACAGTACTTAAGTAAATGTACTTACAGTAGTTACTTTCCACCACTGTGTGTGTGTGTGTGTGTGTGTGTGTGTGTGTGTGTGTGTGTGTGTGTGTGTGTGTGTGTGTGTGTGTGTGTGTGTGTGTGTGTGTGTATTCCTTGGCTCTTAGCCAGGCTTCAGTGGTGGCAGTACAGACAAGACAGCTAGATGCCAGATGGGCTGTAATGATTAAAATCCTATGTTGCATGGTATTCTTAAGGGCTCTCTTAGGAACAGGCAAAAAAAAGAAACTATTGCCCAAATGTAGGTCATGACGAAACATTATTGATGACATTGGACATTGCTCATCCAAAGTTATGAGAGCTACTTCGATACAGTACACCATGATGAAAGTAGCTTCTCTGTCTAAATATTGGCTTTTTCTCTCTCTGTCTCACTCACCACAAATCACAAATTCGATCTCATCTTCCCATCCATCTTCTATCTCATCTCATGCCACCTGTGTGATCTTAGTTGAAGTTGCACAATTATGGCTAAATGGTCATTCTGTTTATATTTTTTGCTTAAAAAGGTAGGGTAAGTGATATTCTTTTTGTTAAAAAGGTTTAAGTACTATATTCTAATAGTAATCATTGCTACAGAGCGTTTGTTGGGTCACAGGGGTCTCTCCAGCTCTTTAGGAAACAGAATGTAGTACATTTTCAGGTAGGCGACGGAATTTAAGCCAATCAGGAGAGAGCACTGAAAATGCATTTGTTTACTAAAGAGCTGTAGATACATGGAGACTCCTTTTACTGAACAAAAACTCTATAGCAATGAGTACTATCAGAATATATAGCTATTTAACACTTATTTTAACCAAAGTAAATCACTTACCCTACCTTTAACATTGTAATCATGATCATACAGTAGTCATGAATCAGGTTTGGTAGAAAAATAGGTTTTAGTGATTTTCTTTAATGACGTTGTTGCTCATTGTTCTTAAACAAAGCAATATGCCTCTGGTGAGAGAATGAAACGTGAGAGCGAGAAGAGAACTGGGAGACTTAACCCATTAATACCTGGAACGCATCTGTGTCACTTTAGATTTCATTGGCTATTCAAAAATAGCAGATATACAAGCTCATAGCGCGGCACCGAGTGCCGCGCTATGAGCTTGTAGATCTGCTATTTTTGAAAAATCGTGAAAAAATATTTTTTTGACTTTTTTCCAAAAATTGTTAGGATTTAGATTTCTTCGCCTCAGGTCTTAATGGGTTAATTGATGTGATCCCCCTGTCCCCCTATTGCCACCCATGTCGTTTTTTTAGACATATTATGATCCAGTACCAATGGCTTGGACTGGGGTCGTGAGATTTTTAAGATACATGAGACCCTGTCAGCCGGGTGAACACAGTAAAGAACTTGACCTAAACTGCAGATGGAGAAACAGCGTAGAGATGAAGTCGTAGTTGAGGGGCTTTGGAGTAGAACTGGTGCCAGCACATCTCTGTCTTAATGCATTAAGACCAGGAACGCGTCTGTGTCATTTTAAGATTTATTTGGCTATTTTTGAAAAATCGTGAATATTTTTGCAAATATTTGAATATATATGTACATTTTAAACTCAAATCTTTGCTTCTGGGGGTTCCTGGAACAAAATATTTTGAGATGGGGGGGGGTCCGCAGATAAATACATATCATTTTGGGGATCCTTTGAGTTTGAGAAAAAAGTTTGATACAGCAACATACGTATTATTTTTTTTTTTTTTTACTGTGTAGGATTTAGAAGACATTTGTAGAATCCCCAGAAGCAAAGATTTGAGTTACAAATGTTCGCTTAAAAAAATACATATATTCAAAAATGTGCACACATTTTCATAAATACAAAAAAATAAGCTACAAGCTTGCCGCGCTACGAGCTTGTATATCTGCTAATTTTTTTTTATAGCCAAACACTTCGAAAAAATGACACAGATGCTTTCACCGGATTGAATGGGTTAATGCTGGTCTGGACTGTATATATCCATACACTGACTGATGGAGTCCCAACACAGTTCATCCCTTCAGACCCTGCAGAGTTTATAAATAACCATGGAGGGTCCTCTGGGAGATGAGGAATGAGTCGCTCAGAGAATAATGGAGAGGAGAGAGGGAGGGAAGAGAGTGCATGAGGGGGAAAGAGGACGAGAGGAAGAAGGGGATGGGTGGGAAAGAGAGAAAGTGAGAGACAGGAGGGAGGGTGGATAGAGAGATAGAAGGGGGGTGTACTATACTGTATGTGTGAGGGAGAGAGAGAGAGAGGGGGGGGGGGGGCGTGTGAGAGACTCTGCGAGGAGGCCATTAACCCGTTAAGACCGGGAACGCATCTGTGTAACCACTTTAACCATTATTTCATACTTTGGCTATTCAAAAATAGCAGATCTACAAGCTCATAGCTCATATGAGCTTGTAGATCTGCATTTTTTTATTATTATTTTTTTATGTGTGCAAATCTTTGAAATATATATTTTTTTTAAAGCAAATATTTGTAACTCAAATCTTTGCTTCTGGGGGGTCCCTGGAACGACATATTTTGATATGGGGGTCCCCGCGGCCAAATACATATCATTTTGGGGGCCGTTGACATGAAAAGGTTTGAGAACCACTGATTATAGCAACATAAAAAAAAACTGTTAGGATTTAGAAGACATTTTGTAGAATCCCCCCAGAAGCAAAGATTTGAGTTAACAAATGTTCGCTTTAAAAAATATATATATATTCCCAAAATTTGCAAAGATGTTCATGATAATAAAAAAAATATAGCAGATCTACAAGCTCATAGCGCGGCACTCGGTGCCGCGCTAATGAGCTTGTATATCTGCTATTTTTTGAATAGCCAAAGAAATAAAAAAAAATGACAGAGACTCGTTCCCGGTCTGAAGGGGTTAAAGATCCCCAGCGGGAGCAGTAATATTCTCACAGAACTACATGGTCACGTGACATTATCAAATGACACTGTTGAGCCTGGAGGAACCGCGAGTATAAAGTAAAACAAACGCTCACGAGCCCATAATGACAGGCTGTCCCCTTGTGGGCACGTCCTGCACACAGACGCACACAATCCATACTGTACACGCATGCACACGGCAGTGGTGTAAAGTAACTAAGTACATTTACTCAAGTACTGTACTCGAGTACAGTACAATTTATTTATATTTTTACAACAAGTACAATTTTGAGGTACTTTTACCTTACACTCGAGTATTGTCTATACTTTTACTCCACTACATCTCAGAGGCAAATATTGTACTTTTACTCCACAACAATTATTTGAAAACTTTGGTTACTTTGCAGATATAAATGATTACATTATAAAACATACATTAACCACTTTAGCCCTATTGTATTCCTAGGCTATTTGAAAATAGCCGATCTACAAGCTCACAACGTGTCGCATCGTGACGCATTGTGAGCTTGTAGATCTGCTATTTTCAAACATTTTAGTACTTTTGGTACATTTTGATACCAATACTTTTGTACTTTACCTCAAGTAAATTTTGAATTCCGGACCTTTACTTGTAACAGAGTACTTCTACATTGCAGTATTGATACTTTTACTTAACACATTGATTGCCTGAGTTATTTCAGATTTTTTGCAGTTTATTGCCAGAGATTTTTCATTGAAAAAAAAAAAGTACTCAGGAGCTGAGATTACAAAATTTTAAAGTTTTAAGTTAACAAGGAAGTGGATAGGAGTTTAGATCTTCGACTAATCATATCTCCTTGGTCTCTGGGTCAAATTAAAAAAAAAAAATTTTTCCAGGCGTGATTAACCTATAGTATGCATTCTACCAGAACCCCACCGCCAAGGGGCAATGTCCCAGCAACAATTCTCATTCATGCAGCCTTCATTTATCAGTCTGTGCCGCAGCCTACCACCATAAAAAGGACACAGTGTAACCTGCACAGTAAAATCCTGCGTGTTTATTTAATTCTGAGAGTGTACAAATGTAACCAAATGGACCCCAGTGGGGGCTTCTTAACTCTGACTTCCAGAAATAAAACATAATTTGCCAAGCCACTGCCAGCGATTTTCGAGTGATTTCACTGAACTTTTTGGGGGGGGGGGGGGGGGGGGGGGGGGGGGGGGGGGGTCGATCACGTGACCCGCTGCTTCTCTACTTCAGAGAGCCAAACGGTGACCCATAGGCAAGCTAACAGCGCCATCTAGTGGAAAACCACTGAAAACACAAAATCTCGTCATTGGCAGACCACACCCTTAGCAAAATATGACGAGATATCTCATCATTGGCAGTCAAAGAGTTAACTGTAAGGCCGGATTTATATTTGGTTAAAATAGCAGCTCTGCTTGCAGATCTGCTTTTTTTTCAGGGTAAGTCGCCGGCGCACAAACAATGTATTAAACAGGCTTAATGGTTCAGAAAGAGATGTTGACCATTACTTGATTCCAAAACTCCTCACCTTGATTTATAGGGAAAACTAACTCTCGTGCACACCAAACACATATATATATATATATATCTCTCTCTCTCTCTCTCTCTCTCTCTCTCTCATCTCTCTTCTCTCTCTCTCTCTCTCTCTCTCTTCTCTCTCTCTCTCCTCTCTCTCTCTCTCCTCTCTTCTCTCTCTCTCTCTCTCTCTCTCTCTCTCTCTCTCTCCTCTCTCTCTCTCTCTCTCTCTCTCTCTCTCTCTCTCTCTCTCTCTCTCTCTCTCTCTCTCTCTCTCTCTCTCTCTCTCTCTCTCTCTCTCTCTCTCCTCCTCTCTCTCTCTCTCTCTCTCTCTCTCTCTCTCTCTACTTAAGTACAATTTGAGGTATTTTTTACTTCACTGGAGTATTTCCAATACTTTTACTCCACTACATATCAGAGGCAAATATTGTACTTTTACTCCACTACAATTATTTTAAAACTTTAGTTACTAGTTACTTTGCAGATATAAATCATTACATTATAAAACATGAATTAACCACTTCAGCCCTATTGTATACCTAGACTATTTGAAAATAGCCGATCTACAAGCTCACAACGCGTCGCGATGCGACGCGTTGTGAGCTTGTAGATCGGCTATTTTCAAACATTTCATACTTTTACTTATGGTACTTTAAGTATATTTTGATGCCAATACTTTCAAGTATCATTTTGAACACAGGCCCTTTTTACCTTGTAACAGACAGTATTTTTATGTTGCGGTATTGCTACTTTACTTAAGTAAAATATCCGAGTACTTCTTCCACCACTGCACACACACGCATTATATACTGCACAAACCCTCTGAATAAACCCCGTTTGTCGTGGTACTCACCTTGCACAATGCCCCAGGGGTACTGTCTGGCCCTCACCGACTTGTTGCCCACTTTGACCTCCTCCACACTCCCCCACCACAGCAAACGGCAGGTGGGCCTGGTCAGGGTCAGAGGTCAAACAAAAAGAAAAAAAAGAGAAGAAATATTAAGGTTACAAAGTGTAACCAGAGTCACTACCTGGCCTGATTCCTGGGAACAGATTCTTTACTTCCTCAAAAAATAGTTTATTTCCCAGTCACCGCCCTAGCAACCGTGCTTCGTGTTGTGGCCACCAAAACGTAACTGGTTTTACAGATGTCGTTTTGGTGGAGACAACTGGAGCACTGGGAGGGATGAAAGAGAACTTAACGTTCGACTTTCAAATGAAACCAACTTCACTGCAGGACTTTCTGACTTATCTTTTTCACGACTAGAACGCGCCACAGAGCTGAACGTTGTTTACATACACACGAGCCACACCGGAGCGGTTTGTTTACGTTTAACATGTGGCCGGCTTGGGCTCGGAGGCATTTTTCATTGACATGATTAACCCATTATGACCGGGAAGCATGTGTGTAACCACTTAAAACCATTATTTTATACTCAAAAATAGCAGATTCCACAAGCTCATAGCACGGCACCGAGTGCCGTGCTATGAGCTTGTAAATCTGCTATTTTTGAAAAATCGTGAAACATTGTGCAAATCTTTGAATATATATATATTTTTAAGTACATTTTTTTTAACTGAAATCTTGCTTCTGGGGGTTCCTGGTACAAAATATTTTGAGATGGGGTCAATGGCCAAAACATATTATTTTGGGTGGTCCTTGACATGAAAAAGTTGAGAACCACTGATTATAGCAACATAACTTAAAAAAAAAAAAAAAGGATTTAGAAGACATTTGTAGAATCTCCAGAAGCAAAGACTTGAGTTACAAATGTTATATATATTCAAAGATTTGCACAAATTTTCATGATAAAAAAAAAAAAAAGCAGATCTACAAGCTCATATGAGCTTGTAGATCTGCTATTTTTGAACAGCCCAAAGAAATCAAAAAATGACACAGTCCCGGTCTTGACGGGTTAAACACACGGTTCTTTATTGCTCTAGGAGGTTTACTATGCTCCCGCTGGGCCACAAAGCACTGTCTGCATCATGAGGAAAACACGCCTGGCGCGCAACCGCAAAAATTAGGTGGCGAATCTTCTTGGCCGGCAGTGTTGCCAGATTCTGTGAGAGAAACAAGCAACCAGGTCTAGGAAAACCAGCCCAAAAGAAGCGACTATGGGCCAAATGAGCACTTTAACATATACATCAGCCATTTGAAAATAGCAGATCTACAAGCTCGCGACGCGTTGTGAGCTTGTAGATCGGCTATTTTCAAATAAAATCTTGCGGGGACATTATAATAAGCAGATCTGGCAACCCTGCTTGGCCGGTGAGCCTGCGGCGATGATGTCATCGACTAGGAATAGACATGACTATGATATGTGGGGGGCGGGGCCTCCATCCGTCTCATCCGGTTGGTTATGGGTTCTTCTTCTCGTAGATGATTTGTTGTGTGCGTGTTCCGTTGCATGGTTTGTGTGTGTGGCCCCCGTTATCTCTCTGCAACATCACTTTAGACTTCCACTAATGAAGTTCATTTCAGATGCGGTTTATTTTCAGAGTCGCTTTAACCCATTCAGACCTGAAGCCCATTCTACAAAATGTCTTCTAATTCCTAACAGTTTTTTGAAAAAACCTATGTTTCTATATCAGTGGTTTGCAATCTTTTTCCATGTCAAGGACCCCCAAAATTATATGTATTTGGCCGCGGACCCCCATCGCAAAATATGTTGTTCCAGGGACCCCCAGAAGCAAAGATTTGAGTTACAAATGTTCGCTTAAAAAAAATATATATATATATATTCAAAGATTTGGACACATTTTCACGATTTTTAAAAAAATTGCCAAAGTATAAAATAATGGTTAAAGTGGTTACACAGATGCGTTCCCGGTTTTAATGGGTTAACAAGCCTGGAAAATATGTACAGATTGAGATATTTATAAGGGAAGTCAGAGGAAAGTATGCAGCGCTATGAGGCCCATAACGTCTTCCTGCAGTATGTAGAGAGTGACAGAATGGGGAAACGAGCGCTCTCAGACAGACCCCATGTTCCACTTTTGTGTGTATATGAATGTGAGGGGATACACACACACACACACACACACACACACACACACATATCCAGTATATAACCTGGTAGTAAAAGTGTTTGCAAATAATTGCGTGGTTGTGTCTTACCACTTCTATTCTAAGTCCTCTGTCACCATAGCAAAGGTGTGATAAATGATTTTACAATAATGTTCTATTACCGTCTCTGGCACTCCTATACAACTCACTGTTCATCTACAATAGAACAATGTGGGACTAAACTAAATCTATGAAATGTACTCAGAAATAGCTTGTATTCCTTTAAGCTGCTGAGTGCAGACCACACATTTTAAAAGGGATAGTTCACCCCCAAAATGATTGGCTTAGGAATGCGACAAACTAAAACATATCCATGAATTCAAGTCTCCATGGGGTGACTAATCGATAGAGGGAAAAAAAGTCATTTTGGGGGTGAACTATCCCTTTAAGTCTGTTCAACACGTGTTAATAGCTACACATGTGGTTTCAAAATGTGTGCGGGGTGAAACTTTGGAGGAGCTTGTGGTTCGGCTATTTTCACAATACGAGTCAAACTAAATGTAATGCCTACAATTCCAAGTGCTTGTCAGTTCAAATATGATTATTTTGGGGGGGGGGTCAGGGCCTGAGAAGTTTGGGAAACCTTGGTCTAGAATAGAAGGTCAAAAGTGACATATCTGAGCATTTTTGGGGAGACGTATCCTGTATATCTCTGCTGTCCGGCAGCAACCAGCTAACTCCAAAATGTTCTTTTTTCAGGAAATGACAAAAACAAAACATAAAGTGGAGTTAGGAGGTTTTGTTCATCATTGATAAGAACAGCTGAATGGACCTCCAAGCTCACAATGAGGTTGGAGGTCAAAAGGGGGTGGAGCCTGGAGTCAGCAAAACCAGCTAACTCCACCCCCCTTTGGTGGAGTTAGCTGGTTTAGCAGAAAGTTTGAGGATCCAATGGAGTTAGCTGGTCTTGTCAGAAGCACTTTTTAATACTTTCCATTGGTTCAATATTTTTTTAATCAACACACAGACGTAAAGGGTGTTCAATAGCACTGATTTATGGGGGAAAAAATGAAAAAGCGGAAAAATGGAGACCGCATCGAATACAGCATGTATGCATGCAAGTGTGGCGGTTTGTTTCAGAGTGAAGCTTACGTTCATGGAGCCGTTGATCTCGGTCACGGCCTCGTCGTCGGTCGGGAACTGGTAGATCTGAACCCCGTTGCTCACCAACTCGCTCATGATCTTGATCTTGAATTTGTGGAGCTCGCTCTTCGAGATCGTGTCTGCTTTGGCGATGATGGGAATTATGTTCACCTGAGAAGGAGAGCGGGAAGACGGTTAAGTAAGAGAGAAACATGGAAGGGCATGGATTAGAGCGTTGGTTCTCAAAGTGGGGTCAAGGGGACCCCCCAGGGGTCCTTGAGGGAGTTACACGGGGTCCCCAGCTAAAATGGACCCTTATGGGTCCTGTAACTCTGAGAGTGTACAAATGGAACCAAATGGACACTTATGGGTCTGTAACTCTGAGAGTGTACAAATGGAACCAAATGGACACTTATGGGTCTGTAACTCTGAGTGTACAAATGGAACCAAATGGACGCTTATGGGTCTGTAACTCTGAGAGTGTACAAATGGAACCAAATGTACCCTTATGGGTCTGTAACTCTGAGAGTGTACAAATGGAACCAAATGTACCCTTATGGGTCTGTAACTCTGAGAGTGTACAAATGGAACCAAATGGACGCTTATGGGTCTGTAACTCTGAGAGTGTACAAATGGAACCAAATGGACGCTTATGGGTCTGTAACTCTGAGAGTGTACAAATGGAACCAAATGGACGCTTATGGGTCTGTACCTCTGAGAGTGTACAAATGGAACCAAATGGACGCTTATGGGTCTGTACCTCTGAGAGTGTACAAATGGAACCAAATGGACGCTTATGGGTCTGTAACTCTGAGAGTGTACAAATGGAACCAAATGGACCTTTACGGGTCCATTTGGTTCCATTTGTACACTCTCCATTTGGTTCCATTTGTACACTCTCAGAGTTAAATTAACATTGATTTTACTATATAAATTGGTAAAGCTTCGTACCATGGGCGACCGGGCTTTCTGCTCGGCCGCCCCCGAACTGTGGAACGCCCTCCCTGTCCACCTGAGAGCTCCACAGTCAGTTGATTGTTTTAAGAGAGGACTAAAGACCTACCTTTTTAGCAAAGCATTTTTGTAGCTGGTTTTACTTTGCCCCCATGTTTTAACACATTGACTGCCAGAATTATTTCAGATTTTTAGCTGTAGCCTGCCAGAGATTTTTCATTGAAAAAAAAAGTACTCAGGAGCCGAGATACAGAATTTAAGTTTTAAGTTAACAAGGAAGTGGATAGGAGTCTAAATCTTCGAACAATCATATCTCCTTGGTCTTTGGGTCAAATAAAATAAAAAAAAAATAAAAAATAAAAAATCTTTGGTTTTTTTTTTTTTAAATAGAACGCAGATCTGCGTTCTTGGCAGCCCACGTATTTATTAAAAATAGAACGCAGATCTGCGTTTTTGGCAGCCAATGTGTTAATAGGTCTCTTCCAGTTTCCTAGTTATTGTTTTCTTTTACTGGTGTGATGTTTCTGTTTTTATGCAATTGCCTTCTGTAGCACTTTGAGATTTCCTGTAAATGTAAAGTGCGTTATAAATAAAATCCATTATTATTATTATTATTATTATTATTAAATTGGGGTCCAGAGATAGAAGTGTCATTAAATGGGGGTCCGTAGCCTAATGCATGTCAAACTGGGGGTCCTTGAAATTAAAATGGTTGAGAATCACTGATAGAGCCATAAAATCTTCTCTTATGAGGGTCCCTGCCTGGCATTATCTTTTCAAGTGAGCGGTCCGCGGGCTAATAAGTGTCAAGTTGGGGGTCCTTGAAACCATGAAAATGTTTGAGAACCAGTGGATTAGAGACCTGGGAAAACAGAGGAAAAGAGAGAGGACAAATAAAGACTTCCTGTTATTAGAATGAGGTCATTCTGGTCAGCTCCGGAGAATACGCACTCGCCATATTGTGTGTTTTAGACACGCCACTACACCACGGCACCACCACAAGTAGGCTTATGGGCTGTGCCAGAGCACACATGATATTAAAAATGTATAGAGTACATTAAAAGGTAAAAGAACATGCAGTATGCTGCTATACGGTATGTTGGTGGGTGGTTTGGCCTAGTTTAGTTTGGTCTGGAACGTCTCCAGACCTGCTAATGAGCACCGCTGACTGGACAAAAATAAAATGCTCAATATGTGACTGGCAAAGCTGCACGCAGTATGGAGCCAAGCGACTGCTGTCGATGAGATTAGGAAAGGCACTACTCTTTGGGACCGTCCCATAAAGAAACACTGTGAACCAGTGGCTCTCAAACTTTTTCATGTCAAGGACCCCCAAATTGACACTTACTATCGGCCCGCGGGACCTCCAGTTTAAAAGATGTGCCAAGGACCCCCATAAGAGAAGATTTTTACGGCTCTAGCAGTGATTTTCAACCATTTTAATTTCAAGGACCCCCCCAGTTTGACATGCATTAGGCTACGGGTCCATTTGGTTTCATTTGTACACTCTCAGAGTTACAGACTTAAAAAGGGTCCATTTGGTTCCTAACTACCTATCATTTAGCTGGGGACCCCCTGGAACTCCCTCAAGGACCCGCTGTAAACCAAGTGAGGTCGATATAATAGACGGCACCTGAATTAAACTGATACCGTGTCATTAATTACGGCTGAGGGACAAGATAACAAGATGTGTTTTATCAGCTCGATCGGAGCCCCAACGGAGACGTACAACAGACAACGATTATGAACATTAACGAGACACCATCACAAATGAGTAGTGGAGGAGGAGGAAGGGAGGAGGGGGGCAAACAAACACACAGTTTTTGTCTGCATTCCCCTGTACTGCCCTGTGGACACGGCTGCATTTACCCAAATCACTAACGAGGAAGGATTCACACAGATTCACAGTCATCAACGCCGCACGTCATGTCCCCGAGGACTCCTTGTTAGCACTTCCAAGAGAAGTTGTTGACAGACGGGGAAACCAAGCCTTTCCCACTCAGTCCAGGAATTTGAATGGGAGACTTTTCCTGTCACGAGCCCAACCTTCAGGCTACCTTGTGTCAGGGTAGTGAGGCCAACTGCAGTAATATGCTGACACAAGGGTTTCATCCAGAGTTGGCCGACGATAAGGTTGTTTATGTCTGGGAGCACACTTTTTGTCAACGACTATTTCCAAAGGAATTCTTTGTTTCATCCAACACAGTTTTTCTCAACTTGTGGTCCATGGACCACTAGGTGGTACATTTTAATGTACCACCTGTAATAAAAAAAGATATCTATTGTACACTTTTTGTGTTGTATTCAAGAATAGCAGATAACGCTGTTAGCTTGTACATCTGCAATTTGTAACTACTGATTTAAAAGGCATTTGTAGAATCGGCCTCAGGTTCTAATGGGTTAATGGTTTGATGTATTTTGTTGTGCGTGATGTTGTGCACCAAAATTCTACACACTCATAATGCGTTGCAGTGCAACCCAATTCCAGCTTTAAGATCACTAATGTTAAACATTAATAAAAAAATGTTTTAATTAAATAGAAATTACTGTGTTCTGCTACTAGATACTACTAGATATACAATATATATTGTGGTGAACGGAGGTTGGGTGGCAAGCACGGAAATCTTTTCGCGTTTGAGTAAAATGGTGACGCCCCCAGTCACTGGTGTCACTCATGAGAAATATAAAAAAATTAAAATGAAACACTTCTTTGGTATTTAAATTTCGCTACCTCTAAGTGTGGTTCTAAGTGTTCTGTATGATCTTATCTTCTTCTGTCTGGTTAAAAATTATGCCTTCACCATCAGACAGTGAGCCCCAGAGTCTGGACTGTTTCACACTGTACTAAAGTACAAATGTCGGCCGTTTATTATGAACAGGCTACACTTAAACTTGGACCCAAGTACAAATATCATTTATTTAATATCGGATCCACTAGGGCTAGGCTATATTTTAGACATAGAGTACGTATATCCTCAAGCAGAAGGTCCAGTGTACATTTCTAAAACGATAACTCACTTCACACTCTGCTCGGCTCTCTTCCTGCCTTCAGCCACCTCTTAACCACAGGGCTGATTCTAGCAACTGCAATAATTCTTTCAATTCCCTCACCGGCCAGCTCAGCTATCTACAGACCGCCATATCCTTTATAGGGTGAGTGGCACACACCCCATTTACAAGAAAAACACCATTGTCTCGCGTCTGACAGCAAAGGGCCGCTCTCTGAAGGAAATGTTGGCTGCTTTCTGGTCTACTAACCTGCTTCCTGAATCGGTCTGTGGTGACTCACTTTTGGCAGCGCTCTCGGATTAAAAAACAAAGCCCACCGTTAAGAGTGCCCTTTGAGTTTGTTTAATTTAGTGCAAACATGTTTTGAGCATGAAACGCTCTCAATCAGTGCTCAAAATGACACCAAATTGGAGCACAGTAGTGAATTGACTCGAGTTGCTTTTTGTTGGTAATCTGCTTACCTTGTTCCTGGAAGGTCGGATGTGCTCACTTCACTCAGAACTTTCACTTATAAAGTCAGTCGTAAACCGTTTGGGAACACCAGAGCCAGCCAGACCGATATATTGATCATTATTTGACTTTTATGACTACGTCGGTATTAGGAAATGTGTCTCAATTTTTTACCACTTTCAACCTGTCGTAATCATTTTAATCATGTGTTTATAGGCAAACTTTTCCAACAATTTTCTAAACTTTTCCAAAATAGCCGATGTACAATCTCACGACATGTCGTGTCGCGATTTGTTTCGCGAGCTTGTAGATCAGCTATTTTGGAAACCTTTTGAATTATTTTGTTTGCTTACAAGTACATTTTTCTGAAATAGAAACTTTAGAAAATGTTACACTTTTGACAAAATCTCAGTCAAAAAAATAGTAATCAACGTTTGTCTAGGACTTTGCAAAATCGGGATCAGACCCAAAAATCGGGCATCGGTGAGGCTCTAGGGAGCACAGAGCCATGGTGAGGCCCTCCGTTCCCACCAACAACGTGTGCAGTCATAACACTGCTCCTCATGTCTGGAAAGAGGGTACCGAATAAACAAACCCGTCATGCATGCTAAAGAAAAGTGGGATGCATCAACAACGTTGGCCTGTGCTCACATTGGTATGTAGTATAGATTTTATGCCTATGCCACTCAAACAAATAAATGGGTACACTACAGTACTCTAACGAGTATATTACTGCACTGAAAATGCTGCAGACCGGCCTGGATAAATGCACTTCCTGAAACAGCCGTTTCACAGTTCAAGGCAACAGCATGAAACCAAATCATGTCAATACTATTCATAATGTTTCATAATAAATCTTGTCCGTCCATACCCGGGGGCTTACGACAGTGAGAGAGGTTTGGCTGAGCTAAGCGGCTATACTTTGGCTCATACTGGTGTTTAAACAGCATTAGTGTTTGTGAGCTGTGGTTCTTTGGTGTAGTACTCAGGTGCAGTAAGCTGCCAAACAGGGGAGGTAGAGATAAATGGGGTAAGCTACAATGGCTTGGTTCGTACAAGGAGAGCATTAGCTCAGGTAAGCTCCTATTCTTTGATTAATAGCGCAATTGGTTGAGATTTACTGCTCTTTAGGAAAGTGTTGAGAGTTGACCGAGGGTAGAATAGCATTCATGGCACACCTGTGATTTCAAGCAAATCAATGAGGAAAATAACAAAATCTTCTTGTCAATTTTGAAAAACATACTATGGGTTTTTTACTAGACAGCAGCGAGAGTTGGTTGAAATGCCAGGCCGCCGCTGTTTTGGATGGCATCAGGAGACAGGTGGCAAAAGTAGGCAAAAAGCCGCCAAGTTTTTTTTGCTCAGCCTGGCCATCTGTTTTGCCTTGATGTGTCATCACATCGCTGCCTCACCACACACTATATTATGGGTAGCGATTGCCCTGAAAAACAAGTTTGTGGCATTTAAGAAATTACATACGGCCCTGAAATCGGTGTTAATAACAAATTCGACATTGCTGCACAACCGCAAGGTAGCATGAATGACTCGCAATGTGTGCTAGCTTGCTTTCCTGTTTTAAAAGGCACGCCTGTATGGAAACCACTACTAGATAACAACATTGACAAACCATCTGACAAAAAGGTAAGACTGGCACTGTTGTCACCTGTGATGACTGCAGTCCTGTGTGTTGTGTGTGCGTTTTTGTTGTGTCTTGCAGGTCCTTGGCTGGGTGTAGCTGAGGTGCTATTGAGGTCAATGGAAGCACCTGGCCAGTGTTCCCTAAGCAACTACAGCCTGTCAGTGTGTCGGTTCTTGCACCCCTCACCAAGCTCAGCTTTTTTTTCTTCTGGTTTTACATTGACGACATACTGTTTCACATTTACCACTGTGAGACTGTGTACTTTCATACACCCTGCCTTGATCAGTAGTGGAAGAAGTTCTCAGGTATATTACTAAGTAAAAGTAGCAATACCACAAAGTAGAAATACTCCATTAGGCCTGTGTTCAAAATGTTACTTAAGTAAAAGTAGAAAAGTATTGGCATCAAAATGCACTTGAAAGTACCAAAAGTAAAAGTACTAAAATGTTTGAAAATAGCAGATCTACAAGCTCACAACGCGTCGCGATGCGTCGCGTTGTGAGCTTGTAGATCTGCTATTTTCAAATAGCCTGTGTATGAAATAGGGCTAAAGTGGTTAATGTATGTTTTTGGATATAATAATTTATATCTGCAAAATAACTAGTAACTTAAAGTTTTAAAATAATTGTAGTGGAGTAAAAGTACAATATTTGCCTCTCAGATGTAGTGGAGTACAAGTAAAAGTACTGAAAATTGAAGATACTCCAGTAAAGTAAAAAAGACCTCAAAATTGTACAGTATAGTACAGTACAGTACTTGAGTAAATGTACTTAGTTACTTTACACCACTGCCCCTGATCCTGACTTCTACAGCTCATTGCAACAGTTTTTGTTGAGTTTTTATTTATTTATTTTTTTAATACATTTCAGTTTGTTAATTATAAGTTTGGAGTGTGCATCTCCCTCCTTTGTTGCAACCTGACAGCCAATTCTAACATAACATCCCCATAGCTCATTAAGTAGACTCAGCGAAATATAGGAACCACATTTGACTAATGAACAACACTGCTACAGCATACAGTATGTATGAGAGCTAAGAAGTGGCACTTGCAGGATGAGGGGGCGGTAAACTGTCAAATTTCACACATAGCATTATGAATCATATCATTTCATCATAGCCTTTAACAACCAATAAAATACTGTGCTTCTTGCCACATTTTTGCACTCTTTCTGCCTCCGTCACACATGCTTTGCAGACATGGAGAAGCTTTCACAGCAGCACTGTTAACTTTCACCGTTTAATTGCTACTATATATCTAGTTTTCACTTTTTTTAAAAGGCGGCCGTAATTGAGGAAAAATGTATTTATTCTGAGGAAAAAGAACATTTTATAAAATGTATATTTAAGAAAAAGAGAATTGTATGTGCCATTTCTCTAGTAGCTGTAATGTAGTTTTTTCAGTCTTGAGTTTTGTTTTTTACCAGGTTTTTTACCTGGTCTCCCATCGACACTACAGCTAGTGGTGTCTTTTTCCTCATTGGCTCAATGTCCTCTCAGAATATGGGATCTAAAGACGACCTGCAATACTGTGTTCGGCCACTGTATGCATCTCTATGGTAAATGGCGCTGTTGCGTGAAAAAAAAGTGTGGTCGTCGCCACCAAACAAACTATTGACTTGACTCCTCATATACACACACACAGCGCCGCCTCCAACAGCGACCCAGAAAAAACACGATAACGCACACAAGCCCTTATTGAGGCAACCAAACTGATTTAGCTCCGTTCATTAACTATTTACTGCCATTTGGCTGTTTTTGTTAGTCCGCGAGCGAAAGGGTACAGGACCACGGGTCCATTTGGTTCCGTGCGGGGACGCTGGAGAGAGCAACCTGGTATAATATGACTGTGTCATATTTCTCTTATTTTATCATTGGCCATCACTATCAGTTAGACAGCCAGAAGGAAGGGCAGATTTATTCAAACTACAACTACTGTATGATTTCTAGTGAATGGATGTGCGACTGTAATCTGGTTCCACTTCTTGTGAATTCACGTCTCTCTGATGAAAAACAGCTTGTACAACAGTTGAAGAAAATTTGTTCAACAGTTACAGACAGCACGCTCCTCCTGTACGTAGGGAAATACTGTAGGGAAATTGTCAGTTTGTCCGTTTGTCAGTTGCATGTTAGGTTTCGCTTTTGGTTTGCATGATGCAGTTAGGTTTCGCTTTCGGTTTGCATGCTGCAGTTAGGTTTCGCTTTCATTTTGCGCGTTGCCAAATCATGTGCGAGAAACAAGCACCGGTGTTGCAAGGAACGTCTACACGCTCTTCTGTCTCTGTCTCCGATGTGCGGGCCAGGCTTCTAGTTCTTTACAAGCTCATAGCGCGGCACAGAGTGCTGCGCTATGAGCTTGTAGATCTGCTATTTTTTTTTAAATCTTGAACATTTGTGCAAATATTTGAATATATATATTTTTTAAAGGGAACATTTGTAACTCAAACCTTTGCTTCAAATATTGGGGGTCCACGGCCAAATGCATATCATTTTGGAGGTCCTTGACATGAAAAAGTTTGAGAACCACTGATATTATAGCAACATACATTTTTCAGAAAACTGTTAGAACTTAGAAGACATTTGTAGAATCCCCAGAAGCAAAGTTACAGAGTTACAAATGTTTGCTTTAAAAATATATATAGACATTTGTAGAATCCCCAGAAGCAAAGATTTGAGTTACAAATGTTTGCTTTAAAAATATATATAAAGACATTTGTAGAATCCCCAGAAGCAAAGTTACTGAGTTACAAATGTTTGCTTTAAAAATATATATAACATTCAAAGCTTTGCACAAACATTCACGATTTTTCAAAAATAGCAGATCTACAAGCTTGTAGATCTGCTATTTTTGAATAGCCAAATAAATCTAAAAATGACAGAGATTCTTTCCCCGTCTAAATGAGAACAATCCAGTGACCATGTCCCCAACAGCCCACTGTCGATGTATGGATGTCACAACTTGCATCCACTGCCCAAAGGGGAATCTACAAGCTACTCACACAACTGCCCTGAATGAACCACATCAATATGTGTGTGTGTGTGTGTGTGTCCTACATTATGGACCAGGGCCCACAACCAGCTTTTGAGACCGTTCACACTGGGTCCTCGCATGACCAGAGAATACTTAATACTTGTTTTTCATTAGACTAGAGACCCAAGCTAAAACTAACTGTCTCAATCTTAGTTCCAGGTAAGGCTGGGAGAGTGATTCATAGGCAGCCTTCTTGTTATTTTCCTGTTATCTTCCTGTGAACGCTTAGCTCATGATGAGGGTGCATTAGTCTTCATGATTCAATGTCACTGTACATCCAATGTCTTGTTCCGTCTTGATTAAATAACAAGCTGCAGTGTTTTCATTCTGAAGACGCTAGACTTCAAGTAAGCATGCGAGTAACCCCGCCATACAGTTTCTTTACAAGTAGGCTATGACTGTGTTGAGGCTTTTGCTATAAACCTTGTTGGCTGTCTAGTCATTAGACTATCATTTGACATTGGACGTGCATATATTGTATGTAGTTGGCATGACTAAAAGTTTGCTGACTGAATTATTTGCCAGTTTGGTCTCTGGGGGGGGGGGGGTTATTCACCAATGTCCTTGATAAGGATCACATGAAGTTTAAGAATGCATGAATGTGTGTAATAAAAAATGTCCACATCCGCATCTGCACAGTTTATGTGCATAAATTACCTCCAGGTTAGGTGGGGTTGCGAGTCAATGGCCGCAGTATTTTGGGGTCGCGGGCTGAAAAGTTTGGGAACCCATGGCCTATGTAATATAGATATTCATCCAGTATTTCAGTTTAGGAACAAGACCCTTAATCCTTAACAATACTTGATAAAAGTCAATGCCTATTCTTCCGATGTGGGGACTTAGAAGAAAGCCAACGTATAGCCCTCTTGAAATGTGACGACATGGAAGCTCGTAAGCTTTTTGTCCCTGTTGTCTCATGGGACACTGAGAGAAGTCCACACCCTGGCACAAAGATCAGGGATCTCCATGCCTCAGTGAATCGACACCGCTCACAGTGAAAGGGAGTTCAAATTTCATCGTCATTAAAAGTCATTCAAAGACGGGAAAGGGGTGTGTGGGAGTGTGCGCTTTTTCCCCCTCAAGAGTAATCCCTCATTTGTGTGTGTTGTGTGTGTGTGTGTGTGTGTGTGTGTTCATATGTGCATACCTTGCTGTCCAGTTTCTTCATGGTCACTAGATCCAGGGACTTGAGCGAGTGGCCCGTGGGAGAAATGAAGTAAAGGCAGATGTGAATCCTGGTGTCATGGAAGTCGAACAGCGAGCGCTTGATCTTCAACTCCTCCTGAAGGTAGTTCTCAAACTGAGTGTCGATATAATCCACGATTGGCTTGTAGCTGCACAGCCAGAGAGAGATCAACATTAATACCAAGGATTTATGTATGTGGCCAGGAGCACAAATATTTGTGTTCTTATTCATGCATCGCAAATGAACATGAAACGGAACTATAGGCTTGTCGCTAGAGAAAAGAACAGAGTGAGTGACTTATGATTTAAGAAACAAATTGGTTTGGTTCGATGCCACAATAATGAAACCACAGTGCTTAGAACAGTGTGAAACTTGCATTTTGGGTGTTGGGAAGCAAACTGAACGGCTGCCCAAAATGTATTTCTGTGGAGCAGTGTTGTTGACAGACCTACAGTGTTCACCAGGGAATTATGAATCTGTGCAATGGTCTTATTTTTACACTTTACAAAGTCAACCAACCGGAGGACGGCACAGTTTTGGGCTAGTCCACATGTCAGAGGCCTTTTCCGATTCATCAAGTTCTTTTGCGTGCCTTTTTTAGATTCTTATGTAGACCTATGAGCTAAAACAATTCATAGTTATGTCAGTTCATAAAGTTATAATGAATTTGTTATAATTAATTTCTGTGTTTCAGAATTGCTGGCGAGAGCGCAGCTCAAGTACTTTGATTATATCCCACGGCTGTATATCTTTTATTATAACCCCCCAGTGCTTTAGTTATGGATTTAGCCCTGTCTGAATCTGCATGGAAATGCAGTTTAAACTCTGCAGGGAGAAGGACTCGCTCTTGCCTATCCGACTCTCTCCTCCTTGCGCTGTCAAACGGACACACAGGGGTGATGTCTTCGTAAATGGGTCATCTTATTGGTAGTATTGCCCCAGCATAAGCCATACGCATTTCGCACAGTGATTGCACGCAGTCTTCCGTTTTATACACCACGTAATTGTTATAGTTAACAATAAGTCTGTGATGCTCCTCCTATACAGCAGACCGAAACCATGGTGGCAGACCCTCTAACTCAGGGGTGATGCAACTTTGATGATGGTGAGGGCCACTATATTTCCACACTCACTCCAGAGGGCTTCATTGCATATACTGTCGGGCAGACAGCTCTTATCTCCGTATTTTAACTTTTTTCGTAAATTAATGCTGTATTTCGTCATTGTATGTCACACAAAAGTAGCAAAAATAGCCTACGAGCTTGTAGATCTGCTATTTTTGATTTGGTATCCTGATTTTTTTGTGATATTTCATAATTGGAATACTGAAGTAACATTTCTATTTAATTTCAAATATATTTAGTTGCCCATGTATTCTCTAACTGTACTTTGTTCTGTCCACCTGTCATTTCCAAGACTGACTGACAGCTGCACTCGACACTTCATCCTTCTGAAATATTTCACTGTTATTTTTTTACCAGTAACTTTATTGAACCGAACAAAACATTCATGCCCTGAACTGTGACACGCAGACTGAATGTTTTGAATAGGCCAATAGAAAAATATATATTTTCATCTACTACTTTTACTGTCGACGCGACCGTCGGTTATTTTAACATCCCAAGGAAGAAACATGGCTCAAACTTCAGACATTTTCTCAGCTTTCCTTTGGTCTTGTTCTTTTGATGTAGGTTACCCACAGGGCTGAGGAGATTCCTCCACACTGTGTGTGACCTGCATTCCAAAGGCAGGCAGCTTCTTCACTTAACCACTAGTATGTCAGAGTTTTTCAAACTATGGGCTGGGACCCAAACAGGGATGCAAACATGTTTCTGGAAGGTCACCATGTGCTATTTTAATGTCAGCGCTTTTAACGTGCTTGGTTCCCAGGACAAGACTTGGTGTGAAACTCAGAAAAGTGCTTTGAGTTGTTAAAAGCTTAAGCAGTTACATTTACCTCAGAATCCCGCTTTATTTATTAAGGTGATTAGACACGTTAATAATACCTTACTATTAATACATGTAAAACTGTTAATATTAACAAATACCCTAATTAACCAAGTGTTCTGGTGAAATTAGCCCAATATCTCCCTAGATTGAACGACAGGGCTCAGAGCGAAACCATCCATATGGTCTGTCAGACACGGACCTGTTTACAGTAATCAGGCCTTGTGGAATGCTTCAGCTCTGACCTTTCGAAGCCCGTCCATCCACATTAGACAGAAGGGTTTGTCACAATGCGTTTTATGGCCTTCCTGGCACCTCCTCCCCCCACAGAGGAGAAGCTATTGGTGGGGGGGGGCTGTCTGGAGCCCCATGCTAGCCAGGTCAGACCGCTCTGAGAGCGCTCTGTCCTGCAGCTAAGTTCAAACCAACTATTCAAGTATTTCCTCTGTATTGTTGCCCTGCCTCTTTCCCCCTCACAGAGTAAGGTCTGGACTGATAATGGTTTGTCCGTCAGTCTGTCTCAGCGGTACGCCAAAGAAACCTGGATGTAATCTAGGTAGAATTATGGCCTTGCTGTTCTGTATGGTGCAAGTGATGTAAAAAAAATCCCTTGCACACATTGTTTATTTTTTGTGTTTTTACCTGCATGGAGTACCTTATTTTATTTTAGAGTTGCGATGTATAACTTATTGGACTTAATTTGGACTACTTACTGTATAAATACATTAAAGGTTTTATTTTGATCCCCATTTACTCTTCCCAGGGCCCTCATAAAAACAGCCATATACATAATAAGTATCATAGGTTCACACATCACACACCCATGCATGCATGCACAAATCTCTCTTGAACTGAATCTCGAATCTGTGCATACTACAATTATATGAATCCCCTCCAACCATGTTTTAACCAACCATGTTGGAACTATCCTAAATTATGCATTGACTCCCACCCATTCGCTGCTCAGGTTATGTTCAAATTATCCGTCCATACCTGTCGTCCTTGTTGATCTGGTCTCCAAAGCCCACTGTGTCTACGATGGTCAGCTTGAGATTGACGTTGCTCTCCTTAAGGTCGTAGGTTCGCGGTCGTAAGTACACACCATTCTGGTAGTGGCTGGCCTCCTCGTTCTCGAACATGGTATTGAAGAGTGTGTTCATTAATGTCGACTTGCCAATACCCGTCTCCCCTGGGGCAACAGATACGAAGAGAGAATCAAGTAGTGCAAAATTCACAGGGGGGCAATTCATCAGCTCTCGGACAAAAGTGTTTATTGCAGCAATACAACTGGAAGGCATGTACAGGACATGTCTTTCATGTCAGGGGAAAACGAGACAACAGGCGTCGGTTTGTTTTGGTTAAACAACGTGCTTTGAGCAATTACATCTGTCAAGAGATCAAGGAAAAAGTACAGAACAAGAAAACAACTAATATTTTGTGTGTGACTTATGTGAGCACGCATTCACATGCACACACACACACACACACACACACAGTGCTACTTACCTACGCAAAGGATGTTAAAGCAGAAACCCTGTGCGACCGATTTACTGACCAGCTGGTCAGGTAGGCTATCAAATCCAACATGGCCGCCCAAAGTCAGGTTACGCTTCTCTTCATTCTAAAAAAAAAAAAGAACACGACAACAAAAAACACATTTAATAGACAAATTATTTGACATAATATTGACATTCTCTTAGTGACTTGTTTAAAGGTTTAATGACATTCACTTTTACACCACATTCAAAGTCTTTGTCCTGGTCCTTCAAAAGTGTACAAAAGGTTTTAAGTGAAAATTCCATTCCAGTGATCCATGGCAGGTGTTTTTCTCTCACATTTCTAAAGCCTTTTCAACTGCAATGAAAAAAGAAATCTTTGCCTGCGGGTGTCGCTGGTGAGGGATTTTGCCTGTCAATCATCGCCTCTGCTCCGCCCCCCCCCAAAGGAAAGGATAGGGGAGGGGAGGGGCGAGGAGGAGAGTGGGCGGGATTAATCGACTGTGACCTCACTGTCGAAGGGCCAAGCTCAGATTACTTTTCAGCCTAATTATTCAGAAAACCCCAGACCACAGAAAATCCACTGAATGTTCTAAGTTCAGGTTTTTTGGGTGTAATTGAGGTCATAAAACCCCAAATAAAACATTGAAAATAAAAAAAGTGAAAATGAATGTCATGATACCTTTAAGGCCGCTTCAACACTGGAGGGCTATTGCATTTCTTTCCTGCTATTAAATACCTCCAAGACAAAGAAAACCATCAAGTCAAGTACAGCAGAAAGATGCAGCTACTGTACTAGGCTGCAGTACTTGCGGAAGCATGATTTTCCTCTGACAGCATGTGAGGAAAATGCACTCATGCTTAGAGACATGACACCATGGCTGCCGTCGAAGCCTTCACATTCTTATGCAAATGAACGGCAAAGTATTTCCATACGTTGCACAGATGAAAAACCCATCAGCTCCGACGTTAGAGGAGTTTAAGTAATCAAGGCCTGTGGGAGGCTGTGAGCTTTCAGAATAATCCTTCACAGCCACAAGGACTTCTCACAGAGAAAAAGGCTATAGAAATCGGGGAGCAAACAGACATGGTTTACTGGAAAAAAAAGAGGACAGAAAACATAGAAAATATGTCTGTCTGGAAACAAGCTAGTTGGAAAATGCATCTTCGTGACAGCAAGTAAGAACAACCAACAATAATTAACAACTTACGATGAATAACGAAAATAGCAATCTACAAGCTCACAAACTGCTTTTTTTCACTAGTTTTGATTTTTTTTTTGCATTTTCACCGATAATGACATCCCCAAAATAGGGATGTCGGGGTGACAGTGGTTAAGCCTGTGAACCAAAACTACAATGAACCACCCAAGCTGGGGAAATACGTATCCACGTTACAAAGGCATGGTCATTCATAGCAACCTCACCACAAATGACTTTCGATGTCCCAAATATGAAATATTGAACTGTTCTTAGAGTGAGTGAGCTAGTTAGTTGCTTCCTGAAAAACAAGAGCTGAAATATGATGTTTTCATATCACCATTTAAAAAAAATATATATATATTTATATAAGCGGTTTCACCTTTGATCTCTCTTACCAGACCCATCTTTACTGAGTGGGAAGGAGACGGAGCACCTTGAGGTGCATGGGCCCACCCGAGTATGTCTGGCTCAGCCATTCCCAGAAGGGCTGCATATTTAGGAGCTGATGTCACCGGACACAGGCAGCCTGAGCGCGGAGCAAAGTGGAGCTGGATCCAACTCTGTTATACTAGACCTGAGCAGGCTCAGCATTAGGGCTGCAGCTATACATTATTTTCGGAACAATAATTCTATCGATTCATATTTCAATGAATCCCAAAGATATATGAATCGATGCAAAGAAAACAGAATAGATTTGATTCACTACTTAAACCCTATTTTATACTTCATCGTACAAACGTGCGGCGCAAAGATAGCGATAAGCAAATACCCGACCTATAAGCTACAATAATTTTTCTCCCCACAAATAATTGATTTTATTGAAATGTAAACAATCGATCAACTGTTGCATCCCTACTCGGCATGCAAACTTCGTTAACTGTGCAGTGTGATGAGATGGGGATGGCGTGAGAGGGAGAGAGAGAGGAAAAGATAGCAAGAGAAAATTGGGCTGACTTGTGCAAGGCAGGGTTTAACGTCAAGCAAGTGAAGCAACACACATACAGTGATCCGACTTGGAGCTGAGCAAGGCAATACAGGACTGAACCGTTGTACAGCCGCAGATTATTACAACGACACCCCCCAGTTGAAGGAACGATCAACGCGCTCCCAGTCTGAATAGGAATTGGGCTACACAATGCAACATTCAAATAACAGCCAAGTTGATTGCGGTAAATGTTTCCAATGTATTTGAACAAGGCCTCGAACTCTTAACCCATTTAGACCTGAGGCCGATTCTAAAAACGCCTTCTAAATCCTGACCCGTTTTCTGAAAATTTTCAAATATTTATTCAAAAATTACAACAAATGTGTTGCTGTGTACCTAACAGGAATCCCAAAAGGGGTTCCCGTCGTGAAAGGTACTGTATAGTTACAAATAGGGGTTCCCGCCCAAAATGGGTTAATCAATAATTCAATCCTAAACTCCTATCTCTCCTATCTCCGTTTGTAAAGATACGGTAGCAAGCGCAGTAAGGACACAGGCTTAATCAATAATGCATTGGATGAAGGCGAAGGAGACGCATAAAGATGAATGAATCAAAGATAATGCTCAGTTCAACGGGGAGACCGAGCGGGGTAGTAGTAGTACAATATGATACTCCATAGCTACGATAAGGTAAACAGATAGAGGTGGGGATAATTTTTTTTTTTGCTGGTCAACCACTTCATGCATTAAAAAAAAACGCTTACGTGAAGCCAAGAACAACATGGCACTGATGGCAGCCCACGGTGCAGAAGACACCGTGACTGACGTTTTTTGAGATGCTAATCTGGAGGAAAGCAGAAATGAGACGTGCAACAGATCTGGAATGACTGATAGCTGGAGGGGAAGGCGTGTGACCGTTCGGCCTGGAATTGAAACCTGCGGTTACTCATTGATGCTTGCATCCCGTTGCCAATAAAAGCATGTTATTTAAATAATGTCTTTATCTGGGGACATGTGTACGTATGGAAACCTGTGCAACGCATGCATGTCGAACTGAGGATGTGGAGTATGAATGAGGGCCACGAAAGGGGGCATGCAGACCAAACCTGCCGGCCTGTGTTATCTTTAAGGATCAGACAACTGCAGACGTGGACACAAATTCCCCGAGCCAAGATCCAACAGGCTATGTGTGTGTGTGTGTGTGTGTGTGTGTGTGTGTGTGTGTGTGTGTGTGTGTGTGTGTGTGTGTGTGTGTGTGTGTGTGTGTGTGTGTGTGTATATAAAAAGTTTTTCAGTGCATGCATGTGCACATCACTGCGGTCTCAGACAAACCAAGTAATTGCAGTGTTGCTGTTTTTCCCTTACCTGAGTTGAGTGTTACTGTTTGCATGGTCATTTATGTACTGTAAGTTAGTGACTTTTCTTGCCATCATCATAATATAAGTCATTTCAAAAGTACCTTACATCAGGGTAAATGAGAAAGTAACTTGCCGGCTAAGTTTTCTATTTTGGACAACAGCGGTTCATGAACAGTGCGTGCGTGTGAATGAGCTAGTGAATGACAGCATGCAGTCACACGTGACAGCTAAATGAACAATCACCCATGCTAGGGCTACCGAGAAAACTATGAGCCATCCATCCACCCATCTATCCATCCATCCATCCATGATAGAGTAAAGAAGAGCAGAGAATGCTCTTCCAGGTATGAGTGGAATGAAGGTTTTCAGGTCAATTGTCCCACGGTGAGGAAACAACACATTTCCCAGGCCTGCTGTTGGGCCTGTATCGCTGGGCAAACAGGAAATGACTAAATGTGTGTGTGTGTGTGTGTGTGTGTGTGTGTGTGTGTGTGTGTGTGTGTGTGTGTGTGTGTGTGTGTGTGTGTGTGTGTGTGTGTGTGTGTGTGTGTGTGTGTGTGTGTGTGTGTGTTGGGAGGGGGGGTTCTTGGAGGCCAAATAGTGAGCCTATCTATCCCGTTGCTCTCTCATCTTTTGAAATGAGCTGAGAGTGGTCTAGTCAAACTGATACTGAGTTATGTTCACGGTTCCCTCGAGGCTATGCAACTGATAATGGATATTTATTTAATAGGACACCTCGCTGACAGCTTTGACTGAAAAACCTCAACAAATATTCAATAGTTGATATATCGTTCCAGCATCAACTACGCAATGTATGCAAGTAAAATTGTAACATTGATTACACAAAACTGTTGAATACACAACAAATAAAAATTGCTTTCCCTGCTGTTAATTCCCTAAACTCATACTGCAGCTTTAGAAGTGTAATGTAATATTTTTTCAACTAGAGGACAGTGATAGGAAATCTCCTGAATCCTTAGACACCACTTCCTTCATCTATTCACAGATGAGATTATAATGTTGATCATGGATCATGATCACTTTAGCTTGGATTGATGGGTGAGATGAAGAACCCATTAACTGTACTGAATACAATGGCGTATTGAACAAGTACTGAATAACTATCCCACTCTAACATCACCCTATTGTTTAGTGATAAGTTCTTTCCAAATGGAGCATCTGGTGAAATGACGGATCTCCTGTTTGTTTTATGAAATAGTTACTTAAGTAAATAACAGATTTTCCAATAGGCCCTATACAGTCTCAATATCATACAAGCCCAATGTATGCTGAAGGTATGTCCACTCATACACATGCATGCATACGGGACCTACAATCACAGAGACGCCATTGGTCCTCTTGCCAGCGAGAGTTGGCCTAATCCATTAATTCTCTCCTCCAGACAGTACCCTTCTCATCTCCCAAACCTCTCTCCACCTCCGCTTCCATCTCCTTGCATTCACCCACGCATATAAACAAACAAACAGCTTGTGTCTACGTTAGTGAACCGACAGAGGATTCACCAGGCAGACAGCAAGCAACAGGCTGACAGGTTGTGACACTGGTACCACTACTCACTCATATCTCTATACATGAGATACGAGTACATATGGTGCCTATATAAATGCATTTACAAATTAAATGTGCATGACATTCACCCATTCACACACACACACACACACACACACATTGACGATGGAGGAAATCGATTTATCTGCACCGATTTGGAATGTTATAATCAAATTTTATTGATAATTCTTTGGCCAGGATAGAGATATATGAGAAAGGGTCATCTGGTAATCATTAGGTCGACAGTTCACCCCCAGCTCGCCCAGTCTATGTATCTGTGTCCCTGAGCAAGATGCTTAACCCCTAACTGCTCCCCACGCGGCGTATATTAATGGCACCCACTGCACCTAATAGTTAGGATGGGTTAAAACACAGAGGACAATTTTCACCTACAGTATGTGCAAATGAAATGTACCCCAAAACAACTAAAGGGGACTTGTAGTAGTAGTTAACTCCTACAGTTAGTTGACGCATGAGGTCAAGGCCACTTCTTTTCATCCGACAGTGAGGAGTTTCACTGCTAGAACGTAACACGTCATGCAGTGGTATATGCTATTCCTCCTGACATGGCACCCAGAGTGACCAACCTGTACAGGTCACTCACTAGTACCAGCAAGGCCTGTCACAATTATTACATAATAGCAATTATTTGAGATAATCGCTATTATTTTTTGCATAAATTGTCATAATCATGTTCAAAAATGTACCAGAGGATTTTTTGAACCCCTAGTCTCCACGGTGGTGGTGGGGGCACTAAGCAGGTAGTTATTATTGCAGATACTTATTGCCTGTATTCCCCGATACTGAGTAAATGAATTCCTCCAGTCAGTCACAGCTGTGAATTCCCATTGAATGGAACCGTGAAAATCACAGATTTCATGATGCAATCATTGTCTCTGCCGGAGGTGGAGAGTATGTTTTCGCTTCGTCCCGCCGTGTGTTAGCATGGCCCCTAGCCAAGCTAACATTGGTCAAGCTCCACGTGACACGTGTCAATATGTTGACACCAATGCCTTCGATTGGCTAGAGGGACGCATGACGAAATAAAATCCTATAAATAGGTGTGTCACTTCAAAAGGCCATTTATGTCTTTTGAAGTGAGGTAAGACAGGATCAATCAGTCTTGATTGGAACAGTACCTTCCAGTACAAATCACCCGTCCGTGCGTGTGTGTGTCCCTCTGAGAACACCTAACATTGGTCAAGCAAAGGCGCAGAAGGCCAAAGCTAAGAAAGCATACTCATCTACAACAGTAACACAGAAGAGGACTATAGAGTTGAATTGATCCCACAACAAGGCCGAAGTCTTAATACTGTAACAATTGGCCACCTTGATCAAATACATTATGTAGCACTAGAGAAAACTGACATAGATCAAACACCAATCAACTGCTGAAACTGTTCAAGACAATGAAGATGAAGAAGACAGACAAGCATTTGAACAAACCAGTCAATTACGAGGACTCCCATATGACACATTGCTTCAAGAAGAAAATGTTTTAGATGCAGACACTACATATTCAGTCGCCCCTGCAGAACACCAAAAACCACGCGCATTCTACCAAGACGACCCGTTCTACCAAGACTACCCGTGCTATTAAAATAGCACGGGTCTGCTGGCGGAGACTTGTGCTCCGAGGAGCACATTTTCTAGTTTATTTTATAATCGAGTCGTTTTGAGGTTAGCAATTTACACCCCTAATATCTATGACCTACGTTGCCTTTAAATAGTTTTATATCAATAGGACACACGTTGCTGTGTGTGTGTGGGGGGGGGGGGGTACATTCATTGTCATGAGAAAAACAAACTCTCTCTCATGTAGGCCTACAGTATAGTCACATCATGAAGGGAAGTACACAGTGAATCAGGATATTGAGGTTTTGGACCTGCCTCACCCTTCATATATTTTGGTATATATATGCCCTGGTCTGTTCTTGTCATCAGCTGCTCTCCGTGCTGCTGGTAGGGTTATGGGTTAAGGTTCAAACACACAGAGTCTAGTAAAAATGCAGATGGCTGAGATTTTGGTCATGAGTGTGTCATCAGTCATCCATGAGAAGCAACGTAAAAAAAAAACTGGTCCCTGTCTGTTTATTATTATCATACCCATGCCATGCATGCACTGCTCACACAGACCCAACACACACACACACACACACACACACACACACATGCGTCATATGGCTGCATTGCTGCTCAAGTCTCATCGCTCATGTATGCCCAACAGGAAAGACAAAAAAAGACCGAGACAGACAGGAGATGTTTTACGAGACAGATGTTCAGCAAGCTCCTATTTCCTGATATGACCACTGCATGGGGGAAGACAAAACGAAACGTCATGCTGCAAACTAGACAGCCAATTGTGTGAAGCTTTGACTCAATGGAATGACACACACTGCCTATGCCGACGACATCTATGCGTGTTAATAGTTAATAATCAACTATTAATTTTCGGCACTCAAAGATTAGGAGGACCCCCTGTAGTAACTCTGAGGACCCCCTAGGGGCCCCGGACCCCCTGTTGAAGAACCCTGTATTAGGTCATACTTTACTGATCCCCGGGAGGAAATTGGTCCTCTGCATTTAACCCTTCCTAACTAGGGCAATGAGCAGCAGGACCGGGCCCAGTTCTAAAGCCAGTGTCTTGGACAAGAGGCTCTGGCAGGAGTATGTTCCTATCCTAAGCTTTTGGTGTGGGAGGAAACCAGTGCACCTGGACTCTAGGTGCTAGAGGAAACCCACATGTCATGAATATAAATATGCACACTGACACACAAAAAGGACCCCAGCTGGGTTGAAGTACACAGGACCTTCTTGCTGTGAGCATTAACCACTTAAACCTTACGGTATATACTTCGCTGTCTGGGGGGTGTCCCTGGGGTCTATTCTGTTGTGAAGCTGTGACGTATGCGCCCCACAACTTGGTCACTAAAGTGACTAAATTACACCCCCTGGGAGAACACTTACATTAATAACTATTCGAGTTGAAAAGATTTACGGGTTCCGACGTGTTTGTTTACAATGAGGAGAGGACGGCGCCTGGTGCCTCTTGGACCCGGAAGTGACGTTGGACAACAAAATGACGCCAGACTTAAAAACCAAATACTACTTGCCCACTCGCCCTCCTTTTTTCCCCTACAACAAATCTCTTCGCCAAAAATAGCAGATGTACAAGCTCTCTCAACGTGTTGAGTTATAATCCGTTGCGAGCTTGTTAGATCTGTTATTTCACCAAATGTTCACCTATTTTTGCCTATTGTTTGCCTATCATGACATGGCCCGAATAGGAACGCTAGGGTCCATGTGGTTATGTAGTAAATACATTTCATCATGGAAGTAAAACTAAGAGAGTAATGACAACAGGTTCTCCTCTAGTCAGGCGAGTACTATCCACAACATGGATTGATATGGATGACAGAGCAGTGCAAATCACTAGCATTGGATCCATGAATATTGACTGGGATTTAACATCGAGCCCTGGAAAATGAAAAGGGTTTTACAACTTGTGGGGATTTATTACTTTGTCCACCATCATTATAAAACGCACGCTACCAGGAAAACAAAAGGTTACCGCCAGTGTACTTGGCAGGGGTTCAATTGGGCAGACACAGAAAGTCTGTGCCGTTCATAGAGGCAGAGGGCATTGCTCCTCCTGCAGCAACTTACTGCTGCATGCGTAGATATAGCAAAGTCCCAGAAGACAACTGGATAGATCTCACACATTGTGCACTGTGTCGGAGCGGAAGCGTCCCCATGGAAACATGTGAACACACCTGTGGTACGCAACATCACACAGCTGACTTTAGTCGCATTAGCGAGGGAGAGACCAAAATGGCAGATGAGTCATTGATGCATCTCCGGCAGAGGGACATCGACTTACAAAATGTTGAGTGGGTGGATCGAATGTGTGTCACTATCACAGTGCAAGGGCACTCCCACAGCAGACAGAGAACTGTCCCTAGTAACATCATCTTATGAACATGTTTATGTTAAAAAACAATGTCCTTTCTAGTCTTGTCTATTGATGGCATTATGGCGTTGATGGCCTGGTTGTAGCGTTGGGAGAGACTGGTTCATGTTCAGACAATTGAGTGAGCGTCAATGAGATGAACACAGAATTTGAGTCGATCGTCATATTTTTTGATATACGATAATGTGTGAGGTTTTGAAGGGTAGGATAAGTGCAGCTCATTTGCATTTAGTGGCTCTGTCTTACTGTTTGTTGTTTTTTCATAACGCTTTAACAAGGGTTGTGTAACATGCTTAATAGGCCCACTTCAGTTAAAATAACTCAACTGCCTCACAGTCACGAATTGGATCATTTTCAGGTGGCAGACTGGATTAGACGATGCATATTTTGAACATACATGATGGTCACGTTGTGCTGGCAAATGGAAGGTTAAGGTTTGCTGTTGGAACCAGGTCTGCGGCAAAAACAAAGTGCCTGCCAATGGCCAAGTGGCCAATAGCGGTTACATCTGCGCCGCTTAAACAATGAATGAAAAAGCCAAAACATTTCTCAACAGGTCATTGTAATTTAAAAAATGTTCATTGTACTGTGCATACTTGCTGTACATAATCTAGCTGCCCATGCATAACTTTTTTAGAATAGTATCAAGTGTTTCCTTGGACTTGCCTCACATATTGCGTTGTGCTTATAGAAATATTTATGGACTTTGGCAATGAAATATAGCAGTGGAATGTTTTAATTGATTCCTCAAGAATAATTTGCTAGACTTATTTTCCTGCATTCCACTTTTGGACCCCATTCTCCCAACCCCCACACCCACAGTGTTTAAAAAAACGTGGGGTCTATGGATGAATATAGACTCTTGACAGAGTGAGCTCCGAGCCTCATCCGTCTCCTACTGTATACGACATGACAGACTTGCCTCTAGGCTGCTCTAGCCTGCATGTTCTCTATACAAATAACAAGAATTATGACACTGGAGTCAGGGTACAAGAACCACATTCTGACCCATACAATGTGCTTTTACTTAGCGGAGCAATATGGAAATGCAATGGCAGACTTTGGTAGGAACATGACTGAATGGCAACAGGAAGAGTGGGCACCTTGTTAAATATTCCTATTTTTCCAATATGTTACAAAATAAAATATTTGGAAAATGATTAGGACATGCTTAAACATTCGACAATTAAGGTCTAGCATTTCTACAATTTCTACACAACCTGTATATCCAGTCATTTTGGAGCATAAACAACAAAAGTTGAAGGATAACATTAAGTCTGATGATGTACCGTGCATGTTCACATCATATATACTTTACATAATATATATATATTCAATTTTGGTTACAAGTTAGTTACAACAAGTAGATGATAAAAAAACGTGTTGTGACAGGATGAATGCAAACTGAATTGACTCTTCAATCTTTATCTCTCTGACAGCAATGGCTAAAGGACTTTCAGGTTCTGTACACAAAACACGTTGCTTTCGTATGCAAAAGGTTTGCCAAATGAGCCCTCATTTTGCATGGCTTGTTTTAAGGCGGTCTTTGAAGCTAATTTCATTTCATGCAGGCAGAGGCCTCATGGTATACAGGCAATCTTTTCAGGGGTCAGTAAGCATTCTAACATGTTAAACATGCCATGGGCGAATTCATTATATAACAATATCAACAACTAGATCTCCTCACACTAGGCAATACGCAACAATGAGATCAATGAGGAAGAGAAAACACGTTGTTGGATAGTGTGCCGATATCGATCAGCTCATGTGGCTCTCTGGCCCCCAGAACTGAACCTCAAGCTAAACTAACAGCAATCAGGACCAATCCTGATTGGTGTTGTAGGCTAACCCAACCAACCGCACATCCCTATCGATATCTAGACATAATTAACAGAGTGACCTTAAAACAAGGTGTCAGGCGAGTGAATTATTCAATGTGGTCTCACTTAGTTAAAAAAAAAATCAGTCAGTCAGTCAGATAGACAGGCACTGACTGCATTAGGCAGGCCATAATGCAGCCTGCTTCAGTGCCTGCAAACTCAGCATTCATCTCAGCTCCACCATACACCAATCAATTTCCTAATTTTGTATTCCAAAAGAGAGATCCAAGAAAAGGCCACTCTGCAATATCTCAGCACCATCTTTTGGAAACTTACATCTTTAAAGGAAATGGCCAGTATTCCCAAAAAGTGTTTGCACATTCTTGTGCCCCCTCCTCCTCCTCTCCCCAAAGACTGGTGTTGTGACATTAAAGTGATAAGGAGTGTCCATGAGCGTGCTCTACAGTAATCGTATCCTTTAATCCCTGCAACATTCAACAACTCAAGGATCTTCTGGCTAAAATGTTAATAACCCACCCCAGTCCCATCTCCAAATACACTGATGTAGCCTCCTCCACATGACATGCATGTTATTACAGAATCACTTTCCATGTACATTTATCTTTTAAAAACTATTCCAAAAAGGGCAGAGTGATCTCTTATTTTCTTCCCCTTTGACACAGTTCCCAAGTCTTTTATAGTACTGAATGAATATGGGCATGCATGCCATTCTCAAATCTCTAGTGGGGCTTCCTTATTGTGATCTGCATCTGCAAAGTAAAAGGAACCATACAAGAAAGGTACCTGAATTTCAGGTCCTGAAATGTGATCACCAAGCCTCTCTAGAAAGTTAAGATCTTCATGCTATATATTAATTACATCAGGTTAATCAAGTATAACAGCATCCTTAATAGTAAGGGGTTTAGCATTTGTGAGGGAAGTACAACTGGACAAGCATGATTCATTTGGCTCCCCAGTCAGACAGTCAGGAAGTTGCACCCATAGCCATAAACCACATGCCATATGGTTGTTTTTCAATGCTCATCATAGTTCAAATGTTTGCTCAACCAACCGCCACAACACTGACAAGACAGTCCGTCACATTGTAGCAGTTTATCCAGACAGAACAGCGGGGGCCCCTCTCTCCCTCTCTCTCCACGTACATCATTATTATGTTCACCAACAACTACGATCGGTGCAAAAAAACTGCATTTATGCACACAAAAAAAAGTAAAAGTCATTAATTATAGTGTGTGATTGTTTCGAAATACAAGCGTTTGTCCTAGAACGAACCCTACGATCACCATCATCATTCACAGAAATCACTTCCACCACCATCTCGACTCTAGTCTGGCCATCATGCTGTGGTGTGAGGCTTTTTTACCCACTTCAACCAAGAAGAAAAATAACCATAAACCCCCTCCAAATAAACATATTCAATCGTCTGATCGCCCATTCAATCGCCCCATTACGATCGCGTTTACTTACAGAGAAGATGTCAACGTCCGTGGCAGCCATGGTGCGGAATGGATGGTGTGTTTGTGACTCAGATCAGTCAGAAGCCTAGTAGCTACTACTGAGTACTGAGCTGACTGAACACACACTGAACAATATGGCCACTTCCTGGAAACTCCCATTCTGCGAGAGGAATGGTAGAGTCTGCGTCCCATGGCCCGGTGGGACGTTTCAGTCGCGCTGCGATTGGCTACTGGGTTATCCCCTGTCAGAATCAAGGCTATTATTAATATTTATACAAACACTTAAAGCTATGAAAACCAGAACAATAACAATAACCTTGAGCTTATTTATTTTATTTTTTATTTTTTTCTTTATTTTTTTCCAGTAGGCTATTGTAACTGCATTTTGTCCTGTTATTTGTAATTGTAATGTTGATATTTTGTAAATAAAAAAAATAAGAAGAAGAAATAAGAAATTAGAATAATATTTACCGTGGTCAGAATATATTATTACATTGAAAGAAAAACTATCTAAATTAAAACTAAATATATATTAAATATTGCTAATATTTAACAATTTCGTTTGATAACCCAAACCAAATATATTTAAAAAATAAATTGATCAATAAATAACAAATTAAATCAATGTGGTTTAAATTAAACATGGTTAACTTCTCACTCTCTATCATACATGGTATTTTATCGATTTTGACATTTTTATATCTACGATACGAAAGTAAAAGTCAGACTCGATAAAATCCATCTATATTAGTCTTGATCCAAGGCTATATGATGTGGGACACATTCTGACAGTGACTGACAGGGATACAAATGATCAGACCTATTGACCTTATAACTCTATAGTTATTAGTTATTGAGCATTCACCCATATGCATGATATTGATATTGGAGGGGGGACACATTGTGACGGGGATAAGTACACCGGAGTGTAATTCTCTTTCATTATCTTAAATGGTATCCTGCAGAAATGACTGCTGTCTAAAACACAACAGTTATAACCCTGTAATATATGTGTAGCTGGCTGCACATTCTGAGTGACAACGTTGTTTCCACGCGTGAGCGGTTGACAACCAACCAGCCAATCACAGCGGGACTGGCCCTCCAGAACATGGGATCTATTATGCTCCTCCATAGGAATGTCATTACAAGCCAAGACAGGAGCGAGGCGGAGATATGGAACGGTTGCAATGTCTCATAAGAATTCTCCAGTAGTGGAAAAAGTACTCAAATGTTTTACTTAAGTGCAAGTATCAATACTGCAATGTATAAGTACTCTGTTACAAGTAAAAGTACGGAATTAAAAAATTACTTTGTAAAAGTACAAAACTATTGGTATCAAAATGTACTTAAAGTACCAAAAGTAGAAAGTACTCAGTATGCAGAATGTCCCATTACACAAGTTTTCAAATAATATGTATACAAATCTTTTGAAATAGCACACAATGCCTCGCATTGTCAGCTTTTGAAAGTTTAAATAGGGCTGAATGTATGTATGTTTTGTAATAATAATACAAATCTATAAAGTAACTAGTAAGTAAAGTTTTCAAATAACTGTAGTGGAGTAAAAAGTACAATATTTGCCTCTGAGATGTAGTACCTTGGCACAACTTTGTTTTACTTATTTTTTTTTACTTTTAGAAGTAAAAGTATTGAACACTGGAAATACTCCAGTAAAGTAAAAGTACCTCCAAATTGTACTTAAGTACAGTACTTGAGTGCATATATTTTATAATGTTGTAGCCTAGCTGGCTGGTAACAGGACAGGTGGGCACCAAAACCATCTGGGCACTAGGGACAACTGGGCACCAAAACCATCTGGACACTAGGGACATGTGGGTTCCCACTCGTCCAGGTGCCCAGTCATCCCAAAAAATATGGTGCCCAGATGTCCCTAGTGCACCTGTCTTGTATTCAGCTGGCTGGCTGGCCCATTGTTACAGTGCAAAGCTTTATGCACATTTCTCATACAGCCACTGCGCCACTGCTTCCCATTAAAGCTCTCTTTCTTTAGACATTTTGTTTTAAACTGACTGTAGTTCATTTCAACACTGATGAAAAATACAATAAATGTATAATAATGATAATTAGTTTTGCTGTTTGTTCCATTAGGCTACTCTTAGTAGCAAGGCGTTTAAAGTATAGTCGTGAGATAATAAAATTAGGCTATAGATAGGGCAATGGTTAGACAGACATAATAAATAATAATGGCCTAATAATAATAATAATATTAAATAATCTGAATGTAGTTTGCCCTCTAAGTGAGCTATCCATGAAATAATTGTGGCGTGCATAGTTTTTGACTTTTTACTTAATTTATTTTGTAGCTAGGCTATATTAAATTTATATTTTAACACGTTTTTTTTGTTCTCTTCTTCTTAATTGGCTTTAAACCCTGTGCAACCCATGAGGAATATATTAACTGCTGTTCATTCTGCATCATGATATACACGTTATTACATAATAATAGCCTACATTCATTGTCCTGGTAAAAAGGTAAGTTTGTTTAGTGCTGTTGGTGTAAAGTAACTAAGTACATGTACTCAAGTACTGTAGCCTACTTAAGTACAATTCTGAGGTATTTTTACTTTGCTGGAGTATTTCCAGTTTTCAGTAGCCTACTTTTACTTCTACTCCTCCACATAGGCTACATCTCAGAGGCAAATATTGTACCTTTACTCCAATTATTTGAAAACGTTAGTACTTTGTAGATTTTGACTATTATTACAAAACATATACTACCACTTCAGCTATACTTCGGCTATTTGAAAATAGCAGACAGTGCCTGCCTGGCAATGCCACACGTGCGTTGTGAGCTTGTAGATCTTTGTGAGTTTGTAGTTTTTCAAAAGATGTGTATACATATTGAACTTGTGAAATGGGACATTCTGCATAATGAGTACTTTTACTTTTGGTACTTTAAGTATATTTTTATGCCAATACTTTTGTACTTTTACTCAAATTTTACTAAAATTTGAACACTTTTACTTGTAACTGAGTATTTCTAGATTGTACCGTATTGTCATTGATTGGCTACGTTAACTTAAGTAAAAAATGTGAGTACTTTCTCCACCACTGGTGAGATGTGCATAAATTATTCAGATCATTTCCACGTCTGCGTTTTTCCCGGAAACCGTAGATAGTAAGAGTCACAGGTAGTGTTGCCATGTCCGCTTATTATAAGCGACTTTGGGCTTATTTGTCTGTAAAGTTACTTGTAAAAATTGGTAGCTGCGGGTTGCGGTTTTTTGGTCTTGTTTCTAAAGTGTACTTGCTTATTTAGGCTTGCTTCAACAATTTTTGATTATTATTTCTTATTAAAGTTCTCAAGTATTTTAATGAAACTGTTTTGTGCCACAGGGAGCACATGTGTTAGAATGTTTAAAAAAATAGTCCAAATATTCCACAGAGTTTTTGAAAATCGTAGATCTCACAACGCGTGCATTGCAACGCATTGTGAGCTTGTAGATCGGCTATTTTCAAATGTATATAGGTTCACTTTAAGTGCTCATGTGGCCTAAAGTTGCTTCTTTTAGGCTTATTTTCATAGACCTGGTTGCTTATTTCTCTCGCATAATCTGGCAACACTGCTCACAGTCACAGGTAACCTACGTCAGATAGCCGCGCTACTGTACACGGTAGGTGAATGACAAAGACATTCTATTCTACACAGCAGCACCACCTGCTATATTGTTCTGGTAGAAAAACACATTTAACACAGTCTATTAGCTTTAGACAGTCTTCATGGCGGTGACTCAAGAAGCCATCCTGTCCTTGTTGATAGAAGAAGGGGGCAAAGTCAAGAACTCGGACTTAGTAAGTAAGTTCAAAGGTGCGGTGAACTGCGCCGATCCCGCGGAGAAGAAGCGCAACAGGGAGCTCTTCAAGACGATCGTCAACAACGTCGCCGTCGTGAAAGACATCGACGGCGTCAAGTATGTCGTGGTCAAGAAGAAGTACCACCACCTGCTGAAGGAGAACCACAGTGAGGAAAAGAACAGTGAAAATGAAGAGCTGGCAGTGGCCGCACATGAGCACCGCTCACCACCTGCACAGACTGGTGCCCAGACAGAAGACCCTGCTGAGGGTGCATCAGCAGGGGGGGAGACGTCTGTTTGTGGGGGTTCTGAAGAAGAAGAAGTCAAAGGTAATTCAAATGAAAATGAGCCACTTACACCTGCAGCAGAGTTGCCTTCTCCTATAGCACTGGTATTGCAAAGAATTGGGGATTTCAATGTAAAACCTAAAAGAGCCCTGTGTTTTGACATAGTCCAGGACTCTTACACAAAAAGGGAAAGTCATCCAATTGGACATCAGGCTTTGGGTTTCAACAAGACCAGTGCCGCACACAGCAAACCCTTTGCATTGCCTCTGAGGATGCCACCGCCGACTAAGATAGAAATACACAGACTGAAAGGTTCGGACTCGGACGACCCCCCGGAGAAAACCAACCCGGACACGGACCCGTACGACTCCTTCAGGCACAAGAGGAAGCCCTCGGTGGAGAGCAGCACCAACCTGAACTCTCCTCAGCCGAGGAGGGCGGTGAAGAGCACCAAGCCCTCCGAGGAGCCCAAACAAGAGTCCAGCAGAGCCCCCTCCGCGGTCCCCCTGGAGCAGTCCGAGCACGAGTGGCTGGTCAAATCGGCCGCGGGCCACTGGAGCCAGGTCTACGGAATGCTGCTGAAAGACCACCAGCTAGCCGAGAAGAGGGACTTCATGTCGGGGTTCACCGCTCTCCACTGGGCGGCCAAGTGTGGAAACAGCGACATTCTGTCTAAGATGATCGAAATATCCCGGAACGGAGGTGCTGACATTGACGTTAACGCCAAAACGCACGGTGGCTACACTCCATTACACATCGCAGCACTGCACGATCAGGAATTTATACTGGCCAAGCTGGTGGATGAGTACGGGGCGGACGTGAACGTGAGGGATAACTGCGGCAAGAGGGCCTATCACTATCTCCACAAGGGGATTTCGGAGAGGGTGAGGGGCCTCCTGGGCGAGCCCAAAGCCCCGCCAGCTCAGGAGAGTGCCCCGGTGGAGAAGGATGAGGTGGATCTGTTTCCGGATCTGTCCAAGGGTCTCCATACGATAAGTCGTCTCTTCCAGCCTCACATGACGGGCCACAGGAAGAAGCACAAGCAGAGGCCGGGGATCTATTCTCTGGGCGATGACTCCAGAGAGGAGAGGGAGGAGAATGGCTCCTGAGTAACCCCATAGTCATGTCAGTGTGTGTTGTTGATGTAATCTCAGAGCTCTGGCCACTGGCCATCTTATTTCCATGATACAAGAGCCTTTGAATAACAAATAGGTCGTTTTTATTTATCTAAATGGTCGGCACGTATAGAAGCAGGGATTCTTTTCTCATGCGGTCTCTATCTCTAGGCCGTCCTCAGTTGTGATTTTTTACCTTATTCTGAATTGAACATCCAACAGTGAAGAAAGCCACAAGGAAACATTCTATTTCATCATGACTTATTTGGGATATCTCGGTACTTGGGTGGCATTAACGTTGATCTTTATTTTCTTTATTCTTTATACTAATGTTGTGACACTCACTGACATTGACCGAAAAGTACAAAAAGAGACTGAATTTATAGCTGGATAATGTTAATTGTATCATTTCTCACAACACCCTGTTTTTGTTGGGGACAACAAAATGAACTGCACGAAGCACTTAAGATTGAACAGACAAAACATTTATTTAACACTGTGTTGAGCTTTCATCATCCATTCTGTGGTGCCATGTATGAGCTGCATAACCTATTGTGATTATAAGCTGATTATGAATTTATACATTCCATTACTTATTGAAGGAAGTATTGTAGCAAGCAGATCTGCTTCTATTCACATTTCACCATCATTACCATCATGCGTGTTTAACTTGTTTAAATGTCCATTCTGCATTGTGGCATGCATTCTCATACAGTTTACAACATGATGAATCAACAGTGTCTTATGTGTGAGATTATACATACATCAAATCCTCATTGAGCAAAATCTCTGCATTACTGTTTCAACAGAACATTAAGCATTAATGTTCTTTTTCTCCATTGTGTTAATCTATATGAAATCACTGAGATTAAAGAGGTGGTGCCATGGTTTTGCACTTTTTCTGTTTTTCATGTGTCTATGAGGTTGATAGAACGTCATTAAGCCCCCTGGTGGTGTTTTTATGGTGTTTTATGTCTTCTCTGACTATTTTGAGTTTCTACCTGGAGGCTGAAACCTTGAGGGTCAAACGTGCCAATAGAAAAACAGCACTTTAATGACACAGTAAAATTATACCCTCCCCCTCATTATCATAACACAACAGGTGTGGGCATGAGGAGGAGGAGGGACTAGGACAGGTGGGTGGTGCTAAGGTGGTGGAGGAGGTGCTAAGGTGAGAACCAGGTATACTTAATGAACTGGAGGTGTGTCCACATAAAAACATAATTTTAACACTTTCTGTACACTTTTTTGAAAAAAATCTTCCTCCTAGTATAACCATAATACCTGATGATTATGTTTTAAGGGGGAATCACTGAAAATCACGGCACCCCGTCTTTAAATAGATATGTTGTGTTGGGAAATGTGGCTATTCTCTTGATATAGTATCTCCAGAGGCCTGAGAGAGAGAGAGAGAGAGAGAGATAATCTAACTGTAAGGATCTGTTGACTGTTGGTTTAAATAAACCATTACCAAAGAAACAAATCTATTTACTATCTTTCCTTTGAGTGTTCAAATGACTTGGATTTTTCTCATTGCTATACTACACATAAATAATTAGGAAGATCTCTCTCCTGAAACAAGTGATGAATGAAATGACAATTTAAGCGAATAACAGACATAACCACGAATCCCACTTGAAAGCGGATGAATTGTTTTCTGTACATGGTTACAGGTGCTACATAGATATCAGCCTGTGCCAAAATCAGCTCTGAGATATGGCTCGTATCCATCTACTGGCTTTGTTGAGACAGCTGAGAGACCCCGAGGGAGTTAGTCAGATGACTGACTGACGGCCTGTCTCGGAATGTGTGTGTGTGTGTGTGTGTGTGTGTGTGTGTGTGTGTGTGTGTGTGTGTGTGTGTGTGTGTGTGTGTGTGTGTGTGTGTGTGTGTGTGTGTGTGTGTGTGTGTGTGTGTGTGTGTGTGTGTGTGTGTGTGGGTGTGTGTGTGTGTGTGTGTGTGAGAGAGAGAGAGAGAGAGAGGGTAGCATCAATGGAAAAGCGTGCTAATGTCATGACAGGACATGGCAGGCGACAGATGAGGAGAGGATTGAGGAACACTTCCTGTGCATGAAGTCGGTCTCTTTTCTTTTTGTTTTTCCAGTGTGTGCTCCTGTCACTTCTCCTCAGCAGATGATCCCACCGTGCCGGCCGGATCCACGACACATTCATTACTGTAAAGCAGTGGTTCTCAAACGTTTTCATCTGAAGGACCCCCAAAATGATATGTATTTGGCCGCGGAACAAAAATTTGTTCCAGGGACCCCCAGAAGCAAAGATTTGAATTGAACAAAAGTATACATAATGTATTCAAAGATTTGAAAACATTTTTCCACGATTTTTCCAAAATAGCAGATCTACAAGCTCATAGCGCGGCACTCGGTGCCGCGCTATGAGCTTGTAGATCTTCTATTTTTGAATAGCCAAAGTATAAAACATATGGTTATAGTGGTTGAAATGATTGTGACGCTGTATGAACACATTTAGCTGGGGACCCCCTGGTACCCCCCAAGGAGGACCCCTGGGGTTCCCCGGACCCCACTTTGAGAACCAATGCTGTACAGAACACCAGTGAACATCAGTTCTGCCAGAAAGAGGGAATGAGGAGATGAGAGGATTTAAATGTGTCCCACAGACGGTAGGCCTCTTGTGTCGTTGTCTGTCTGCCCGTTATTTAGGCTCAGCTCTGTTTCCTTCTTTCTCTAATCTTCCATCTACGACATTGTATCTCTCTCTCTCTCTCTCTCTCTTTGTCTTTCTCATGATGTCATTTACCCGGCAGCATAACACTGTTACGTCAAGCTAGTCCCCCCCCCCCCCCCCCAACCACACACACACACACACACACACACACACACACACACACATACACACAGGCCTCAGGGCCTGATGAAGCAAAATGTTCCCATCTGCTGTCGTTGTCGTCATCAGCGGGCAGGGAGTCGAGAGGAGAGGAGAAATACAAGGTCAGGGAAGACGAGAAGCATATATAAATCACATGTGAACACCCACTCTTGTGATGTTTGTGACACACTCTATTGTGACATTCACAGTATACATTGTGTGGAATGTTCTATTAGAAACACAAACTGATGCCGTACTACAAATATTAGGCCTACTGGCTCTTTATTTGTAATGCTGCTGGTCAAAGGCTGCTGGCTTGTGGTGGTGTTGAGTGAAGTGCATACTTTGTCCGCTATTATATTTACCACTAGGCCACTGGCAAGAAGGACACACACACACACGCACAGTCACGCACGCACACACACACACACACACACACACACACACACACACACCATGTGACACAACTGCATCCTGATGTGAAGATTGCTGTGTTCTTCCCACAGAGACTCTTTCCAGTTCGTTGTCTGGAGTGTTCTCAGTTACTTTGCTTCAGCAGCATTTACAGTGCCATCGGCACTGTAAATTACCGTAGGATTACCACATTTTCTGTCTGATCTGACATGCTCAGAAATCCCCACATGGAAATGCCATTGTGTTTCATATCCTCCCCCCCAACTGCTTTCTTTGGGAATCAGATTAGACGTGCTCTCCTGTGTCACTTGTGTTTCCTCCTGGGCTTTCCTCTGCCACACGCCGACATGAAATGCTGTCTTTTTATTCATCTTTCTCCCTTCTGACATTCCTCGGCTCATAATAGCCGTTTGTTGTTGTTCACAAACAAACTGGGCAGCGTTCCAGCCGTTGTTCTTGGACTGCACGCTATCAGGGCCGGAGAAGCATGAAGGAGATAGTAGCCTAGAGTAGAGTTATGGGGAATGAGGGAGACAGGCTTATACAGTAAAAACACCCAGTGTCAATCATGGAAGGATTATTTGCAACCGTTTTGTTTTGATCTTTTACAAAATACAACTCTGAGAAATTAAACATGTTTGAATTCCACTTAAATGTGGCAAAAGTTCCAAAACCCATCTTTACATTACAAACAGTTTGGGGCTATTAACATCTTCCCTATATCTGACTGACTTTGTATACATCTTTGAAAGCCAAACATTTACACATATAACTACTGTACATTCAGCCGGGCATAAAACATCTGCGGAGGTTCTCATAGTTTCTTTAAACAAATATTTTCCCTCTCGTACAGAGAGAAGGGTCGTTTTCCTCCGCTATCACACTGGCGATCAGTCTGACTCATCACACACACATGTCCCAGCCACTGTCTGCATTCTTCAACACCCCTGGGATGAATCCTTTCTCTCTTGTGAGATCGGCTAGCTAGAATATGCAGCTATCATGTCCTCAGTGGGGCCCATATAAGGAGTCCACAGGCTAAAGGATGCTTCAGTACAGTAAACGGACATAAACATTTAATGTTAAATAAAATGTAAAATCTGGTTCAATTCATTTCTTACACTCTCAGAGTTAAAGCTTCAATCTTGAACTTATTTGAATGAAACTGTATGGTACAGCATATTAATACAATATTACTACTAGAACTGCAGTGGTTGGAGGTGGTCTCCCTACTACTTTTCCATTGAGAAATTTAGAGCCTGATGTCAGGTAGGGCGCCTACTGCTGACAACTAGTACTGCCTGAAGCTCATAGCAATATCTCCACTGACCCCTGATCGGGATGCCGAGCTGTAGAAATCCCAGACTTTTTTGGGTTGCAGCTTTAAATTAACATGCGTGTTCCAGGTCCTCAGATGGAAAACGAAACTTGGAAAAGTTAATTTCTCAAATCACACTTGCTCCTTCAGAGGGGATTGAGTCGTACAGTACATACTCTAGTGCCTAATGCCCATCTATACCTCTACTGTGCCTAGCTAGTCACATTCCCATAGTAACTCACTCACACAGGAAACCAGAGCTGAAGGGTACTTCATATAACGTCAGTATGGTTCAGTGATACAGTCGCCATGCACTTATAGTTCTCATAACCAGCATAGGTGTGCCTGCAGGTGGCAGTGAAGAGCTGAGAAAAAGCTGCCAAACTGAGAGTGACCAACAACTGAATTAGAGCACTGTTTCCCAAACACCGGGTCGGGACCCATGTTTGGGTCGTTGGCCAATTTTCATGGGTGGCGTGTAAATCTCAAATTATTTCTGTTTCCTACATCAATAAAATATTATAATAATATATATATATTGTTTTAAAAGATTTTTAAAAAAAAGTTTAAACAAAAGAGAAAAAATATATATTAAAAAAAATATATATATATTTTTTTAAGAAGTAGTGAAAATAGTAGACTACAAGCTCGCAACGTGGCGCTAAGCGACACGTTGTGAGCTTGTAGATCTGCTATTTTCACTAGTTTGGGTCCCGGGCAAACGACTAATTTCTCTTTTGGGTCTTGAGCTAAAAAGTTTGGGAACCATTGGAATAGAGGCAAATACACATTCCTCTGGGAGAAACAAACCAATGCCTTCAAACTTTTAAGTAGAAGAGGAATGCTAAGTATTGAGGTATGTGCAGATCAGGGGTCATATGCCTCAGAACTATATTGTGGTTCAGGGAACATGAATGAGTAAGATAATTTAACCATATTGTTAAAAAGCTAAATGAAACCACCAGGAAGACGAGAGAGCTTAATTTATTCACAATATTACAAACATGGAATTCACAACTCCAAGGAAGCACAAAATAACAAACACAAAAACACACATGGAAACACATCAGAGAGCACAGTCAGTCCAGTCGATAAAAATAATTACGAAGAAATGTCTCTGTTGCTGTCGCAACATCTGGGGCAGATTGAAATCCAATATATCTGTCCTTAAATTGAAGACAGCATATAGTTGTATATCTTTGTCATTCTCCTCTCTTGCTTATTCTAGCTAAAGACCCTATACCCCCTATCCTCTAAACAACAGCTCCTGTAGCCATCTCCCAATACTGTTTGGACCAACTGATGAATGGGGAAAAAAGACAATTGACTTGAGAAGTTACAAAGTTGTATGTGCAGCAAGACCAAAAAGGAATGTTTCTGAATATAAGAATGTGCCGTTCCTTTGTTGAGAAAGTTGTCTCACTCAACTCAACCATTTTCTCTCTCTCTCTCTCTCTCTGCCTGTTCTCCAAAGTGTTGGTCTTTTGCATGCCTGAGGAATTCCACCAGGCTATAGGGAACAACACGAGAGCAACTAACCCCGCAGCCCTGTGTATGAACAATGGCCAAAACAAACAGACATTTGTTTAGCAAACTGAAAAACGGACAGAGACGTAAATCTCCAAGGAAATGTTTAGGGGTGGCGGTGAAACTGTTTAGCAGAAAACATTAAAAAAAAAAACTCTTTCAGGATGGGAGGCGTTCAAGTTCCCAAGGGAAAACATGTTATTTTGGAGTCAGTTCAGTTCCATGACATTTTGAGAGGGGGGGGATTAATTTAGGCATTTTGTTATTGAGTGAACACTGAACTTTTGCAGTGACTGCATCTATGATGTTGCAAGATTACAAAAATATACTGCAGTACACCACAGACAGTCCACAAGTTGTAAGAATGCTATTCAGCAGAACATAAGCCTACAATGAATGCAAGTCCATAAAGAAGGAGTTTGATTATTTTGTATATTAATAGGATTTGTTTCTCTCGAAAAACAAGAGCAAACACAGAGGTCTAGCCAGCTAACGCCCACACACACCATTTACGCTTATTCGTTCAACATCTCGTACGTTCACCCACACATGCATACAGACACACACACACACACACACACACACACACACACACACACACACACACACACACACACACACACACACACACACACACACACACACACACACACACACACACACACACACACACACACTTTAGAACAACACTCCTTTGTGGTCAGGTCATATACCCAATACATTGTAGAAATCTTGTAGAAATTGACAAGAAAATTAAACAAAAATGTATAATGTATAAAGACGGATGCATGCATCATATTTGAAATCCTATTAAAAAACTAATTGGGTCAAGAGTCTTTCATTTAAGAGTGCATTATCTGTTATTCAAAACAATTTAACAAAGAGCTTTTTAAACTGTTGGCTACTGTCAAAATGACAATAAGATATTGGGCTTAAGGACACAGTGGGCCTAGGAATGGTCTAAATTGTGGAAGTAGTGGGTAGAAAAAATTGTTTAAGACACTTAAAATTGAATTAGACTTTTGTTAGTTTTCAAAGAAACATATTTCAAGTACTGCTTATGTCTTTCAGGACACTGAAAGAAAGTAGTGTGATACAATCATTTCTTACTTTTAATCTGTGAAGTGGTTTACCTCCACATTTGCAAGTAGAACTCTGTCCAGATGGAACCATCAAGACTTAACAACTTGAATTAGCCGGAAACAGAAAAAAACACAGTCCTCAGCTTTGCCCGATGTGCCTATGTCCTTTTTTAGTTCAACACATTTCAATATTCCTAAATTCAAAATCAATTAAAAAAAAAATGAAAAGAAAACACAACATTACAAGGAAAAAGGCTTAGTTTAACGTTTAAACAGTTTCCAAAACAAATTTGATTTCAGGAAATGTCTGTGCATTTTACATATCATCACAAAGTGCTTTTTTTCATTCACCTTTTTTGGTTTTTTATATCTATAGTGCGTCAATTTGAAATATATATATATATATATATTAAAAAATTAAGAAAGAACATTATAAAAGGTCTTCTATGTCTACATGTACATGGTAATGGAGATGACACAGCACACGGTACAGTACGTTTTCAGGCTCGCCTGGTCCGCCGGCATGCAAAACTCAGTGGGTGAGAACCTGCTATTCCTCTCCCAGGTCAAGATACAATCTTAAAGCTTATGATGGGTTTCCAGAAGTCGGAAGGCAAAGGACCGTGACACTCAAAACTGAATGGAAATTAACGGACAACTAACTGATACGGCATTAACGGGGGTATACAGAGTTTCAACACAGCAGCCTTAAGTGTCATTCCACAGCAACACCAACATCAAGGCACACAGAAATATAGCATAAGTCTCTCTTTAACCACTTATAACCACACAAATGTTCTAAATTATTTCGAAAATAGCCAATCTACAAGCTCACGACGCGTCACAACGCATTTATATAGCGCCTTTTTTATCCAAAGCGCTTTACAATGTGCATTACATAAACCCATTCACACACTGAAGGGTGGAGGAAACCATGCAAGGCACCAGCCTGCTCATTGGGGGGCAGTTAAGGGGTTAAGTGTAATGCTCAAGGACACTTCGACACTAACCCAGGCCAGGGGGAGCCGGGGATCGGACCGGGGACTGTCGTCCAAGTTGTGCGACGCCGTTGGTTTTTGTAACCTTCGCCTGGCTATAATTGACAAGCGCAAAATAGGAACGCCCGGGTTAAAGTGGTTAAAGTACTGGACACGTGTACAATGAAACGGTTCTCCGATATGGGAGGTGCGGACGATTGTGCTGGCTGACCAACAGCCGTGGGCCGGATGGGGGAGAGAGGGGAGGGAGGGAGAGTGTTTCAGGGGATTACACGCTGACATCAAGGGGACGTCTGGTCTTGGGACAGTGTGGGGGATTCGTTAGTTGAAAAGGTAGAGGAGTTTGGATTCTTTACCATCAATGGGAGCAGAAGGAAGCGACGTCCATCGCAACGCTCCTATCCCACCTCTCCTGAGGACAAAACAAAGGTTCCAATGGCAAGACGCAGACTCCTGAGCATCGACCTTCACGTTGAGTTTCTTCACTACCGTCCGCAAAAGGGACAGAAAAAGGGACCCGTCGCGACTCACCCCTCTATAATGTCCCATGTCTCTGGGGGAGTGCAAACCGGGGAGTACATCTTCTTGACAAACTATACAGTACGGTCAAAGTGTGCGGGGGAGAAAAAAAAGGTACGAGGCGAGAGAGAGGAGATATTCAACGTGTTTTTTTTTTTCTTCTCCTCCAACCCGTCTCTGTTCCTTCAGAAAGGGAGCGTGCTACGCAGGGCCTCCATCTGCTCCTCTCCCAGCCTCTGTCTCTCCTCCAGGTCCTTCTGCCTGATGAGCAGCGAGGCCTTGGTCTGCACGAAGTGCCGGTAGTCCCGCAGCTGGTCGGCGGAGAGCTGGCGCGACAGGAAGCCGGAGACCACGCTCTCTCGGCGGTCCAGGTTGTCTTTCAGGTCTTTGGCGTCGTCCCTCTGCTTGCACAGCAGCCGATGGCGGTTGTCCAGGGATTCCTGAGAGGAGACCGACAGCAACAGAAAGAGTGAGAGGGAGAGGGAGAGAGACGGTTTTGAGTCTTGCAACAAGTGGTGTAAAGTAACTAAGTACATTTACTCAAGTTTACTTCTATTCCACTACATCTCAGAGGCAAATATTGTACTTTTTACTCCACTACAATTATTTGAAAACTTAAGTAACTAGTTAATTTGCAGATATAAATTATTACATTATGAAACATACATTAACCACTTTAGCCCTATTTTAGACATAGGCTATTTGAAAATAGCCGATCTACAAGCTCACAGCGCTTCGCATCGCGACCGCGTTGTGAGCTTGTAAATCTGCTATTTTCAAACATCTTAGTACTTTTACTTTTGGTACAAGTATATTTTGATGCCAATACTTTTGTACTTTTACTCAAGTAACATGTTGAACACAGGCCTTTCACTTGTAACAGAGAACTTCTACATTGTGGTATTGATACTTTTACTTAAGTAAAACATTTCAGTACTTTTTCCACCACTGCTTGCAACCAATGGTCAGAATAGTAACTTTTACTTAAAATGCCAGCAGTCGTACTGCAAACAGGAGCGGTACGCAGGTCACCTTTAATGTAATTGCATGTGTGCTGTTTAACTCATAGACACCCTCCACCGAAATGGGTAACTTCTTAGTTATTCAGTCAAAGATTTTGTTCCTTGTGGATCATATCACACAGATTAATATTTAACAACTTGATTATTGCGTTTTGGGTGAAAGGTATTTTATCACAAGCAGCTGTAACGGAGAGGAAAACATGTCAGTTGTGCGCTCATATTACCGAGCTTGTGTCCACAAGAGGAAAAAAAGAGGTGCAGTATTTCATATTGTCAACAGAGGGCAGGGTAAGATGCAAATGTCATCGAAACCGGGCTGGAGTTTCGGTGAGTCAGTGTAAATATCAGTGTTGCTGATAACAGCAAGAAAGCAAATGAGCTTCTAACAGGCCCTCAGTGTGCAACGTGTTTGACACGGCATTCACAAAGAACCCTTTCACACAGTGCAAGATCAGAAAATGTAAAGTGTCCATGCAAACATAAGTGGATGCTGAAAAATAAAACTGGGATGCATAAACAAAACTGCCTAGAAACAAAGCCCGGAGACAAAGCCCGGAGAAGACATTAGAGTGGGTTCAAATGACACATTCACACGAGTAATGGTAATTGTCGTGACCCAGTTCACGGTGAATTCAGGAAAAATATATTGTTTCATTCAAAATCAAGTCCCATTTGGGAACAATTATGACAGCAAGTGGCAATGCAAAATTAAAACACTTGGGACGTAAGGACAGCAAACAACATGTGTCCTCGGTTGACAAAATGAGAACACAGACTGGTGTGAAACAGCTATTATTCATAGATATTCGAACTCCTTACATTGCCATCAATTAAGCAGTAAATGAGATAAATGTTGAAATGACCACCAAATCATTAGGCTCAACTAAAGATAACGAAAAGACTGGTCATTAAACAGAGATAACCTCCTGGCATTTTTTGAATTCCAACCAGCGAGGAACCTTGACTCTGACAAGCTGCCCTTCAACTTTTTTCTCAAATGGCGTGTTTGCTGTCCTTGAGCAAATAAAAAGGGAGTACTGAGCTGAGGGCACGGGAGCACTTCCAACAATAATGCACTCACGATGGTGCAACTGTCCTGCCACGCTGGGATTGTTTCACTGTTTGTTTGTTTTAGACACGTGATTATCTCCTTTTCCACACATGTCGACATATTTCATTGCCCGCAGGAGATATAATGTTGCGATAATACTGAGGATTTGGATACAAATTCTCCACATTGTGCATCTTGGCTGAGTGTCCACAACACCAGAGTATTAATTGAACTCTCTGAATTAAATGCATGCCAGAGACTTTGCTGTGTGCCGTGTTTGAGATGCCGTCCCTAGCAGGGTCCGATTCATAAAAGAAAAAAACAGAGGGGGGGACATTTGTTTAACCACTTAAGCTCTATATACTTCTTCTCACGACGAATAGTGAAAAGGGCCAATCTACAAGCTCACATTGTGTCGTGATTGTGAGCTTGTAGATCTGTTACTTTTGGGTTGTTGTTTTTTTTTACCCCCCAAAAATAGCCGATCTATAAGCTCACAATGCATTGTGATTAGTAGTATTAACAAGAGCTTGTGACTAAATAATAATAACTACACTGGATCCAACACAGGTTCTTTTTTCCATTTTCTGAAAAGTGACCATACAAGGTTTCCACCCGACAGCGACAATATATGACATTTAACCCATTAAGACCTGAGGCGATTCTTAATTTTTTTTTCTAAACAAACAGTTTTAGAAAAAAAATAAAAAAAATAAAGATTTTTCAAAAATAGCTGATCTACAAGTTCATAGCGCGGCACTCGGTGCCGCGCTATGAGCTTGTAGATCTGCTATTTTTGAATAGCCAAAGAAATCTAAAGTGACACAGATGCGTTCCAGGTCTTAATGGGACACGACTGATTAAAGGACGACTTCACCGCTTTTCAACCTATCTTCATATAATTGGTCCTCACTAATACTCATGATAAAATGGTAAAAAAAAAAATCTACTCGGTCTGTGTCTCAGAGGAGGGCTGTGGACAGTTCAGAGTCCCGTCTACCAGTGACATCATCAATGGGGAATCCAAGCTAATAGAAACTGCAGGCTTTCTATTCCTGGAAAGTTGCAATGCAATAAAAGAAGCCATTGTTCTCGTGTTAATAAAAATCTAAATAAAAAATGTGAAATCTTGTTGGAAAAAAAAATCATGCCTAACGATGATGTCACTGGTAGACAGTTTCTGGACTGTCCACAGCCCTCCTATGAGACACAGACCAAGTAGAAAAAATGTTTACCATTTTATCATGAGTATTAGTGAGGACCAATTATATGAAGATACTAGGTTGAAAAGCGGTGAAGTCGTCCTTTAAGGCGTACGACTGATTAAGACATCAGTCGTACGCGTTCACCTGAATGACCGTACGGGCGTACACCACTTCAGTGTAAGGAAAAAGGTTCTGGGCGTTAAGATAGAAAAACGCACATCATAGCAGTGCATTAGAGTGCATTAGTAGATCTTTATCGCTCGACATTAACCACACTCCTCGGCCAACCACTCAGTGGTATGTCTCTCTGAACTGTAAATGTGCAAACACCGTTTCAACAAACCCAGGAATGTCTCTCTTTGGCCTACTGCATTAGGGAAAAGACGAGAGATAAATAGGAGCTCTCGTGACAGCTAAAATGAGGACTTGTTTTAGGTCATTTTCGTGGCTGAAAAAAACATTTAATCAAGAATCAAGAAAGACTGTAGTTATTCCTGTAGATATTCCTATACAGATTGCTCAAACCAATATTGCACAATGTACAATATATACAAGTTATCTGTACATGTGTTATGCCTTATTGCACATTCTATAATCCAGACACTAGCTACTCCCCTATTGCTGCCGTGGTTTTTTTTCTTCTTCTTTTCTTATCTTATTATCCTTACTATTGTTATTGTTGTTATGTTGATCGTGCACAGTATTGCAGACCTTACCACACTTGCATTTTGCTGCTTGTACCTGAATGACTAGTGACAACCAGTCATAGGCCGTACTAGTCAGCTCAGGGCCCTATTTTCCCCGGTGCCTTACCCAGTATCCCTAAACTATTTTTAAAAACATTTTCAAATAGTTCAAATAGCCAATCTACAAGCTCACAACGTGTCAATGTTAACCGGCGAAAATAGGGCCTCTAAACAGACGGCGCTCAGTCTGACCAGTGACCACTTGAGCAGCAATCAGCTGGGTGAAGCTGAAAACTGAATTCCCCCCCACGGGATCAAATAGGTCTAATCATTATTATAATAACTTCAACTAAACCTTCTTGATTCTATTCATAGTACGGCAAAAATATATAGGGCTCAAGAGGTAAATGATCAAAATAAGTGGTATGGGCAGTGGTGTAAAGTAACTAAGTACATTTACTCAAGTACTGTACTTAAGTACGATTTTGAGGTACTTTGACTTTACTCGAGTATTTCCAATTGTCTATGCTTTTACTTCTACTGCACTACATCTCAGAGGCAAATATTGTACTTTTACTCCACTACAATTATTTGAAAACTTTAGTTACTACCGGTAGTTACTTTGCTGATAAATAAATAAATTACATTATAAGACATACATTAACCACTTTAGCCCTATTTTATACCTAGGCTATTATACCTACAAGCTCGCGACGCGTTGTGAGCTTGTAGATCTGCTATTTTCAAACATTTTAGTACTTTTACTTTTGGTACTTTAAGCACATTTTGAATACTTTTGTACTTTTACTTAAGTACATTTTGAATTCTGGACTTTTACCTGTAACAGAGTACTTCCACATTGCAGTATTGATACTTTCACTTAACCCATTAATACCTGGAACGCATCTGTGTCACTTTAGATTTCTTTGGCTATTCAAAAATAGCAGATATACAAGCTCATAGCGCGGCACCGAGTGCCGCGCTATGAACTTGTAGATCTGCTATTTTTGAAAAATGGAGAAAAAATATTTTTTTAGTTTTTTTTTCCAAAAACTGTTAGGATTTTGATTTTTTTTAAAGAATGGCCTCAGGTCTTAATGGGTTAAGTAAAACATTTGAGTACTTTTCCCACCACTGGGCCTGGGAGAAAGTTGTTTCGCTTTTCCAAAATGGATTCCAACCCACCTTCTCCTCAGCGTCCGTGTTCTGGTCCACGGTGCTCAGGGCGTTCTGCACGCGGGCCAGCCTGGCGGAGAGGCACAGCAGCAGGCTCACCACCCTCTCCAGGTCGCCGATGAAGAGCGCGTAGCGCTCCAGCTCCACGGGCAGACAGCGCTCCCGGACCAGGGCCTCCACGGCCTCGCCGCGCGCCTCGTTCTCCCGGACCTCCGTCTGCAGGGCGCCGCGCGTCTCCTCCAAGCCCTGGAAACGCTCCTCGATGTAGGACACCAGCAGATGCTGTTAGAAGAGGAAAAAAAAGAAGAGGGGGGGAGCTGTTACTAAATGCACCAGAGAGAGAGGAAGGAGTGAGTGAGTGAGTGAGTGAGTGAGTGAGTGAGTGAGTGAGTGAGTGAGTGAGTGAGTGAGTGAGTGAGTGAGTGAGTGAGTGAGTGAGTGAGTGAGTGAGTGAGTGAGTGAGTGAGTGAGTGAGTGAGTGAGTGAGTGAGTGAGTGAGTTGTGTTAACACTTGATTCCGTCCCTATCAGTGGTGGTATTTACTTAAAGGGATATTTCACTTTCAAAAAAACTTTTGGTAATTTTATCATCTACTCAGGCCTTTGTCAGCCCCCCAGACAGTTTTTAAGTTGCTCGATTCAGTATTTATATATTTGATATTCATTTTATCAGACCCTTCCTATACAAACCCATTGTAACTTCAAACTCAGTTTTAACCATGTTAGATTCATCAAAAACACCCGTCCTTGGTTCTGGTGACTCACCCTGCCCTCCTAATACGCGAGGGGGCCGTGTTTTTTCAATTACTTTTTTCATTTATTTTAAATATTTTTTTGGGAAATTTAAAAAAATGAAATACAATAAAAAAATAAAATAAAATAAATGAAAAAAGTAATTGAAAAACCACGGCCCCCTCACGCATTAGGAGGGCAGGGTGAGTCACCAGAACCAAGGACGGGTGTTTTTGACGAATCTAACATGGTTAAAATGGAGTTTGAAGTTACAATGGGTTTGTATGGGAAGGGGGCGTGTCTGATAAAATGAATATCAAATATATAAATACTGAATCGAGCAACTTAAAAACGGTCTGGGGGGCTGACAAAGGCCTGAGTAGATGATAAAATGACCAAAAGTTTTTTTGAAAGTGAAATATCCCTTTAAGTACTGTACTTAAGTACAATTTCAAGGTATTTGTACTTTACTTGAGTATTTCCAATTTCCAATACTTTTACTTCTACTCCACTACATCTCAAGGGGCAAAAATTGTACTTTTTACTCCACTACATTTATTTGAAAACTTTAGTAACTAGTTACTTTGTAGATTTGGATTATTATTACAAAACACACATTAACCACTTCAGCCCTATATACATTTTGGCCGATCTACAAGCTCACAATGCGTTGCGATGCGACGCATTGTGAGCTTGTAGATCTGCTATTTTCAAAAGATTTGTATACATTTTATACATTTGAAAACTTGTGAAATGGGACATTCTGCATAATGAGTACTTTCTACTTTTGGTACTTTAAGTACATTTTGATACCAATACTTTTGTACTTTTACTCAAGTAAACTTTGAATTCCGGACTTTTACGCAGCGCGACGCAATGTGAGCTTGTAGTCGGCTAGTATAGAGCCCTGGGGGGACTCAAGTGGTCAACTAAGTCCAGTAAAGAGGGTTTGAGTTAATAAGAGCATTATGAATTATGAATGAGTGTTTGGCCATCTGAGTCATATGGGTTTTATGCATGTATTTACAAGAGCATGACGTCATGATATGCAGGGGTCAGTCAGGAGGCGAGGGGAGCCAGGTTTCCATGGCAACAATCAGACAAAGTGGAGACACAGATAAGAGCCAGGCAGTTCATCAGGCGATAAGTGAACCAACTATGATGGTTTGACGTGATCCAATTATGGCCAAATAGCATCCAGATGGCATCCATGTGAAATCATCAGCAACGCTCAAACTTTCTTTTCCATTGTGAAAGTAAAAGCAACAAAGACACACAAACACAACCGCAGAAAAGTCTTCTCTGATGTGTCGAGCCTTGTCTAAAATGTCATTTGCTCTTCTGTTATGCTCTGATTTTGGCACAATTCCTTTTTCTTTTGTAATAAATTGAATTATCTTGGCAAGAGATTGTCTCATTTTTGGCTCATGTATGGACGTTGCCATGTCTCTTTTTTTCCATTCTGAAAGCATATTGTTTTGTGCTCAATAGGAAGAGAGTATTACTATCTACAGTGGTGGAAAGTAACTAAGTACATTTACTTAAGTACTGTACTTGAGTAAAATTTGTGGGGTATTTGTACTTTACTCGAGTATTTCCAATTTCCAATACTTTTCCTTCTACTCCACTACACCTCAGAGGCAAATATTGTACTTTTACTCCACTACAATTATTTGAAAACTTTAGTTACTAGTTACTTTGTAGATTTGGATTATTATTACAAAACATACATTACCCACTTCAGCCCTATATACATTTCGGCCATTTGACGTAATTGTGAGCTTGTAGATCTGCTATTTTCAAAAGATTTGTATGCATTTTATACATTTGAGAACTTGTGAAATGGGACATACTGCATAATGAGTACTTTCTACTTTTGGTACTTTAAGTACATGTTGATACTAATACTTTTGTACTCAAGTAAAATTTTTATTCTGGACTTTTACTTTGAACAGAGTATTTCTACATTGCAGTATTGATACTTTTACTTAAGTAAAACATTTGAGTACTTTTTACACCACTGACTATCAATGCCAGGATTAAGCCTGATTCAATTTCGTTGCACTGTGTCGAAAATCTGTTTTAATGAAACCCTATGTACTTCAGTTGACCAGGGTCCCCGAGGGTTCTGTACTTGGTCCCTTCCTTTTCTCTCTGTACACCAAATGTCTTCACGGAAAATAGTTGATCTACACTTACAATGTGTCACAGACTCGCATTGCGAGCTTGAATATTGGCTATTTTTGCGTAATGTTTGCCTATTTTGGCCAAATGTTCGCCTCTTAAGGCCAGAAAAGGGATGCTTGGGTTCAAGTCATTCCTGCCTTCACAACACACGCACGCACACACACACACACACTTTCGGTACAGAATATTTCTACGCTGTATTATCTAATAACGCAGAACTGAAACTCTTAAAGGGATAGTTCACGCATAAAATAAAAAAAATTCCTATCGATTAGTCACCCCATGGAGCCTTGAATTCATGGAGATTTTTTTGTTTTTGTCACATTCCTGAGACAATAATATGATGACCGCCGGTGGCTCCGGTAGGAGACTCAAAGTGTCAACTTTGAGTCTCCTACCGGATACATTAGCATCTTTCCGCCGTCACCAAATTATTGGCTTAGGAATGCGACAAAAACAAATAAATCTCCATTAATTCAAAGCTTCATGGGGTGTGTAATGGATAGAAAATAAGTACTTTTTTGGGTGAACTATTCCTTTAAGGACAAAACATGAAGTAAAAAGCTTCCATCAAATGGCGTATGGTTAATAGTCACCTTCTTCTCAAGGATGTCTGCCTTGTCCTGGGGCTCAGGAGGACACTGAGGTGTCTGGCTGTCAGGAGCAGGGGAACAGGGAGCGGCCCCCCCATTGTCCACTGGTTCAGAGCTAGAAACATGGAGATAAAGTCATTCGGTAATTCATGTCGAGTTGTTCACCCTGAGCTCTACGTAAAGACTGCATGCAGAACTTATTTCAATGAATAAAATGTGTATGGTCAATACGCAGTAACTAGTAGATCTGCTGAGGTTGGCGGTGGTATCGCTACTCTTCCATTAACCCATTAAGACCTGAGAAGATTCTAGAAATGTCTTCTAAATCCTAACAGTTTTTTGAAAAAAAATCAAAAAAAAATATTTTCGAGATTTTTCAAAAATAGCAGATATACAAGCTCGTAGCGCGGCACTCGGTGCCGCGCTATGAGCTTGTATATCTGCTGTTTTTGAATAGCCTAAAGAAATCTAAAAGTGACACAGATGCGTTCCAGGTATCAATGGGTTAACCCATTCAATCCGGGAACGCATCTACAAATCTCTTCTAAATCATAACAGCTTTCTGGAACACTGATGTTGCTATAATATCAGTGGTTCTCAAACCTTTTCATGTCAAGGACCCCCAAAATTATATGTATTTGGCCGCAGACCCCCCCATCTCAAAATATTTAGTTCCAGGGACCCCCAGAAGCAAAGATTTGAGTTACAAATGTTCGCTTTCAAAAATAAATATTCAAAGATTTGCACACATTTGACACACGATTTTTCAAAAAATTGCCAAAGTATAAAATAATGGCAAAGTGGTTCAAATCTAAAATGACAGATACGGTTTTAATGGGTTAAGAAATGTAGCCCAATATCTCCCCTAGCCGAGCAGGGATTCCCTCGTGACAGTTTGGGAGTAGTTTGGTCTCCACGAGCAAAGAGACCGGTTCTCAAATCCAAGGTAGGATATAAAAACATAGGGAAGGGATTGTAGCTGTAAGCCTGCATGACAAAGAACCCCTACTAACATCTTATTGCTATATCAGATGGTCCTATACATTTTATAACGCGGTGCCACCTGTGCATAATGTAGCTTACTCCTTATAAAGTGATGAATTACGATACGCTGCGCTACCGTTGCACATTCTTTGGAAAGATGATTCTGCTGCACTTTAAAGGCATACTAGGTAACGTTTTCAACAAAACTAAAGTTAAATTGTATATCTTTTGTGAGTGGCAAAAGTTTCACAACACCCACTCCATGAATTTCACCCCCGGAAGCCTTTTATTTATATATTTTATATTGAACGTGGACTGGGGGGACTTTCCCGGGGAAATGACGTCATCTGGCCGGAAAACGGAGGTGGAAATGCACTGGTTTCCTGTTTGGCCAGGAACTACCGCAACGGTTTCCTGTTTGGCCAGGAACTATCGCGCTAATAACAAAAAGGAACCTCACGCTGATTTTAAGAGAATGTAGGATTAGAAGATCGAAAAAGAACAGAAAAAGAAAGCACAGCTCATGGTAACTAATGCTCCACTGGCTAAGAGAAACGATCCGTAGATAGTATAAAACAATTAAAAGATCGCTTTTTGAAACGCTTCCGGCTTCCGGTGAAAACGAATGGAATTCTGGGTAATCGAGGACCACGGAAATTGTATGCAGTGACGGTAGTGACCAGCAGAGGTTGCTAAAAATCGTTAGTTGTGAATTTGCATTGTACAACTTTAAGTGAGCAGACATTTTAAATTGCACGCAGCAAACAGACACCCCAGGTGTGTCTGTGTGCGTGTGATGTAATGCAAGGTAACACTGCACTGGTGGAGCTTGGCTCTGTCTGTCCTGGAGACACAGTACACCTAAACCATGAATCTTAAATTAACTTTGCCTCGTCTACCCCACTATACTGTAAACTTTAACCCATTAAGACCGGGAACGTGTCATTTTTAAGATGTCTTTGGCTATTCAAAAATAGCAGATATACAAGCTCATAGCGCGGCACCGAGCGCTTGCCGAGCTTGTAGATCTGCTATTTTTGGAATAATCGTGAAAAATGTGTGCAAATCATATATATAATATTTTTTTAAAGCCAAGTTAGCCAACATTTTCAACTCAAATCTTTGCTTCTGGGGGTCCCTGGAAGGCTGGAACAACATATTTTGAGACGGGGGTCTGCGGCCAAATACATATAATCTTAGGGGTCCTTGACATGAACATTTTGAGAACCACTGATATTATAGCAACATACGTTTTTTTTTAAACTGTTAGGATTTAAAAGACATTTGTAGAATCCCCCAGAAGCAAATATTTGAGTTACAAATGTTGAGTTAAAAACATATATATATTCAAAGATTTGCACACATTTTCATGATTTTTCCAACAATTGCAGATCTACAAGCTCATAGCGCGGAGCTTGTAGAGCTGCTATTTTTGAATAGACAAAGCATAAAATAATGGTTAAAATGGATAAAATCTAAAATGACAGATGGTTTTCCGGTCTTAATGGGTTAAGAAAGGTCGACTGAAATGGTCAGCATTTCACACTGATGCAACTGTTGAATAAGAGGATAGAAGGTTGAGGGTTTTAGCCACTGGCTTGCTAAGTGCAGCTAACTCTCACCTCAGCATCCTATAACATGCTCTACTTGCGATAACTGTGGCCCATATTTAGTGTTTTGAACTGCCAGCACGTGACAATGGGGGTGAGTTGTGTGTGTACTAGCCTGGAGTGTAAAACACCTGCCACAAGCGAGTTAAATTTCCATCTTCATGGGATGCTTTCTTTACACATTTTGCTAAGCTTGAAATCTTTAAATACCACAGAGGTGGCACTACGTAATAATAGTGCAAATAAATGACCGTGTACCAAAACATCACTGGAAAATATCATCTGTCGTCATTTCTTCACTGGTTTTTACCCTCTCATTAGATGCTTGAAACATTATAGTTCATGACTACCACATCATTGCTGTCGGGCAGAAACCTTATATCTATAGTACTTTTTTCTAAATGAATGCCCTATTTCGTCATAGTACAGTGTCACACAAAAGTAGCAAAAATAGTAATAATTTGGCTATTTTTGAAAACAAATTTGAGTGAAAGTGGTTATGTTTGTCTGTGGGTTTTATAAATATTGAACCAACGAAACATAATAAGAAGAACTTGTGACTAAATAATAAGTACATTTTCTGAAAAGTAACCGTTTTGGACATACAAGGTTTTCATCCGACAGCACCTTCAAGGAGCTCGAAAAAGATATGACCTATTCACCTTTCTGCGCCTCCTCTGTGCTCCTGCTTCTTCTTATAATGCTCCTCCATCAGCAGCGTGTCCTCGGACAGCAGCTGCTCCATCAGCATCAGCGCCGTCTTGCGATTGGTCAACGGGTACAGCGTTCTGGCCAGCGACTGGTCCGCCCTGACCACCGCTTCCGCAAGCTCCGCCCACTGCGGCCGCTGCTTTCCGGCTTTCTCCGGACCCTCCTCCGTCTCTGCCTCCGGAGCGCCCCTCTCGTCTATCGTCTGCCCCTCCCCCGCTTTCACCTCCTCTTCTTCTTCCTCTGCGCCCTGGCTGGAGTCCGCGTCAGAGGCCGAGGTGGAGGGAGACGCTAGGGGTTCACGGGGCTGCACGGGAGGGACAGAGCTCGCGGAATCGTCCACGAACACGTCGTCGGTTAGCGGCGGGCTCCGCCGCACGTCGTCCTCTTTGCCGTCTTGTTCGGGCCACAGCGACGGGTCGGTGGTCACGCCGCAGCTCAGCGACACTTCCTGCTTGTTAGACTCCGGCGGTGGGAGGAACTCGTCGCGCGGCCGAGTCGGCTCGTCCGCCGACTGCTCTCGCTCCGACGAGGACGCGTGGGGGGACGTTCTGACCCTGATGGTGGACGAATCAAAGTTGGAGATGAGAAGCAGAGCTAGGAACGAATGCTGGTCAAAAAGTCAATGAATGATATTTTAAAGTAATACTAGGTAACGTTTTCAACAAAACTAAAGTTAAATTGTATATCTTTTGTCAGTGGCAAAAGTTTCACAACACCCACTCCGTGAATTTCACCCCCGGAAGCCTTTTATTTATATATTTTCTATTGAACGTGTACGGGGGGGACTTTCCCGGGAAAATGACGTTCCTGGCCAACGTCATGACGTCGTGGCCGACGTCCTCAGGAACTACCGCAACGGTTTCCTGTTTGGCCAGGAACTACCGCGCTATTAACAAAAAGGAACCTCACGCTGATTTTAAGAGAATGTAGGATTAGAAGATCGAAAAAGAACAGAAAAAGAAAGCACAGCTCATGGTAACTAATGCTCCACTGGCTAAGAGAAACGATCCGTAGATAGTATAAAACAATTAAAAGATCGCTTTTTGAAACGCTTCCGGTGAAAACGAATGGAATTCTGGGTAATCGAGGACTAGGGAAATTGTATGCAGTGACGGTAGTGACCAGCAGAGGTTGCTAAAAATCGTTATTTGTGATTCTGCATTGTACAACTTTAACATTTAAACCTGACATCATCTGAACGGTCCAAATATAAGACATTCTACTCAAGCAGGTTAAAGAAATCACAAAATAATTATTTGCAGAAAAAAAATTCAACCCTGGTCTGTTAAAAAAAAGAAAAGAATAATTGCCTCAAATAAAAGCTAAAAATCAGTTTTTACATTGAAATACCAATTAATGGACATTATCTAATTGAAGAATACAGCGTGGCGAGTGCCCGCTGGCCTAGCGGTCCAGGCGCATAACACATACGCTGGTAATCCAGCATAATGTGCTTGACAGCGTGTGTCGTGGGTTCGACTCCCGATCCCGACGACCTTTGCTGTGTGTCTGTCACCCCCCCCATCTCTCTCCCCATTTCCCTGTCAGCTCACTATCCTATCAATAAAGGCAGAAAAACCCCCCAAAAATATCTTTAACCCATTAAGACCTGGAACTGTGTCATTTTTTGATTTGAGCTAAAAAAGCATTATTTTACACTTTGGGCTATTCAAAAATAGCAGATCTACAAGCTCATAGCGCGGCACCGAGTGCCGCGCTACGAGCTTGTAGATCTGCTATTTTTGAAAAATCGTGAAAATGTGTGCAAATCTTTGAATATATATATTTTTAAAGCGAACATTTTTAACTCAAATCGTTGCTTCTGGGTGTTCCCTGGAACAAGATATTTTGATGGGGGTCCGCGGCCAAATACATATAATTTTGGGGGTCCTTGACATGAAAAAGATTGAGCACCATTGATATAGAAACATACGTTTTTCAGAATAATGTTGGGATTTAGGAGACGTGTAGAATCGGCTTCAGGTCTCAATGGGTTAAAAAAAGAAAAGAAAAACACAGTGTGTCAGTTACATAGACGTATCTGTCCTTACCTGGAGCTACCGCGCCTTTTCTCAGAAGGCACCTTTGTGTGGCTGGTTGTGGACGGAGAGGAGGAGGAGGAGGTAGACTTGACCTCTCTCTCCCTGGCCTCCTGACCTCTGGGGGACGGGGGGGGGTTGTCGGAGGAGGTCTCGCTGGAAGAAGGTCGACTGAGCCTGCTCTCGCCGCCGGACACAGAACCCTGCGACCCAGGGGACCCAGAGAGAGGCACCACTCTGGGCCGGGACGAGGAGACGGAGACGGAGACCGGGGAGGCGGGCCTGGGCGAGGGAGGACTAGTCGTGCGCTCCTCGCCGCCCAGCGGCGGTGGCGTCGAGTCCTGCTTGAGCGGGGACTTTTTCCGGGTCGGACTCTGGACCTGTCCCTGGGCCTTGTTCTGGCCGACGCTCTCACGTCCCTCTTTTTCCCACCGTCCCTCTTTTTCCCATCCCCACGGGTCCTTCCTCTCTCTCCGCTGCCCCCGGGCCGCCTCTCCAAAGAACGACGGGCTCCTCTTCTCCCTCTCCTCCGGTCCCAGCGGAGTCTGACGACGATGGCTCTTTAACCGGTCCAGCTGCTCGGAGCTCCTGCTCAGCGCCGAGGGCCTCGCGACGACCCTTACGGTTCCCAGCTCTTCCATGGACTTCCCCCTCTCCGCGACCACGCGGACCCGCTGCTGGCCCTCGGGGGCCGGCCTGGGCGCGGCGGGCTCCTCCTCCTCCTCGTCGGCCTTGATCGGGAGACTGCAAAAAAGGGTTGGGTGTGACGTTTAATTTTATGTACCCGATCTGTGATATCTCTCGAGTACACTGACATTAAACAGTTTAAACAGGACTGTTTAACCCATTAAGACCTGAGGCCCGATTCTACAAATGTTTTCAGAATCCTACGTTTTGTGAGAAAAAAATATGTTGCAAGGACCCCCAAAATTACATGTCTTTGGCCGCGGACCCCCATCTAAAAATTATTTGTTCCAGAGACCCCCCAGAAGCAAATATTTGAGTTACAAATGTTCGCTTTAAAAATATATATATTCAAATTCAAATGATAATCTACTTTCGAGCAATCGGCTAACTCCTCTAACATTTCTTCAGAGAACGATTCCTCTTTTTACAGCAAACACATAAATCTTCCAGAAAGGAATGTTGGCTTGGCTGAATCAGGTGGGTGTTCACTTTCAGCGCCACAATAAGCAAAGTTAAAGTGAGATTCATAATCTGTGCCACAACACACATCACTGACCTAATACCTCCCTAGGCCTGACCTCGACTAAGTCGACTAGTCGACTGGTTAGTCGCGGGGGGTCCGAGTCGACTGCGTGTCTCTTAGTCGACTCTATTTTTTTTAATGGCCAAAAATGTTTTAAATTGTTTTTTGGCCAAGTCTACACCTGCAACCACACGTAACTTCCACTTTATTCTTCTTATTCCTCGTCTTTGTATTGGTAATGTTTGTGTTGGAGCGCCTCAGTGCGGCTGCAGAGTTCATGTGCAACCTCTTCCAGAGAGAGATAGAGACACTAGAAACTCTGCTGGAAACACAAAACAAACTGTGTAGACTTGGCCCTTTTTTTTTTTTTTTTATTAGTCGACTGCCAGTCGACTATTGGCAATTAGTCGCCAATTAGATTCGACTAAACAAATCCTTAGTCGGGGACAGGCCTACAGCAAACACATAAATCTTCCAGAAAGGAATGTTGGCTTGCTGAATCAGGTGGGTGTTCACTTTCAGCGCCACAATAAGCTAAAGTTAAAGTGAGATTCATAATCTGTGCCACAACACACATCACTGACCTAATACCTCCCTGACCCAAAAACCAATGCAAAACGCCTGACTTTGTGTGTGCCATGCTGATGTATATATATACCTGCAGCTTTCCATGGCGTTAACTGATGATGGATCCCTCTCGATGCCTTGTGCCTGCAGACCCAGAAAACAAATAAGGCATTATCACATCTCTGTACTGAATCCAGTGTGTAAAATCATGAGGATAAAAAACAGCAGCTGTAAATTAGAAAGTTAGTAAAAGTAAATAAATAAATAAAGTTGCATTAGAGATTAGATGATCTTTTTTTACTTTATCGTCCATTTTACACTATTTACTAACATCTACATATGAAAACAAAAAGACTAATTTCTTCATGGTAAATTAATAGTCCTACCAGCTACTGCAGATAACCAAACATCCTCAAGTTTTTCTTTTTTTTAATATTCTAAAACGTGAAGTTATTAGTACAAAACAATAAGTATCTGGCAATATTTCAAAAAAAAAAGTCTGCCTTATAAATGATTAAAACAACAACAACCAAAGTTCTCAAAACCACAGATGTTGAAAAATAGTTGTGTACCTGAAATGCGTGTGGGGTTGAAGTGGATCTGTTTCGGAAGCAGCTGGGTGGTTCAGGCTGGTCCAACAGACTCTCGGCCGAGGCACACTTCCCCTGACGTGGACCCTGGCTTTCCCTCCAGCCGGCCTGGCGAGGGTGACCTCCAGACTGGACCGAGCCAGACTGAGAGGAGGAGAACTGGGCGTACCTGTTGTCGTGCGAGAATTGAAATGGTTAAAGACTGAACTGTGTGTTTCATGACGCCCCCACACAAAGTGTAACTAAACATTTCATGTATTTAACATAAGTACCAGTGGTGGAAAAAGTCCTCAAACCTTTTTACTTAAGTAAAAGTATCAATACTGCAAAGTAGGAAATACTCTGTTAGGGCACGGTCACACCGCACTTTTATTTTACCTCTGGGGTGGAATCCGCCAATGCTTTGTCAATGCAAATGCGTGGATTCATGGTCAAAACATCGCAAGACCATGAATCCAAGCATTTGCATTGACAAAGCATTGGCAGATTCCGCCCCACAGGTAAAATAAAAGGGCGGTGAGGCCGTGCCCTTACAAGTAAAAGTCTGGAATTCTAAATTTACTTGAGTAAAAGTACCAAAGCATTGGTATAAAAATGTACTTAAAGTACCAAAAGTAGCAGACCAAAGTAGCGGACCAAAATAGCAACACGTCGCGATGCGACGCGTTGTGAGCTTGTAGATCGGCTATTTTCAAATAGCCTAGTTACAAAATAGGGCTAAAGTGGTTAATGTACGTTTTATAATGTAATAATTTATAGTCAAAGTCAAATAATTGCAGTGGAGTAAAAGTACAATATTTGTCTCTGAGATGTAGTGGAGTAGACGTAGAAGTATAGACAATTGGAAATGCTCCGGTTAAGTAAAAGTACCTCAAAATTGTACTTCGTACAGTACTTGAGTAAATGTACTTGATACTTTACACCACTGATAACTACATTGAGACGCACTCCTTCCATTCTCTCACACACACCTCATGGAGCTGGATGGCGCGTCAAGGATGCGGCCTGCAGAGTGGGGCCTGTTCAGTTTCTTCTTCGGACCTTTGGTCTCAGTACCTCCAGACGGTGGCCTGGGGCCCCAGTCGGATGGCTTCTCCCCCAGTGAATGCCTCTGCCTCGAGGGCGTCGTTGGTATTTGAGGCCCCGGTTGCTGGGGCTCGGCCACCTTCTGGTTCGTCTTGCGTTCCATGTACTCCACCAAGGCCTTGTGCTGCAGGTGCTTCAGGCTGTTCTTAGAAACATTGGAAGCGGAGAGAGCCCGGCCTCTGGTCTCAAACATCTTCCTCCTCGTGGCGACCAATCCCTGCTCTCCTTGGAGCGCGGGCTCCTCCCGCTCCGGGTCAACAGAGAAGGGCATTTCAAATTCGTTGCCGAGGGAACGGCAGGCGGAGTGGCTGGGGACGTCGTCGAGCTGGTGGAGCTTCTCCGGTTCGGAGTAACACATCTTCTTCTGCTCCACGGTCAGGCGCTTCCTGCCGCCGATGCGCGCCACCTGGGGCTGGGCCACCTTTGTGGGCTTCCCGTTCTCCTTTTCGCTCTCCTTCCTTACCTCCTTCTCGCTCTCCGGAGCTTCTTCCTTGACGCTCCGTCTCTCCGTGTCCTCGGAGGCGACGGAGGGCGTCAGCGTGTCCGTCGAGGCCTCGGAGTCCCGCGAGGAGGCGAACGAGTGGATCGCCGCGGGTCTCGGCTCGGGTCGCTGTCGGATCCGATGCGGCCACGACAGCTGCAGGTCCCTCCGCTTGAACGAAGTCTCCCTCAGCACTTTGGACTGGGCGACCTTCAGCTTCTCCTTGTAGTACTTCTTGAAGGAGTCGTCGAGCGTGTTACAGGAAGCGGAAACATCCCCCCCTCTATCTTCCTTGGCCATTTCAGCCACGGCGGCTCTCTCGTTGCAGCCGGCGGCGGGTTCCTTGTGAACAGTCTTGTTGACGCTCGATCCTTTGCCTTTCACGCTGAAATTGACGTCCTTCTTGGGCTTCGCTGCCGCCCTGCTGGCGCCAGTGAGGTGGTACAGCATTGGGGTGGTCTCCTTGTTGATCCTCTCGCTCGCTATGTCTAATAAAGGCTGCCTCCGTCCTTTCTTCGTCTGCTCCTCCCTCTTGTGATGGCTGGATTGGTTGGCGCTGAAGGAAACCTCCATAGTTGGCTGTATAATTTGCAGCGTGGGGGCGTTCTCCTCTGGGCCGCAGTAGAAGATGGGGTGGTTGGCCGTGTGTCGGCCGATGTCTCGATTCGAGTGATTTTGCTCCGAGGCGTCAAAACTGCGGGAGCACTGTTTCGAGGCGACCGAGGGTCTGTGGGAAACCGCCATGCGGTTCTCATCGTGGCCCGTGGAGATTAGTTCTGGGCCGTGGGAACAGAAGACATCTGTCTCATTGGCGGTGGAGTCATTTGAGCTGGGAGGCCTTTGCTGGAGAGGCTTGAACACATTATCCACCGTGCTGTGACATCTTTCTCTCTCTTTCAGCCTGTACGTCTCCACCATGGTGGAGCTCTCGCTGCCCGACTCTGACACGCCGGACGACACCGAGTGCCCCTGTGAACCGGGTTCGGCAGGTTTGCACACGCCCGTGACAAAGTAGAACTGGCCCTTGTGCTGGATGCTGCCGTTGGTCAGGTGCTGCGCGGCGCTCCAGGGGCTCGGGGGTCGTCGGTTCAGCTCCGGGTCAAGGATGTCGTGGGCCGAGTGCGCCCGTTTGCGCTGACCCTCGACAGGGTGGCTCTTGTCGCTGCGGTTTCTGTTCCATCCTCCACCGCTGCTGCTGGCGGGCTGACCGTGTTGACGTTGCTCGGGCTGGCTCGCGGCCCGAGGCGGCGATCTGTTTGAGGCGTCCGCCGACTTCTGTTCTGGCCGCTCGCACGGCGCTTTGTTATCTTTGTTATCCCGGTTGTGATCGTGCGGCTGCTGCTGGAGGTGGGGCCGGTAGATAGGCGGCGGCTGCTGCTGCAGCGGCGAGCTCCGCCGCCCTCCGCGGACCGGGTCGGCCCTCGGAGCGTCGCCGCCCGACTCCGATTGGGCCGTCTCGGCTCCGGGGGCGTTCTGAGGTTGGGGCCTCGAGTGCTGCTGCTGCTGCTGTTGCTGGGCCTGCTGCTGAGGCTGGGGTTGGGACTCGGCGCCCTGGTGGTGAACGCGGCTGTTCTCGAGGTTCCTCGTGGTTATGAAGCTGTCCAGGCGAGCCGGAGGAGGCGGAGGATGAAGAGACGGCGGAGCAGGAGGAGGAGGAGGAGGAGGAGGAGGAGGGGACGGAGTCACGAGAGGCACGTCGCGGTTAGAGAACGCCTTGTCACCGCCATGGGAGCCGTTGACGCCGGGGCATCTGCCGCCGGCGTTGTTGCCGTTGTTGTAGCGATACTGCTGGGAGATGGCCTCCATGGAGCGGTACAGCTGGTCCATGCTCCTGGCGTCCGACTGGAGAACGTGGCCGGGGTGGTAGACGGCCTTCACGTACTTGAGGTCGGCGTACTGGTGGAGGAGCGCGCCGCCGGGCTGGAGGTCGTCCGGGAGGAAGGGGGAGGAGGGGTAGTCCGGGGCGGTGGAGCCTCCGGAGAAGGAGCTGTAGGCGGAGTCCCCTTTGCCATGCTGGTGGTGGTGGTGGTGGTGGTGGTGGGCGAACTGGTCGACGATGCTGCTGCTGCTGGACTTGGCGGGGGAGAGGCGGCCGACCGGCAGGCTCAGAGGGTGCAGGTCCAGGGTGCTCATTCTCTCAAAGTGGAAGTTGTAGGAGTCCATCGGGGAGGGATGGATGGATGGATGGGGTGGTGTCTGACAGGAGAGGATGGATGGATGGAATGAGTGGCGTGTGTATGAGGGTCGTCCGTCAGTCGTTTAGTGATTGTTCAGGTCATTTTCCTGCCTCCGTTTTGGTGATTATAAGCCTCTTCAAATGGTAGCTCCTTGAGGGTAGAGAAGAACAAACAGAACACAGGCGGGTTTATCGTGGTGCACATATCAGGAGTAAAACATTGTAACTGCTGTATTATCTATCTTGTTCACCACTGTCATCCCTTGAAGTCGTGGTGTGGACTCTGGCGTCCACTTAATGTAGTTAGAAGAGATTTTAACCCATTGAGACCTGAAGCCGATTCTACATGTCTCCTAAATCTCAACAGTATTCTGAAAAACGTATGTTTCTATATCAGTGGTGCTCAAACTTTTTCATGTCAAGGACCCCCAAAATTACATGTATTTGGCCGCAGACCCCCATCAAAATATTATGTTCCAGGGACCCCCCAGAAGCAAAGATTTGAGTTAAAAATGTTCGCTTTAAAAATATATATATTCAAAGATTTGCACACATTTTCGCGATTTTTCAAAAATAGCAGATCTACAAGCTCGTAGCGCGGCACTCGGTGCCGCGCTATGAGCTTGTATATCTGCTATTTTTGAATAGCCAAAGTATAAAATAATGCTTTTTAGCTCAAATCAAAAAAATGACACAGTTCCAGGTCTTAAAGGGTTAAAAACAAAACATATATATTGAATGAATGGATGAATCCTGAAACTATGACTAGATGGAATGGATTCTATTCTGCCATAACAAATTAGAAAATCATAACAACATGAATATGGAAGGAGATTTGCAGCATTATTGGCTGATATCAAACGTCACCAGATAACTTTAGTTAACCCATTAAGACCTGGAAAGCATGTTTGTCATTTTTTTGATTTGAGCTAAAAAGCATAATTTTACACTTTGGCTATTCAAAAATAGCAGATCTACAAGCTCATAGCGTGGCACCGAGTGCCGCGCTATGAGCTTGTAGATCTGCTATTTTTGAAAAATCGAGAAAATGTGTGCACATCTTTGAATATATATATTTTTAAAGCGAACATTTGTAACTCAAATCTTTGCTTCTGGGGGTCCCTGGAACAACAAATTTTGAGATGGGGGTCCGCGCCCCAAATACATGTACATTTTGCGGTCCTTGACATGGAAAAGTTTGAGAACCACTTATATAGCAACATACGTTTTTTCAAAAAACTGTTAGGATTTAGATGACATTTGTAGAATCGGAACCTCAGGCCTTAATTAAACAAAAAAGAAAACCTGACATATATTATAATGTAGATTTTGTGAGAAAAAGAAAAAAAAAAGAAAAAAAAAAGACTCCACACACATTTTCTATTGTGTTCGACCTTTTTGGCTGGAAAGACCTTTCGCAAAACACAAACACACTTCCAGACACCTATAAGCAGCACAAGACAGAACACTGATTGGCAAAGGTTGCAGTTCTGGCAGACAGAACTGTGTTTTCAGGCTGAGCAGCGGCCAGGAGGTCTTATTGGTACACGAGGGGAAATCCTTTAACTCTGCTCATTAACGCTCCAATCTCACTTTATGCCTCATGCTTAGTTTCTCCTTGAGGCGAGTTCACTGGGTCACTGCATAGAGATATTTACCTTTGTAGAATAGTCCATTATGTTAGACTTCTCAGTGAAAACGGCCTCAGGAGTGCAACAGTTAATCGAACTGATCAATTTAATCGATTGTAAATACATCTATAAGCTCACAACGTGTCACACGGTGCACCGCGTTGTGAGCTTGTAGATCACCGTTGCACAACAAAGTAAAAATTCGTGGTTTATCAGACTCATCGATTTAGTAGAAAATCTATTAGTCAATTCTCTATTATAACTGTTTAAGCGCTTCTCAATTATTTGCTAAATTGAACAAGTAATCAATATTATAATTGCTAAGAAAACATAAGAAAAGATATTTGCAGCGCTTGAGTTTGGAATGACCCGAACTGCACCCAAATGAGCTTAATTCGTACATTTTTAATCTCACTTTCTATTACAAGGTCATATCAAAACTGACAGGCAATATGGGCCAGGAGTTCCTACAACGGTTAGCCACCTGCTGAAGGAGCCTGTCGACTGGTATGCACCAAGGCCTCTAATTAGGGGCCCTTCAGTTTGTCAGCGCACGTTGCAGTACAAAAATGTCTGGAATTCACCATTGACCTGGCAGAAATATGGAAGGATTAAGTCATGTGACAGATGTTTTATGGATTATACACCACCGTGGCAGGGCGCATTAAGACTTAAAACATTCTCTCCGTGGATTTGACTTCATTAGCTTTTCCATCGTCTCCATTAGCTTAGCGGCGATCATTCTCAAGGCACTGTGAAGTGGCTGCTATGTAAATAGTACATGTGAACTTCTATATACAGTATAGACTTCCAAGTTCATTAAATGAGGTGTTTGCTAGGTGTTTGAAGGTGACAGGAGATAAGTCTGTCTCAGAGAGAAAACCTCAAAGAAAGAAAAAGAGAGATAGAGAGGGTGTGAAAGACAGAGATTGGAAGAAGGAGAGGGGTTCAAAGAGTATGTGCGTGTGCGTGTGCGTGTGTTTGCGTGCGTGCGTGAGAGAGAGAGAGAGAGAGAGAGAGAGAGAGAGAGAGAGAGAGAGAGAGGAATTAACTAGGTGAAACGGCTAAAGGGCCCTAAATCCGGTTAAAATAGTCATTTATAAGGTATCCTTGAAAGGTTAATCCAAGTGCCTGATAAAGAAACATTACAGTAAGTTATGAATGTAGTGAGCACTGGAGTTATTCCTTCTTCTGGTGGAAGTAGAACATGACTACCACGCATACTGAAAAGGTCAGCGCAGCCCAGCATACAAAGACAAGTCAACCCAGTTATTCCTGGCCTCTCGCTCTGTGGCAGACCTGAGTCAAACACACATTGCAAACCATTTGGAGCGTGGTTCTTTCTTTCTTCTTCTTTTTTTTCCTACAGCTTTGAGTCCCAGGAGGTTGAGATTTTCCATGTATAACAAATAATGCAGTCAGCGCAGAGCTGAATAAAAAGCGTACTATTTACAAATTAACAGTTAAAAAAAAAAAACTATGTTACCATGTCAGTGGATCTCAAACTTTTTCTTATCAAGGACCCCAAAATGATGGTATTTGACCGCGGACCCCCAACTCAAAACATTTAGTTCCAGGGACCCCCAGAAGCAAAAATTTGAGTTACAAATGTTCGCTTAAGAAATATATATATTAAAAGATCTGCACACATTTTCATGATTTTTCAAAAATAGCAGATCTACAAGCTCGTAGCGAGCTTGTATATCTGCTATTTTTGAATAGCCAAAGAAATAAAAAAATGACACAGATGTGTTCCCGGCTTTAATGGGTTAAAAAGGTCTGTATAGTGTAAGCAAGTACCTGATAGCATATGAACTGTCCCGATGCCATTAGATCCCACTACATTTGTACCACAGCACCAAGTACCTAAGAATGACTACAACGCTCAGATCTGCTGCAGTAGCAGATAGCGTGGCTTTCGGCGAAAGATTAGGACTTAGAAAATGTGCAGGGGTGGGGGAGTTTGAGGATGTGGGAGGAACAGGAGAAAAGCTCTGATGAAATGGTGTGTAAAGTTGGACTCGTTCTGCAGTTTAAGTGTGGATTAGTTAGGATTGCCTAAGCTGTCTGTTTTTGGGTTTGTTTGTTTGTCTGTGGAGTTTTATTTTCCCATCCCTAAATACCCTCAACAAGGGAAATCATTAGAAGAATCAAAAACAGCTGTGGCGGACTTCTGTTTATGCCTAGAATGCCTCAATTATGAACAAAGAGCAAAACATGTTTTGGCCTAGATGTAAACTATGTGCTTGCATGAGCACAGCTGAAAACAATCAAATCAAAGTGGATCTAGCTACTCGTCCATTTTGTGCACACAGGTGTTCTTTTTGCACACGCAACAAAAGACACTTTCCACGCTCCTTTCAAAGTACAGTATTACATGGGGATGCCACATGTAATACGAAGGGCCCCTTATAGTGTGCTACAGCGCGTGACTGTGTGTGTGTGTGTGTGTGTGTGTGTGTGTGTGTGTGTGTGTGTGTGTGTGTGTGTGTGGTTTTCCAACCCTCCTCTGTGAACAGAGAGGGGCTCCCAAACAGGGGGGAGCGCTCAAGTGGAAGTGATGAAGGGGACAAGCAGCGACAAAATGTACAGAGGAGAGAGAGAGGGAGGGAGAGAGAGGAGGCTAGCCTGGACAAATACCCTCACTCTCTCACACACACACACACACACACACACACACACACACACACACACACACACACACACACACACACACACACACACACACACACACACACACACACACACACACACACACACACCACAACAACAAGAGAAAAGAGGATGGCGGAAACAATGACAGCAGGGAAAACTAAAGCAGGCTGGATGAAGGGATTGGCAGTCACAAGGAGCAGTGGAAGATGGAAGATGGAAGATGGAGGGTGAACTGTTCCAACTAGACCACACAGACAGGTCTGAACTACATTAAATACCCTTCAAAACTGTAAAAAAAATGAAAGAAAGAAATCATCAAACTCACCAAAACTTCAGACAACAAGTTGTCAACAACGCAAAACCTCCTGCTTTCCATCCGAGAAGAAAGAGAGGAGAATGAAAGTGGAAAGTGTTCTATAGCTCTCACGATGGACTCAGTCAAAACGCCAATTCTCTCCAACTTCATTCAGAACGCCTTCCTTCAGCCGAGGGCTGCAGAGGAACCAAACCCAGTAACCAGGAGAAGTCGGAGATTAGTGGGAAGACTTCTGGCAAAACCCCCTTACCCCCCCCACACCACCCGCCCCCCCCCCCCCCACACACACACACACACACACAGAGACCCCAGGCTGCCTGCCGAGAGCTGCTGATTGGCCCAGCCAGTGACGTCCGGCTCCCTGATGCACAATGAGCCCAGCGGAGGGAATATTTCACCGTCGCAGATAACTGCTACAGCGCTGCCTTGTCGTCTGAACAACAGAGAGCAAAGAGCGTGCACGAGAGAGAGAGAGAGAGAGAGAGAGAGAGAGAGAGAGAGAGAGAGAGAGAGAGAGAGAGAGAGAGAGGATGAAAAAAAAAAGAGGGCCTCGCATTCCTGGCTAGCTTCAAAGACAGAGCAAGAGGCCGGGCGCCATTCATTCCCAAGGCCCTGGGCTCGGCACATGGAGGCTGGCCAAGGCAGGAGGGAGAGTAGGGCAGGGGAGGGGAGGGGAGGGCTGGGATGAGGAGGGAAACAGGGCAGGGATGGTGGTGGTCATGGTGGAGAGAAGGGGTGGGGGGGGGGGGGGGTGGTTTGGAAGGGTGCATGGGTGACCTCCCTCGATCCCCTGCCTCCTTCCCTCCCTCCCTCTCACTGCCCCAAAAACCACTGACAAAGACGAGCACCCTTACTTACTACACAGTACACACACACGCACACGCACACGCACACGCACACGCACACACACACACACACACACACACACACACACACACACACACACACACACACACACACACACACACACACACACACCTTCAGTCTCTCCATCAGCCATCTAAACACAGAGCCCTTGGCACTATAATCTCCGAGACGGATTGCTGTTTTTGTGGCATTATTCAAGCACTCATTTCCTGTACCGTGTAGATTACACACAAAAGTCATTCTAAAAGCTCACGTGGCATTAAAGACCATATGAGTGCTATCCTTTATTTTGAAATATCATATACATCATCCTTCTCATCACTGCTCCACAGTCCACACACACGCGCTGGAGTTGCCCGTTTTCATCGCCGCATCACAACAACATTTTTGCTGGTTGCACCTGTACGAGTAACTGACAAATTAACCTTGATTCTTGATACATTATTTCATAGTATGCAGTGTTGATATTGTCGACTAAAACTATGACGAAATGTTTTCGTCTACTACCTTTTCTCACTGACGAAAACTAAATAAAAACTAAGTCAAGATGACAAAAACTAGACTAAAATGTTAGTGAGGGACGAGTGGAGAAGAGATCCACTAGAACTAAGGCAAGTTATTTTATGTTTGGTTGCGCTAGGGTGTTAAGCTCTGAAAATAGCAGATCTACAAGCTCACAACGCGTCGCAGCACGACGCGTTGTGAGCTTGTAGATCGGCTATTTTCAGCATGCAACCAAGTGTGAAATCAGCCATTACGACGCTATCATGGCCGGCCAAAATACATTTTAGTCGACTATAGATTTAGTCGACTAAAATCTTATGATATTCAGTCGACTAAAACTAGACAAAAACATTTCAGATGACTAAAATATGACTAAAACTAAATGGAATTGTATTCAAAAGACTATGACTAGAACTAAATACAAATTTGCTATCAAAATCAACACTGATAGCATGCACAGTTTTAAACTTCCCTGTGGCTGTAGTGAACAATGTGCCACTTGCCAATCAGCCAGCTTACCCAGTAAGATCATGAACTCTGCGAGTGTAAAAAAAAAAAGTTTAGCTACAGTAAATTAGCACTCAGGATTGTGTAAAACTTGTGCCAAAAAACATGACCATGAAAACCATGCAAAACACGAGGCCCGACTTTATTCATGGGTCAGCCTGGGCCGTCAGTCGTTACGTCGCCTTTCTGAACTCCTGGGGAACCCGTCCAACGTCA